>NW_024081187.1:0-427846 GCF_003009895.1 Hyaena hyaena | reverse complement strand
CCCCCCCCCCCCCCCCGACACACACACACACTTATTAGCCCTCAGACTGGTTCCTCTTAAGAAATTACATTTTGGGTGTCTCATTATTCTTGCTTATGGAGTTGCTTAATCCCATGAGGTTAGAAATTTGCATTATGTTGCCTCAATTTCCCTAGGACAATCAATCTTAGGGATTCAAAGACTTTGGAGATGGCCCAAACTGTAGTAAGCAAGTTTTTTTTTTTCAACCTCTTCCCAGAAATGCTCTATTAAGCAGATTTTCCCTTAAATCTGCCAAATAACAACAATATGTTTAGTAAACTAGTATTCTCTGATTTTACAAATTACACTATCAATGTGTCTTTTACAGAGGGAGAGAAAGAGAAAATATCTTATTTTCCATAAGTCACTGGTCATTGGACACTGCTTAATTTCTTTGTTCCATTCCATCACGGTTTTTCTTTTCTTTTTTCCAAAATCACATTACACTGCAGCTGTGATTCTTCCAGATCATCACCAAAAAAAAAAAAAAAAAAAAAAGGTGCTTATTTAAAGAACTTTTACATAAATAATATGTTACAAGAGGGATGTGTAATAACAAAGAGCTCAACTTAAACCCTGGGAATTGCCAACATTTCTGAGACATTTCCATGAAGTAGGTAACAGAGAAAGTGCAATGGCCAGAGGGGATGATAAATGTAATCATTAAACCACTTACAGTGTCTTGTTAAGAGAAGGATGTATGTGAGCGATAATGCTGATAACATCTTTTTTCTTTACACCAAGTGCTCTTTGCCTTTCCCTAAACCTGCTGTCTGAGGAGGTCAAATAGCCAGTGACTAAATAATTCATTTCAGCACCAAAATCTGCATATGAAAAGATAACACAAAACCCTCACAAATGTTCTTCAACTTGGAGTTAGGAGCAAATAAGCAAAGACAGACATGTTCCAGAGCTATAGTAAAAAGTTAAAGATTCTGAAACCAGCAAAATGGAATTCTAAGCGCTATTCATAGCAAATGTGTTAATATACATTTTTATCTTAACGCTTAGAGGACAGGCTGACTTCAAGAACTGACTTTGGAAATTAATAAGAAGTTGTCTGTAACTAGTTTATCTTTGGTCATATTTTTTAATTGATTATAGCCAATATACAAATACAAACAAAGTCCTGGTATCTTCTTTTCCTACCATAGACTAAACCTCTAATCCTTACTGTTTATCATTATAAGAACAAGGTCCATAAAATGGACATAAATGTTAATCTACCAAGGCCTTTGTTAATTCCCCTTTATAAGAATGGCACTCAGCTCAGCACTAAGAACAAGGAGGTAAAAGGCAGTCCTTAGCTCCAAGTAGCCCATGAGTCTTGGAGACAAGATACTGTGAGTTAACGGATTTATAGTGCAACGTGTTAAGCATGATAATGTAAGTAAGCACATGGTCCATCATTAAGAACTAAAACAAGTGAAAACAAAAGGAAACACCCAGAATTCTTTCAATTGTTATAAGTAACACAAAGTTATTTATAACAATACAGCAAAAACAAAAAGGGTTATGGTTATTCACTTTTAACACCTAGAAGAATTTTACCTCTTCTTCACTGCATTATTCCTTCCCTCTTTATATAAGTTAATTCCTAAATGTCTTAAATCTCTTCCAGATCCTCTGAAGAGTATTTCCTTACTTTGGGGTTTTGGGTAGTGGCTGTCTTACTTGCCTCCAAACCATGGTGCAGTTTGCTTCGCAGGGTGTACTCACACTGTATTGCAGTGGTATGCTTATCTGTCTAATTCCCAAGCTAAAAGGTCGTTCAAAGAAAAGTGAGCACTTAAGAAATAAGTATAACTACAGGTGTTTGTATTCCTACTGCCTAGCATAGTGCATGACAAAAGTAATTTTCTCAACAAATATTTATTAAATGTACAGGGAATATAGGTGATGATTAACTAATAAAATACAAATAAAACACTTTCAAAGAATTCAACAAACATTAGCCTTCTTAAAGCCAAGTATAATATGGTTGAGCATTAAGAACTTACTGAATAGGTCACAGTAAAAAATAATGAAAATGAAAAAGATTTAAAAAAATAACCCCAGTTAAAGATACATGTTTACATAAGGATACATATCAAAAGCTTTTTCATCCATATAGGCCTATGTAGTTAGACAAACTGTGTTCTAACCTTTTACATCTAACATGTACTAGCACTGGATGGTAAGCGATCTATTTAACCTAACTGAACTCAATTTTCCTTTTTCACATGTGAAGTAAAGTTATTGTGTCCACATCATAAATTGTTAAAGAGGATTAAGTGAGATAACAGATGTGAAGCATTTAGCTCTGTGGCTGGCATGTAGTACATCTTGAATTCATAATAATCTTCCTTTCTTCACTTTAAAGCCACGGCGAAACAGATTAGCACCTGGAGCCAGGGACCGTCTTAGAAAGTCACCCAGCCAAGAGGAAATACTACATCCAATCCAGGTCTGTTGGGCTAGTTCATTTATTGCCACACTCCAGTCTCATCCTAGGGGGAATAAATGGCTCTTCAGTAATGGCCCTAATAATATTTTTGCTGCCACCATGTGGTTGGTGGCAGTCAATACAGGGATAATTCCGAAGAGTTTATTAAAAAAAAAAAAAAAAAAAAATCAGGGGGCGCCTGGGTGGCTTAGTCGATTAAGCGTCCGACTTTCGCTTAGGTCATGATCTCCCGGTTAGTGGGTTCGAGCCCCGCATTGGGCTCTGTGCTGACTGCCAGCTCAGAGCCTGGAGCCTGTTTCAGTCTGTGACTCCCTCTCTCTCTGACCCTTCCCTGCTCACACTGTCTCTCTGTCTCTCTGTCTCTCTGTCTCTCTCTCTCTCTCTCTCCTAGAAATAAAAAAATAAAAAACATTTAAAAAAATCATTTTAAACTGCAGCATACATTGGAAGCTTGGTTACCATGGTTGAGAAGGCGTGCTGAGTGTTTTATATGCATTATCTCATTAATTTTTAAAAAACAGTAAGAAAAGAAAAGAGAAGAAAAAAAGAGAGGAGAGAAAAGGGAAGAGGGAAGGGAAGGGAAGGAAAAAAGAAAGGGAAGGAAAAAGGGAAAGGAAAGGAAGAGAAGAGAAAGGAAACCCTATAGGGTAGGTACTGTTTGTATCCTGTGTTAGATATGACCATATATCACTGATATGGGAAAGGCAGTACCTTGTTTGTACTCATTGCAAATAGTAAGTAGTAGATCAATATTTGAGATCAGAGCAGTCCCATTTCAGTGCCTAAACATCAAACCATAATGTCCTTTCTTTCTAAATGTTGTTTCATTAAAGATTGAGATCTGAATGATTTTTAAAAAAAATATTTGATACAGGGGTACCTGGGTGGCTCAGCCAGATGAGCATCCTACTTCAGCTCAGGTCATGATCTCGTGGTTCATGAGTTTGAGCCCCGCATCGGGCTCTGTGCTGACAGCTCAGAGCCTAGAGTCTGCTTCAGATTCTAGGTCTCCCTCTTTCTCTGCCCCTTCCTCACTTGGCTGGCTCTCTCTCCCCCTCCCTCTCTCTCTATAGAAAGATAGATAGATAGATAGATAGATAGATAGATAGATAGATAGATAGATATCATTAATTAATTATATTATATATATATTATATTATATATATATAGGGAGAGAGTGATCCAAACAGACATTTTTCAAAGCACCCAAATGAACAATTTCTTTTCTCTTCAGTTATTTTGATATTCTACTTCAATGGAGAAATCATTTTTCCCACAAGGAGTTGGTTGGTCCTTTAGAGTCTAGGGCTGTGCCATAGAAATCTTTATATACCCAGAATCCAGTGAATATTCATAACGAAGACATCAAATCAATGTGTTAATAGTTTTAATGTATAGTTTTGTAAGCAACTGACAAATCTCTATTCTGTTCTTAGATCAGCTCAAAAGCCAAAGATAATCCTTCTTTATAATCCATGCTTCATCTTAATTGGATCTCAATTCTCCCTAGACAATCTTTCAGCTTCACTTTGTAACTTTCATCCCCCACCCTCCCAAGAGATTTTACCTGCATTTTTTGTTACAGGGCAGCAGGATGGAGAGGGGAAGCAGACATGGACTCTGGGCTCAGCCCATCAAATTCTGGCTTAGCCACATAGTATAGATGTAATCCCAAGGTATTTAAATAATTTCCATTAGCCTTGGTTTCCTCACCTCTAAATTGGATATAAGAACTTACTATATCAGAACTTCCCCCTTGCTGTACAGTCAATAGCTATTACTTTCCCATCCTTCCAGCTCCAAAAGCAAATTGGATTCACATGCTGTCAAATAAAAACCATCTTTTTCTATGCTTCACAAGCACAGTCCCAGAATTAATCTTTTTCTGAGAATATTCCTGAAATTCTGCTTTCTTGAAAATTAAACAATAGGATTGCTTTTAGATTTAAGATTTTCCCCTTCTGTGAATAGGGCTTTCTTTAAAGTTTATCTGAAGCAAGAAAAGGGTTTCTTAGAGTATAGAAAAAAAATGCTCTTTAGTCTGTTAATCTTCTCCAGGCCTGTATAATCTAAGATGGACAATGACACATATCTTGGAGACACAAGTTAACTAAACAAACACTGAAGGAAGTGGCAGCAAGATATTCAAGCTGTTGGGTGGGGAACTAAAGTGGCTATTAGCACAAGAATTAGAAAGGTTATTCATGCATGCATGCAAACCTGAATACACACACACAGACACACACACATACTTTCCAGTATTGCAGCGTAAATAAAAAATGTTAGTAGGCTATCTTAACAAAGATTCAGCAATGGTGGTAATCTCAAACAAAGATGACATGTAACACATGGAACAAAAAGGCTGTATCTGCAAAGGATAGATTTTATGCAGCAAGTACTAATCATATGGACAAGAAAATTTAAAGAAGGGAAAAAAACTTACAACAGATTAGTGTAGCTAATATTAAGAGCCAACTGTCCAGGCTTGACCTAGATCCATATATTGACAGGTATGTGAATAGGTAACATACTGTTCTTCTCTATGAGTTAGTGTCTTCTTCTGTTAATGGGAATAATAACAACACTTATCACATTGGGGGGCGCCTGAGTAGCTCAGTCAGTTAAGCGTCTGACTTCAACTCAGGTCATGATCTCACAGTTCATGAGTTCGAGGCCTGCGTTGATTGGGCTCTGCATGGACAGCACGGAGCCTACTTGGGATTCTCCATCTCCCTCCCCCTCTGCTCTCTCTTGCTCTCTCTCAAAATAAACTTAAAAAAATTATTGAAAAAAATACTTATCACATTGGACTTATGTGAGGCTTACCTGAGATACAAGTAAAAAAGCACAGGGCCTGGGACTCAATAAGAATCATTAAATGTTAATCTTTATGCATATTAAGACAAATGGGGTTGAGTAACTCGCTTCAGAAAAGGCATTACTTTATTTTTTTAATAATCCATCGACTCTCAAGAAAATATATAATTGACATAAAAGAACTCTTAGTGTGGTATACTAGCACTCACTTAAGTTATTAAAAAAACTGAAGAGGTAGAATTTTTGTAGGAAGACTGTCCAAAATATCATTAAAGATGATGATGGAAAATCTATATTCAAATCTTGAGCTGACTAAATTCCTCTTTGCGGTTCATCTATCCCTTTGACACCTGCTGGATCCACGGAGATGGCTGGCATAAATTGGCACAGGCGTCTCTGTGGCTGTCATTCACACACACACACACACACACACACGTTACTCCTTTGGAATGACTGAGAAAAAACTTGTGCCTGGCAAGCAACCTCAGGGAACATAACGCAGATCTGAAATAAACAAATTAATATCTTCAGCCTGTGACAAGCTCTTTAAATTGCATATTTGGATTCCACGAACACAGCAGGGTAAAGACAGGGAGCCCTGGATCCACCTGATAGCATCCAGGCTTGGGCCCACATGAGGCTCACTGGTGATTAAGTATGTGAATGAAGGGCTTGGAGGGGAAACCCTGGATTGTGAAACATTATTTCACAGTTTATAGCTTGCTCAATGGGATAAACATTAAACTTCACATTTTAAGGTCATATCTCAAGGATTAGTTTCAGTCTCTTCCAAGACTTAAAATCATTACCATAAACAATGAATGAATTGAGCATTAGGGAATAACCTGCTTAGTGTTTTAAACAGGACATGCTGCACAGTCACATTCCAAATCCACATTTGCTTGTACAATTCTAATGCTGAGCAAATGGTGAGGGTCCTTAATGCTTATTTATTGTAAAACAAAATCTGGTTAGCAACAAAGAAAAAAATTTGAGTACGGACTCATATTTTTGGAATCCGTGCATATTTCATCTCAAAAGGCAAAGGAGCACTTTCTTCGTACAATGTGCTGTGATTGGTGTTATGATAAAAAATGTAATGCATGGCCCTTGAAAATATAAGAGGGGATAAAAAAGAAAAGATAAGAGGTTTTAGCCTTTATATTGTTAAAAATAAAAAGAATAACTAAACAATGATTCTCCTTTTTAAGAGTGTGCATTTAAAGATAAGTGATATAAATATTCATTCCAATATTTCTGTTGATATCTTATCTTTTTAATTTAATTTTATTTTTTATTTATTTCTGAGAGAGAGAGAGAGAGACAGAGACAGAGAGAGAGACAGCGAGAGCAGGGGAGGGTCAGAGAGAGAGGGAGACACAGAATCCAAAGCAGGCTCCAGGCTCTGAGGTGGCAGTCAGCACAGAGCCCAACACGGGGCTCAAACCCACAAACCGTGAGATCATGACCTGAGCTGAAGTCGGACGCTTAACCGACTGAGCCACCCAGGTGCCCTTCTGTTGATATTTTAAAACACAAGGAGAAAATAATGAAATATGACCAGTGCTTCCTTCGGCCATGCTTGCACCATCATGTATAGGCAGAGTGGTAGCAATTTAAGAATAGTGGGTCAGATGCACTCAACTCTCCTTGGTGCCGTAGTATTCTTGTTCACTAAACTGAATGAAGAACAATCTTTTGCCTTTTTTTTTTTTAAATGTCTGGCGTGATTGTACTCCATTCTTAAACCATCAGTATAAGCCCAAGGAGATTCTTTTGCAACCACCAGAAGTCTCCCACAAACACTTTGACTGAAGCGTTGTTAGTGTGACTTTAAAGGTAACAATCTCAAACATTTCTCATAGGTATCTTTAATCATCCCACATTTAAACCCACATACTTAATCATCCCACACCCACCTGCCCTAAGGTCACGAAACAGATCGTTCTTAAGGAGTTTGGGGGTACTAGAACCTGGGTATTTGCTTTCTTTTTTTCACTAGCAGAAGCTCTTCTATCACTGGCTTAATCATCTTTGTAGTAAAAATGGTCACAATACTTCCTGAGCAAAGCAAAAGAGGGGAAGCCAAGCAGGGTACCGATGGCGCATACTAAGAGGCTGCATCAGAGAAGGCTTGGCAATTGCAAGTTCTAGTTCAGGAGAGGTAGTAACAAAAGTGGAACAAATATGCCTGGGCTCCTTGGACACACCTTCTAGGTGTCACTGAAATATCTGTCTGTGCTCCCTCTTGATATCTTCCTCTTCCATTCCTATTTTCTTCTGCCTCATTTCATCTGTTGTATTACTTTCTAACCTAGGTATGAATGGAAGAAAAAGGGAATAAAAAGTCCTGAAAGTATTTCACTATTTAGTGACTTTATAGGACTTCTAGTCAGCATACTTCAAGAGTGTATCAAATTTTAATTAAAAAAACAGCAATCAATATAAGCTTTTTTTAAGGCTATATGTTGAAGAAAGAGGCAGGGTTCCAACTTATATGCTCTCGCAATCTCTGCTAATGTCTCTCTGTGGAAGGATTCACTTCTTCACATTCTCTCAGTTTCTTCAATCCATCTTAAGAAGTGGATGGAAATAAAACAAAAGAATATAAGGATTCATAGATAAAGTGGCCAAAAAAATCATGCGAACAAAAAAGGTAAAATAGTAAGAGTGTCACAAATGATGCTGAAGAGTAGAATGTCAACTGACGGGTCACTGTTATAAAAATACAAGACCACATGCCTTTATTTTGTTTAGATTGTGGTTATAGAATCACACAAAGTTTTGAATTTGGAGGATTAGTCATACCACAAATATACCAAAAGATGGAGACAGATGATGGTAGGATTCAAGGCAGAGTGAAACCATTCAAATCTTACAAGTATCATTGAGACTAGATTTAGGCAGTGGGGAAACACTGAAGGGTCTTAGGCAGAACAACATTATGTAAAAATACCTACTCAAGATCCTTTATGAAGAATACATGAGAAGGGGGAAGACTGAATTCTGCAAAAAAATGTAAGAAGGCTATCGCAGAAATGTATGGTAGCTTAGAAGAGGAAAGGTGGGCAGTGGTCCTGGAGAAATATGAATGGATCTGAACTGAGCTTAGAAGGTAAGAATGTACAGGCTTTGGTGATTATAAAGTCAAATCAAGAGTCAAAAATGATACTCCTGGCAGTGGACCACTTGGCTCAAAAAAAAAAAAAAAAAGATATCCAGATTTCTCTCCTTGCAACTAAGGGGATGATGTGCCATCCACTGAAATAGGAGTGAAAGAGTAAGAACAGATTCTATCAAAAAGAGAAGTAATCTGGTTTTGAACTTGCTGAGTTTCAGTGGCTTTAGGCACATTCAGGTGATATCAACTAAGTTACTGAATAAATACGGAAATCAAAAAAATGATTATCAGCTAAAGATTTGGATTTTAAAGTCATTAGCAAATATATGGTTCTGAAGATGATGGCAGGAGACAGAACTGCCAGAGACTGGTACAGAACAACATAAGGGACTTGGACCAAGACCATAATGCATACATCATCTGCCTTGTGTACAGACTTTAAGGCCACTAAGTTTGGCTCTCTTCTCAACAATGCCCAGACTAGCATATGCATCATCTTACTCAACTTTATCACTAAACTATTGTTTTTCCTTTAATGTACAAATACTATTCACATCATCTAAAACAATTTTCCTCTCATATGGTTGTTTTTAGAATGCACAGAATAAGCCATTCCCAGATCTGTCTTCTATAATTTACAAAAATACAAGAGTTCACATAAGTCATTTGCAAGAAGAATGGAATTGGGGGGGGAGTGATAGTTTCTGCATAATCTTTCCATTTTTGTGAAAATTGGAGTGCTCTCTCCCACTGGTGTGTGTTGGGGGAAAAATCCCATCATAATTTCAGAGTACATAATGGGCTCACTCCTTTTCTCACACGTGTGAAATATAGTTGCAGCAATTTCTCTGTCTAGTTAGACAACATATTGTCTGGCAGCAGAATTGTGTGTGTAATTTAATGCATTTCCCCATACATTTCCCAGGATGTAGTAAGAAACAATTCTATCCATACTCGAAAAATAAAAGGTTTTTAGTAATGCCATCAATCCAATTATATTTGATAACTCAGGTACAGATTCATTGTGTGCAAAGATGCTTTTAATAATTTCAAACCATCTGTGATACAAACATAAAAATGATAAACATGTGAAAAATGTTTCCCAAGTTCCATTAAACTATGTGCTTTTTTGTGTGTCTTGTACTATATATTTTTTACCAACCAAGAAGTTACATTTTAATAGTCAATTTCATAAAGAATTTTTCAAGACTACATTAAGTCTTACAATAAAACATTTCTTTGACTTCTTCAGTAGATTTAGATTGATCCAAAGCAAGATGGAATAATGGGATACATGAGCAAATGTGGGTAATAAAGTCAACTGCATGGTTAGTATAAAACTATAAAATCAAAAATTATTTGAAGGCTTTAAAATTAGATCTCAACAGATAACCAAAACTATCAAAAGTTTTCATAAACAGTTCTCGGGGCGCCTGGGTGGCTTAGTCGGTTAAGCGTCCGACTTTCGCTTAGGTCATGATCTCTTGGTTCGTGTGTTCGAGCCCCGCGTCGGGCTCTGTGCTGACTGCCAGCTCTGAGCCTGGAGCCTGTTTCAGTCTGTGACTCCCTCTCTCTCTGACCCTCCCCTGCTCACACTGTCTCTCTCTCTGTCTCCTAGAAATAAATAAACATTTAAAAAAAAAAAAGTTTTCATAAACAGTTCTTTCTTAATTTGATGAAAATTCAGATGGGCACTGACCACTTCAGAAATTAAATTTTTCTCATTACAACTTTACCTTAAAATATAAATTCTATTTTGGACCTAACATGAGTATCCCATTTGAATTGCAATAAATAAGAGTACAGAAAAGGAAATACTCTCCTAAGCATTTTGTTAGATTCTATCACTAAAATCATAAAATAAAATATGTTATTAGTTTTTCTCTAAAAATTTAAACTTGTAGCGTTTTATGACACCATAAAATGAATAATTTTTCCATTAGGTTAAATATAATACCTTACTCTAAAAGAAGAAAATAAAAATGATGTGAGCTAAGCCCACGGGTTATGTCTTCCAATTTCACATTACACAGGCTATCATATAAATGGAGCAAAGTTACTATTGGCACAAATGATAATGAAGAACTTTGTGAAGCTTCAATATTTGTTGGTTAGTTTTGGAACTATCTTACAGATATCCAAGTAAATGCAACACAGAACATTTCACTCTCATTTAGTTAGCATATGTAATTAAAAATAAACTAGCAGCAGCATCAATTTCTGCCTCTAAGGAGAGGTCTTCAGATAGGAAAAAAGGAAGTAAACAAAATATACTGTCAGAGTGTGTACTCATGTTTTAACACAAAGTGGTATACAACTATGAGTCAAAAAATTAATATGTAAAAATGCAATAATGGTAACAGTTTATATAAACTTCATTTCATAATGGAATATTATATGAAGAATATTCACTTTCAATGAATAAATGTCAATTTACAACCATTCACAAACTTCAATCTCAAAACATTTGAACAAGGAGGTAGAGACTGTATGTGAGCAATGCTTTATAGCTGTATTTAAATATATAAGGATGAAATATAGTTTTTAAACAAACACTGTAGATATTCAAGATAATATTTACCCATAAGTTATCTTTTCTTCACTCTTAGTTAATTATTAAGTGTCTATATGATTTTGAACAATTGGATTATCTGTGCCCCAATTTCTTTCTCTATATAGTACCTATTCTACAGAGATGTTAAGTGGAATAAATCAGGTCATACTATAAATCACAGATAAAATTATTTGATACATAGTAAATAGTCAACAAATAAAAGCTTTTATTATCACCAATTTAATCATTATCCACTTTCATTTACTTTATCCCTATTTTTATTAAGATCTTAATGTCTCCCTTGCAGGAACGGTATTACAGACCTTTAGGGAAATCATTCCAATTATCTGTTCTATCACACAAACACAGAGTCTGGCACTGAGTAGGCACTTCCCCGCCAAAAACAGTGTTATTAGGTGGGAAAAGTCACTATACTTAGTGATTGTACTTGTACAAGCTTACACTGTACGCCAATACAGGCCAAGTATATGCAGATATTCTCATGCATCCCAGATGAAACTTCATACTATACTCATGTTGCAGTTGAAAACTGCTGGGGACGCAGGTGTTTATGGAACTTTCCACCATCACCGTTGAATGAAGTGGGAGCTGTGACTCACACCTAATTAGGTCTATCTGGTCCAAAATTCTACTATTTTCCCTGTATATTACATGCTGTCTCTCCACAGCTCTCTTTAGCCTCTCTAAAACTCTATATCTTAATATATTCTTACAGATTTCTTTCCAAAAACAGAGACTAGACCAGATCTAAAAATTACCAGGTTGCAAAACTTTCCATATAAATTTAACTTTCTCTTTGACAGAATTTGACAGTAAAAGAAACATCCCCCCATCTTAATCCTCTGCCCCTCTCAATCCTACATCCCAAATAATATCTTCTCCATTTTTTTCTTATCTGCTTTGTATTTTCAAACAATGGCCTACTTTTCCCATATCTTTGCCAATTTTTAATGCCTCATTGAGTCTTTTAAGTTTAAGGGAAATTGTTAAAGACAATCTGACTTCAAGCTTTTATTTAACAGAATCCCAAAGCTTCAGGATCCATCTTGGTACAAAGCCATATTGGGACAACTGTTTAAATCTACTATAGGACATCTTGAGACCCATGAAAGCATCTTTTTAATTTTCACATTTACAAGTCAAATACCAAGTGACTGCCACATAGATCAAATAAATATCTCCTGAATGAATGAATGAACTGGAATTAATATTCAGAATTATGAAGCAGAGGCCTTGTAGGCTCCTCTGTAAAAGGTCAAATGATATTCAATATATTGCACTTACTAAAAATGGATAATTAAATAATAAAACTATAACATGATATTCAGAAATGACTTGAAAGTAATTTCTGAGTTAACCTTTCACTTCATTTTAATTAGAAAATTTGGTTAAATAAAGTAACCGATTATCTAGGCATTAGACTTGAGTAAAATTTACACTGTAATTGCTTTCTTCTTGTACTTGGGTTGTCAGGCAAGATTACAGTTGCAGTGGGGTTTTGGTTAAGACAGCAATACTGGGGTCTCTTTCAGATATCTGTGATGTCACTGCTGCAGGTGTGATATAGGTCCTCTGAAAATTCTGTAAGAGGCAAGAGGTAACAATAAGGAAATCCTTGTTCTGGGTCTGTTCTATAGTAACTGTATTTCCTCCATCAAGAGTGTCTTAGAAAAGAAGCTATGTAGTTATTCTATATTCATTCAGCCATTATTTATAAGCCACCTAACTATGTGCTAGGCATTGTTCTATGTGGTTGGGATACATGATTGATCCAGAAAGAGATGGAGACTTGACAGCTTGCAGTTTACACACTAGTGTAGAGAAACCATAATAAAGATAAGTAAATCACAAAGTACGTTAGAAGGTGATACTTGCTATGGAAAAAAAAAAAAAAGAAAAACTAGAGAAGAGTGAAGGGATTGTGAGCACTTGTATAGTGACAGATGAAGGCATGTGTAGAAGCAGAGAGGTTAAGAGGCCATCAGAGTAATCCAGGTAAGAGAAGATGATGATTTAGGCCAGGGTAGTTAACAGTGGAGGTAGTGAGAGCTATTTGAGCCTTGATGTATTCTAAAGATAAGACTACCATATTTGCCTGGCGGGTTGTTTCTCTCAGATGTGGGAGAAAGAAAGGAGTCTAGGAGGAGTCCACAATTCCTGATTTGACCAATTAAAAGGATGCTATGGCCAACCAGTGAGATACACACGTGAGGTAAGAAGAGTATCAGCTGAATATGAGACGTCGAGACCTCCGTGTAGTGATGTCAAGTAAGCTGCTCCATATCTACGTATTGGAGAGAGGTCTCGGCTGGATCCTCAATTTATATGGTATATAGAGCCATGTCACAGGTGGGATGACCAAGGAAGTGTGAATGTACATAGAGGAGAGCACCATGGATTATCCCCGGGAAACTCCAACATTAAGTTGTGTAAGAGGAGAAACTAGCAGAGGAGGCTGAGAGTTGGAACCAATTTTGTAACAGGAGATAAAAATAAATCCTGGTGTCTAGAGGCCAAATGAAGACAATGTATCAATGATACTTCAATTAAGACCATGTTTCAAGTGTGTCAAGTGAGATTTTTAGTGACACAAAAGGCAGAACTAGGACCTATGGCAACTTATAAGGATAAAGATCATATTTCAGTGAGGAAGAAAGTTCAAACAGCAGTGTCTATTCATTATTAGATCCAGCTGTTTTATAACATAGTGAACTTTGTTTTTACTCACTGGAGGTATTCATAGACAGGCTGATGAGTATCAGAGATATTCTAGAAATGATTCCTAATTGGGTAGAAGATTAGACCATATGACCTATGAGATACACTCCAACTAATGAGTCTATTATTTCTGCCTCACTTAACACCAGAGGAGAAATACATCTGCTTTTCCATCTGTGAGTCTGTGCAATCTAAGCAGTCTGTGTCCAGAGTTATCTCAATGCCTCTTGATAGAAAAAGAAAGTGAATCATACCAACGATTCAATACAGAGTGGCTTTGGTACAAACACACTTTAATTTCAATGTTAACACTACCACTAATACATCTTCTGGCTTTAGGAAAGCTCCTTAAATATTTTTTAATGTTTTCTTTATTTCTGAGAAAGAGAGAAAGAGACAGTGTGAGCAGGGGAGGGTCAGAGAGAGAGAGAGAGAGAGAGAGAGAGAGAGATACAGAATCCAAAACAGGCTCCAGCCTCTGAGCTGGCTGTCCACACAGAGCCCAACGCGGGGCCCGTCCCACGAAACAGGAGATCATGACCTGTGCCAGTTGGACACTTAACTGACTGAGCCACCCAGTCACCTCAAGCTCCTTAAATATTTTTAAATCTTAAGTCTCTTCTTCAGAACTCTCACTGTGCTTTGGTCAGTGTTTGATATATACTGGGTTCTGACAAAAACCCTAATTCTTTGAGTGAGAGGCACCATATTTAAGGGTTATTTTGATGTCTTAAAGTTACCTGTTCCTCTAAAAGTGAGTTTTAGAATATACTCTTCATTTAAGCAATACACTTATTATTAAACCAGAAAAAGAAGTGTATGGTGTTTTCATTAAGACCAATTTTTTATTTGGTTTTGAAGTTCATAATAAATTTTGAGGAGTCATGTTTGGGTCAAATTTTCTACTGTTATGTTTGAAGACGTCATTTGCTTACATTATACTAACTGAAACATATATTCCAATGAGGTCAAGACAAGAAGCTGTGAAACTAGAGTGGCTGGATATGAATCCTGAATTGGTCATTTCCCAATAATGATTTCAGCAAATAAGCCCCTCTAAGAGTCAGTTTCCTTATCTATAAAATGAGAAGGAATAAATTATTAGAATTTTTGTGACAATGATATCAGCTAATACATGCAGAAATTACAAAATAAAGTGTCTGATTTTTTTTTAAATCAATAATCTTTATTTTTATTATTTGTTCCTCTAATCGAGGAAAAAATTCTAAACAGCATTGTTTCTATTTTAAATGTTTTCATTAGCCCAAACTATGTTTAATGTTTATTTATTTTTGAGAGAGAGAGAGAACAAGTGGGTCAGGGGCAGAGAGAATGGGAGACAGAATCTGAAGCAGGCTCCAGGCTCCGAGCTGTCAGCACAGAAGCTGACATGGGGCTTGAACTCATGAACTGTGAGATCATGACCTGAGCTGAAGTGAGATGTTTAACATACTGAGCTACTCAGGTGCCCCTAGCCCAAACTATTTTTAAAATACCTTTATTATTAGGAAATAACATGTTAATAGTAACTAATTCAAACATCACAAAGAGCCTGCAATAAAAAAGAGCCTCCTTCCTTCTACTTATAATCTATCATCATATATACATATATACATATATATACTGTACATATATTTAAGCATATATGTTTACATATATAAATATATATTTTAACATCATATA
Source organism: Hyaena hyaena (assembly GCF_003009895.1). Lineage (NCBI taxonomy): Eukaryota > Metazoa > Chordata > Mammalia > Carnivora > Hyaenidae > Hyaena > Hyaena hyaena. The sequence goes on along the minus strand of NW_024081187.1, from coordinate 412,465 downwards.
TATATTTACTGTACATATATTTAAACATATATGTATACACAAACATAAATGTATTCCTTTTATACTCCAAAGGAATAAACTATAATCTTTCATACTTTCACGTAACATTACCTATGTGTATAAATATATAATTCTTAAATAAATTGCTAGATATCCAACTGTTTCCAAAAGTCTTTGCCTTTGTGATTTTCATTGATTTTGCAAAATCGCTCTCCAAAATCACAATGCTCTGAGCAACAGGTTATGGAGTGTATTTTTTCCTCACACCCCTAAAACATCATTTTTGGTTATAATCAAACTTTTTTGTCAGTCTGATAGAAAACAGAGGGATTTCATATTCATCTGATTTAATATTTCTAATAAGGAAGGTTCAGGATATTTTTCTATTTACTTTAAACAGTACCTGTGTTGGTATCATTAATTTCCTATCCAATTAGAAAACTTGAGCCCCTTACATATAACAAAAATGTGTTATGTGTTTCAAATATTTCTCAAATAGTCATACAAGTTTGGCATTTTAATTGTAACCTTTAATTCTGGTGATCATCATTATTATTTTTGCCTGTCCAGAAGTTTTGTTTTAGGTTATAAAATATTTTAATTTTTACTTATGGCTTTACTATTTTCCATCTTTCTTTGAAATGCTTTCCCTCAATTAAATATTATGAAATAAATTTCCCATAATATATTCTACTTTTTTATTGCATTTAATCTTAGGCCAGTTGAGATTTTTGTTGGTGTAAAAGATGAGTTACAGATTTAGTCTTTCTTGCCTTTTGCCCCTAAATGTCTAATTAGTTATTTTTCTAACATTTAATAAAAAGTATTTCTTCACTCTTATTACATATTATACATAAATTATAGAATATATGTCCATGTTTATTTCACAAGGAATGAAAAATCTATGTTATCATGTGACTGATGCTAAAATTCAGTAAATTTTTAAAAGTATGTTTAAGTACTAAGCCAGTCTTGCATCCCTGAAATAAAATACATTTGGGTGTAATTTATTTTGCTTGTAATGTGCCATTTAAGTACATTTGCTAGTATTTTTATAACATCATTTTTACTGTGAGAAAATAAGTATAAAATTTACTATTTTAACTATTCCTTTAGTTTATTTATTTTGAAAGATAGAGAGCAAGAGCGCACAAGTGGGGAACAAGCAGAGAGAAAGTGAGACAGAATCCCAAGCTGCCTCTTCCCTGTCAGTGCTGATCTTGACTCATGATGTGGGTCAAAATCAAGAGTCAGAGGCTTAACTTACTGAGCTATACCCAAAAGACCTATTTCAACTATTTCTAAATGTGCAATTCAGTGGCATTAAGTATATTCATAATGCCGTGCAATCATCCCCACATCTATTTCCAAAACTTTTCATCATCTTAAAGGTAAATGTTATATCCATTAAACAATAACTTTCCATTTTTCCCTCTCCACAGCCCCTGGTAACCCCTGTTCCACTTTCTGTGTCTGAATTTGCCAGTTCTGAGTATCTCATGTAAGTGGAATCATACAATAATTGTCCTTTTGTGTCTAACTTATTTTACTTAACATGTTGTCAGTGTTCATCCATGTATAACATGTATCTCAATTTCATCGCTCTTTGAGGCTGAGTCATATTGTTATATATATATTTATACACACACACGTATATATACACACACACATTTGTTTTTCGATTTATCTGTTGAGGATATTTGGGTTATTTCTACTTTCTGGTTATTGTGAATAATGATGATATGAACACAGGTACATAATATTTGGTAATAGTTTAAAGCTCTTGCACTGATGTTCATAACTGAATTCATGTAGTGTTCTATTTTTTGTGTGATATCCTTGTGAATGCCATACATTTTTAAGAAAGTTTCTTATACAATGGTGGAAATTTAAATGTGTTACAGAAGTTTACCAATCACTTAAATTTGAAAAAGCCAAAAAAAAAATAGTCATACTTTTTCTTCATGGATCTAAATTTCCTTCAAAAATTTGGTCATAGTCACTTTCTAACTTAGTACTACAAGTAACAGTAATACCTTGTCTAGATGTTATGGGGAGGAATGCATTAATTTTTAGTTCCTGGATCCTTTCCAGAGAAAGTGTGCTTTTCTGCTAATCTCCACATATACAGTGCTTGAATTTATATCAAATTCACTGGCTTATACATGTCATTAAGTCCTTCAAAGTCAATAATAATATGGGAATCCAATCGATTGGTAATGTACTGCCTCTTAATTTTAAGTGGTCTTTCTTCTCTAGTCTCTTAAAGATCTATCTATGTAAGAAGCCACTTCTACTGCAACAGCAAAAGAAAACGACAGAAAAGCCATCTGTATTCTAATGGTTGCAAAGAAACTTACTGAAGGCTCACTGACTGAAACAAATAAATGAACAAATAAGCAAATGAAGAATGGCAAGATTACAGAAGGGGGTATGAGGTGGAAGATCTTTTCACTCTCAAGGAACCTTAGGATATTGGTGTGGACACATTTCAAAAGGCACTTGCAACATTTTAATGATCCTTTTGAAGTAGTTTTCAGTTTTCCATTTGAGGGTAAATGTGAAATAACCTCACAGAAAGGAAACAACAGATTAAAACAGACTGAAGATTCTCTAAGAGATCTAGACATAGAAAAGAGAGATTATTTCAAGAAATATGAGGACATATTTTGTGAGACTGTGCTGAGTTCATAAAAAAAGATGTGGTGAGAAGCACATAATTCAGGATTAGGAACACATGGGTGTTACACGAAGACAAAAATATTTTAAGTACTAAATGGAAAATAATATTTAAATACATGGGAAAGAGACACCTGGGTAGTTCAGTTGGTTAAGTGTCTAACTCGTGATTTTAGCTCAGGACATGATTTCACGATCCATGAGTTCAAGCCTCCAATCGGGCTCCATGATGACAGTACAGACCTGCCTGAGATTCTCTCTCTCCCTGTCTCCTTGCCCCTCCCCCACTCGCTCTCTCAAAATAAATACATAAATTTCAATTCTTTAAATGTTTATTTATTTTTGAGAATGAGAGAGAGAGAGAGAGTCAGAGTTCATGCAGGGTAGGAGCAGAGAGAGAGGGAGACAGAATCTGAAGCAGGCTCCAGGCTCTGAGCTATCAGCACAGAGTCAGACATGGGGCTTTAACTCACAGACCTGAGCCGAAGTCAGATGCTTAATTGACTGAGCCACCCAGTGCCCAAAAATAAATACATAAACTTTAAAAAAAGAAATACATAGAGGCAAACCATGAGAGACTCTTGAATGCTGACAAAAACTGAGGAATGATGGATGTGGGGGGGAGGTGGGATGGGCACGGAGGAGGACACTTGTGGGGATGAGCACTGGGTGTTATGTGGAAACTAATTTGACAATAAACTATTTGTAAAAAAAAAAAAAAAGAAATACATACATATATACACAGGATAGGCATTAGTTAAAAGAAAAGATCATTGGAAAAGACAAGGACTAGACATAACATCATTGTAAATTTCTAAATTTTGCTAGAAAACAGTTACCTCACAGGCCATTCTACTATAGAGAATGTAGTCCATAGCATTTTGGAATGTTTTTTCTTACAGAAAGTGTGAATCTGAGTGTCATGTTATTTTCCAATTGAGATTTACATTTACAGGTGAGAGGCTAAGAAACTGATATGAATGAAATTGAAATCACAAAGCTCGATCAGTCCTCTCTTCCATTTCCTTTAGAAAAGTAAAAAGCGACACTATGCAGTGGTCTCTGTCTGATAAAGATAAAAACAGGTTTAAGATGTAAGCTACGGAGTGGCTTTTGGAAAACTACATTGCTTAGAAAAATAGAGAGGTGTGTCCAAGATTGCAGGTGGTGATATTGGCTTTGAAATACGGTCATAGTTTCCACAGTTAGTAATCCTATTACCTATTCTTAAATGATCTGATAATTACTTATAAAGTCAGAAAAAAGAAGACTCATCAAGAATTTGGATTTGGGTTTTCATCCTTCAGAGTCTAAGAAAGAAACAACTTCTGTGAGAAAATATGCCAGGTCTCAGTGACGGGTTCCAGGCAGATACAAAGGCAGCCCCTCTCTCTGGGACTGAGCAGAGTAAGACGAAATAGAGGGCAAGTGTGGTGCTTTTGAACATATTTTGGGACTTTAATTTTCTGCATTAATCTACATAAGGAATTGATTTGAAAAGCAGCACTGGGGAACATGGCCACGTTTGATCTTAAAAGGGGCCAAATTTGGGGCCGATTTACACTCCTGGCTATCTACTGCTTTAAAAAGTTGGCAGTAGCTCAAGTCGAGAAATAAAATGTGGACCTTGAGGCAAATTTAATTGAAGGAAAGGACTGATGCATTTCAGAGGATTCTAAAGGCAACATCAAAAGATATTTTTAAAAGGCACGGAGAGGTTGGATTGCCCAGGTGGTCAAACAGGTGTAGTTGCAAAAGCAAGGAGGAGCTTCTGCACAAGTGGAGGCCGCCTGTCCATCCTCTCATGTGCTCTCAGTATGTCCACACTTGTGACAGACGAACCTTTTTGCATGTCTAGCAGTCACAAAGCAGAATACAGCCTTAGCCACTTATATGCCTTTGTTCCTTGGGTCCGTTAAGAAACCTGCTTACTGAGGACCAAGAAATCATGGCATTCTTCTTCATTCTTCCATGGATGAATATTGGCTTCATTAATATCAAGTTGATAGCCCAAGCTATGGTTCTTTCCTTTTCTTGTATATTGAATAGCTTCACAAGTCAACACTAAATCATAATGCGATCTTTGAAGACATTTTAAACAGCAACCAAAACTCAATCCACACTTTTTCAACACAACAAACAACTGGATATAAGAAGGCATGGTCAAGTTTATGTGTGCAATGTTTACCGACAACAGTAATGAGTTATGACCACTGCTTGCCTGATAGAGACTAGAAAATGATTCTGATTATAATATTCATACCAGTCGGAGATGTTAAAATTTTAAAAAATAAATGTGTATTGGACTATGAAATATAGTATGTGTGGATTTAGGAGAAAGAGTTCATGTTAATGATGGTGCGTTTTCTGCAGGAATCTATTTAAGTCTTCTGCACGAATCCCTTAAGATTACAGAGGAACACACTGCCACATGTTACCTCCTTGGAGACTTGATTATCAAGAAATAGTTGCACTGATTCCAAAACATCTGTCAATGCAAACTATCAATGGGCAAAGTTTATTTCTTTTCTAATCTTGTTATAAAAATACTGAAAAAAATAAGAAAAGCTGCTCATTATAATAATTTGGTAATATGACATAATTTTTCCAAATTAAGTGATTAAACATAAAGCACTAGAGTTAGATAAATCATACTTAGTATGTTTGAACAGCACTCATATTTTCTATATTCAAAATCTTACACTTCTTTCAATCCCTTGTATTACTCAAATAAGTCAGCAACTTGAAAGTGGAGACTAACTGAAATAAAATCTATCCAAAAAAGGTCACGTCTTAAAGTCAGGATAAGGTCATTTCCTCTAGAATTTCCATAGTTATTTAATGCCCTTTGTAGGAGAGGCCTGTGTCATCAATACACTAATTACCAGTTCAAACAGACAGCAGGCATCAAGCAGAGAGATGGCCCTGAGAGAAGTCATGAAAAGTAGGTCTTTCTCCAATGTGCCCCCTGAGGGATAAATCACTTTTTATTATAAAAGATTAAACCTTAAATCCATAAATACGATTGTGCTCTGCCCAACAGTTTATAGTATACACCATACCACACACTTTACAGCTCTCAAATGTATATCAAGTATAGCTCAAGTCTAGTGACTGTAATCTTAACCTCACCGATATTTTTGTGAGAAGTAGGCAATAATCACTCAGCAGGAGAGAATCACCACTTTTGAAACAAAACACAGTTTTCAAAAAGTTGGTTTTAATCTATTATAGTATAAAAGCAAACAAAAACAAATATAGGTCAACATGATAGATGATTCTGTTCTGTTTCTCAGTACCTTTTTCTGCACAAGGGTTCTTAACAGTTCTCTCACTGTAAGAACTGGATGTATGAAATGCACGTCCCTTTAAAAATAATTTAAAGTGGTTTAGCATTTATTCATCAATTAAAAATGGTAAATTTTTAAGGCAGGAATTGTTAGATAATACTCCATAAAACTACTAATCATTAGAAGCTCTCATTCTTCACATTCTTCCATATTTCACAGGAACAAGTAACACAAAAATGTGAGCAGGAGGGGCGCCTGGGTGGCTTAGTCAGTTAAACCGACTTTCGCTTAGGTCATGATCTCGCAGTTCGTGGGTTCGAGTCCCGCGTCGGGCTCTGTGCTGACAGCCAGCTCAGAGCCTGGAGCCTGTTTCAGTCTGTGACTCTCTCTCTCTCTGACCTTCCCCTGCTCACACTGTCTCTCTCTCTCTCTCCTAAACATAAATAAAAACATTAAAAAAAAATAATGTGAGCAGGAGCGCCTGGGTGGCTCAGTGGGCTTAGCATCTCACCGGCTCAGGTCATGATCTTAAGGTTTGTGAGTAAGAGCCCCACATTGGCTCTCTGCTGTCAGCCCAGAGCCTGCTTCGGATCCTTTGTCCCCCTCTCTCTCTGCCCTGCCCCTACTCGTGCGCTCTCTCTCTCAAAAATAAATAAACAAAACGACAACAAAAAATGTGAGCATTATCAGTCAAGTTAAAAATGCAATGGCTCACAAAAAGTGAAGAATCTAAAATAACAGCAATCTCTCTAGGTATCTCCATCTGCAACAAAGATATATCTTTGAGTAATTCATGATTTCCCAGTTATCTCATCTGCAAGATAAAAGGTACCTGTATATTCTGTGATTTCGAAGATTAGTTCCAGCCTAAACATTTTGTTTAAAATGAATTCTAAAACTTCTAGAAGAAACATTAATTTGCTGATGAGATGTGATTTGTTTCAATACAGATAAGCAGTTTTATTATTTGATTATCTTCTTATAAATTATAAAATTATGATACACAAAAATTAGACTATACAGTAGTCTTGTTTCTGTATTTACCATTATGCATCAAAACAGACTTAATGCAATATTCAGTATAAAATCACTCATACTGGGGTTCTTGTCTGGCTCAGTTTGTTAAGGATCTGACTCTTGATTTTGGCTCAGGTCATGATCTTACAGTTCATGGGATGGAGCCCTCTGTCAGGCTCAGTACTGACAGCATGAAGCCTGCATGGGATTCTCTTTCTCCCCTCTGTCTTTGCCCCTCCCCGACTTGCTAATGCACGCACGCACGCACACGCTTTGTCACACAAAATAAATAAGTAAAAACTTTTTTAAAAAACCGCTCATACTGCCACTTGAAGAACCACTAGGATTTGAAATGCCTTTCACACCTTGCCAACCTTATTTCGTCAGAGATATACAGCTACATTTTATTGAGGAGATACGGAGTCTGTCATTGGTTTTCCCATATCCAGAGAACAGACAAGGGTTATTCTGAGAAACAGTATCAAGTTATATAATATTTAAAAATATAATTTAAAGGGCTAATCTTGTACTTCGTAATAGGTTAATTAATCAAATTCTTTTAAAAAAGACACATTCTTAATACCCACATTTCTACCAATTTCATTACTAAATAAACATTTTCATGTACACTTTGCAACCCAATTTAATATTCATAAAAATGTGATTATGAAGTAAATCTAATAAAATTTAACTGTAAAATATTTATCTATTGACTGCAACTTTCTTACAACAGAGTATGTCTAGCTAAAGCAAAAACAAAACACAAAAGCCAAAAACTGTTATGCCCAAAAACCTCATCTGTAAGTTAAATTTTATGGTTTGGTGTGCTGTAACAGTTTACTCATAATTATAAACACAATATTCTACTTAATTATATTTATTAAATTTATCATATTAGAAGACAATTGGTAAATGAGAGCATTTATTTCTGTAATCTTCACTATTAGGATAATTACACAGTCATTGTTTCTGATTCACTCTTCAGAATATAAATTACCACCTAATCTGAGTTTCCATTGTTAGCATACTTAATTTATTTTAAAAAAAAGAAAGAAACTCCTTTTACCCATTGGAATTTATTAATATAAGTGATGAAACCATGCCAATGAATGCTATATCTTATAATCATGATTCTGGTGATACAAATCTCATATGATACAAAAATGTCTAGTGAAAAATTACTTTCAAGAGATCTGTATCAGAATTATTTTTATAAAAGAACCCTCACTACAGAAGACTACAGGTTATAATCTAAGGGTCAAATAAAGGCTAGATTGCTTTCCTGGATATAATTACCTGTGGATTGGCTAATGCTGTATATTTAGTATCATTAATTCTACTCTTTTTTACAATAGGAATACACGCTGTAACATGAACCAAAACATAATATTTGGACAAATTATTGAACCATTTACATGTTAAATTCATAATTGAAACATCTATTATTTTTTACATATTCACAAAATAAAAGTGTTAACAGCCTTCAGTTGAAAACTGATCTCATCACTGTACTTTCAAAGACTTCTCTATCTTTCTGTCAGTGTAAAACATTTGTGTATACTAATACAATGAAGTTTTAAATATTTATTTCATGAAAAGCAATGAATAAAACATCTTATTTTAGTAGTCTTATTTTAATCATTTTTCCTTAATTCTATGAGAACAAAGCATATATGGTAGTACCTTTGGATATTGCTTGACAGGAATCAATACCCTTTCTGAGAGCTTTATGTTTTTGTTGCTGATGACATCAAGATATTTCTTTTCTTCATCTTCCTTTTTTCCATCAGAACCTTGAAATTTTTCAATTTCTGAAAAAAAAATTCACGAGAAAAAAACAGTAAGTGAAATGAGAAGTCATAAATATGATGATTGGTTTTTTTAAATGTTTTTAATGTTTTATTTGTTTTTGAGAGAGAGACAGATACAGCATTAGCAGGGGAGGATCAGAGAGAAGGAGACACAGAATCTGAAGACAGGCTCCAAGCTCTGAGCTAGCTGTCAGCACAGAGCCCAACACAGGCTCAAAACCACGAACCTCGAAATCATGACCTGAGCCGAAGTCAGACGCCCAACCGATTGATCCACTCAGGCGCCCCTATGCTGATTGTTCTCATTGCTTGCCTTCATAAAAAAGATTTTGAAGAATCTTGATAGGACTAAACACCATCTTGTTAACAGCTCCATGAATGCTAAATATCTTATATATTAAGATGACCTCTGTCAACTAAAACTAAAAAGTTATCATTGAAGATGTGACTGTCTGCCATGAGACAAAAGATGAACTTAATTTTTAACATCTACAAACAAAACACAAGGAAGAATATGCCCTTTAATTATTTAAAATACCTAAGCAAACACAACTCTCCTAGGGACATTAAACAGAACAAAATATATTTTAAGGCTTTATGTTTTATTTTTACTCAGAATTATTCCTACAAAAAATAATTGAAAATAGTAATCATCCATTCTCTAAAATAAGACAGTAAAGATAAATAGCATATTATTTTATATTCTGACAAAACTTGAAGGCAATTAAAAAAGAGGGTCACAGCAAAGTCTTCTAAAGGATTAAGTCTGTAAATGCTGTCACTCATAGTCATCAACATGAAATTATCTGTCCATAATAATATCTGTTTAAGAGGAATTACTAATTTTGCTTTATGAGAAAATTCCCCAAATGGATATTTTCAAGCAAATGTACACTACCTATTCTTTCTTTTTAAAATTAACTTATTCCACAAAGATTCTTGAACCTCTATTGTGGATACCACAGATAAAACAGAACACAGAAAATAAGAAAACATCTCTACCTTTACGGAATCTATATTCTGATGGGAAAAATGAGCAATTAGAAAGCGAATATGTGCATGCATATGTATATGTGGAGGCTAGAGAATAAATATAACAAAGCTATTAAGACAGCTTTTTTAAGTTTTGTTAGAGAGAGAAGGAGAAAATTTTGTTTTTGTAATTGGAGTAAAGGAAAGGTGGTGATATCTATTAAGTATGGAAATTCTCTATTCATATTAGTTTATATTTTATTTTGAAACATTTTTTAAAGATCTGACTACTTCTGGAGGTGAAAGAAATACTGTATTACATGAAACAGCTTTGTTCTTTGTTGTTATTTGTAATCAGTATCTTTCCCAAAATTATTTCATATACATTATATAAAAACCCTGTAGCATTCCCAAAGGTAATCTTTTAGCATATCATTTATTTGGCTCATGTGGAATGATTGAAAAATATTTTTGAAGATTACATTGCTTACCCAGATAATATCCGAATGAATGCTACACGGCATGGTTCGCACAGAGTCATTTGTGCAATCACACTTTTCAGGTATATACTATAATTTCCCTGAAGACATTTATCTTAAAATAAACTGTGCTGAGGGAATCAAGAGCAAAAATAAACTATTGGGACCTCAACAAGATTAAAAGCTTCTGCACAGCAAAGGAAACAATCGATAAAACTAATAGGCAATCGACAGAATGGGAAAAGATAGCTGCAAATGACATATCAGATGAATGGTTAATATCCAAAATCTGTAAGGAACTCACCAAACTCCACACCCAAAAAACAAACAACCCAGTGAAGAAATGGGCAGAAGATATGAACAGACACTTCTCTGAAGAGGACATCCAAATGGCCAACAGACACATGAAACGATGCTCAGCATCCCTCCTCATCAGGGAAATACAAATCAAAACCACACTGAGATACCACCTCACGTCAGTCAGAGTGGCTAAATGAGCAAATCAGAGAACTCTAGATGTAGGTAGGCACGCTCCTACACTGTTGGTGGGAATGTAAACTGGTGCAGCCCCTCTGGAAAACAGTGTGGAGGATCCTCAAAAAATTAACAGTAGAACTCCCCTATGACCCAGCAATAGCACTGCTAGGAATTTACCTAAGGGATATAGGAGTGCTGATGCATAGGAGCACATGGACCCCAATGTTCATAGCAGCACTCTCAACAATAGCCAAAACATGGAAAGAGCCTAAGCGTCCATCAATGGACGAATGGATCAGGAAGATGTGGTTTATCTATACGATGGAATACTACATGGCAATTAGAAAGAATGAAATCTGGCCATGTGAGCAACATGGATGGACCTTGAGGGTGTTATGCTCAGCGAAGTAAGTCAGGCAGAGAAGGACAAAAACCAGATGTTTGCACGTATGGGAGAATTAGGAGGAACTTAATGGAGGACTGTGGGGGAGAAGAAGGGGGGAAATAGTGGGGGAGGGGGAGAGAGGCAAACCATGAGAGACTCTTGAATGCTGAGAACAAACTGAGGACTGATGGGTGTGGGGGAGAGGGGGGAGATAGGCATGGAGGAGGGCACGTGTGGGGATGAGCACTGGGTGTTATATGGAAATCAACTTGACAATAAACTATTTGTTAAAAAAAATAAAATAAACTGTGCTGTTTGAAAAGAAGTTATATGCAATATGCCTATAATTTCTATGTAAAACAATGGCATCAGATTCTTACTATTCCACTCCAGATTATTAGCAAGTCATTTTACTGTCTTTTTCAACCAAGAAGCATTCTCTATTCAGGCTTTCAATCCCTTATATAATTATTACATACAGAACTCTGACAACTGCAAAGAAATAATATTCATTATATCTTCTGATCCTGACAATGAACTTCTGATCACTGCCCTTTGGTTACATGCACCTACCTAATACCATACCTAGTTTGAGGCAATTGTAATGTGGGACACATAGACTCAATTCCCAATCTATTAGATGTACGATCTCTCCCTTGTCAGTCTGTCGTAAAATAAATTGAATTTGTCTGACATTATTTGCTCTCTACACAACTACTACTACCTTAGGCATTTTTAAATGTTTGCAATTTGATCAATGATTAATTCCAATAAATTTTCCATCAAGAAATGGAGTTGAATAAAATACCATTTCCACTGCTTTTTCTGCTCATTCTACACTTTCCTTATAAAAATGTTGAAATATCTTTTGTCCTTATGATACTTTCAGGGAGTTATCTTGTCTTTCCTGACATAGCTACATGACTAACAGCTCAGTAACTGTATCTGTCAACTGCATAGTCACAGAATGGTATAAGCCAAATATGCCTGATTTTAAAATCAGGAAAAGCAATGTATACTACACCTTTCCTTTTTAAATTTTACTTTAAAATAATGTTTTATTTTATAATTAATGTATGTTCATTGTGTAACATTCAGACAATATAGGTATCCACAAAAATGTAATGGCCTCCATTTTCATCTAACAATAACTGAACAGTTTTGCGTAGAGGAGTTGAGTGATTTTTATATTTGTTTATATGGCCTCTCTTTAAATTTGCCTTCCATATTATTGGGAAAACATATTTAATATATTAGGGTAGGCTTATTTTTTGTTGAAAAAATGTTAAACCACATAGATTTTAGTATCTACAGTTCTCCTTTCACCATTTATCTACTAATGCCAATATTCATTCAAGAATTGACTTTAGCAGTCATTGACTTATTTTTAGTGGCTCTCCTCATAGTTCTAAACTTATGAGAAGATTACAACAGAGTTAACCTGTGGGCATCGGTGTATTCATCTTGCACTGAACTGGTTTTAGTCATATAGAAGCTATAGTAAGAAAGTGTAATTTTTGTAATAAAAAATACATATCCATAATTCCCATTTTAAGTGTACAGTTCAACAGTGAGTAAGTCTATTCTGTTGTTGTGCTATACATCTCTAGAACTTTTTCATCTTGCAAAACTAAAATTCTAAAACCATGAAACACTTTTTTTCCATCTTCTTCTCACAGGCCTTGGCAACCATCTTTTCACTGTCTGTTTCTATGCTTGACCACTTTAGGTACTTCATATGAGTAGAATAACACAGTTTTTGCTCTTTTAGGACTGGCTTGTTTCACTTAATATAATGTTCTCAAGGGTTATCCATGTTATAGCATGTGTTAAGACTTCCTCCTCTTTAAAGCCTATATAACATTCCATTGTAGACATATGACAATTTCTTTATCAGTGGACATCTGAGTTACTTCTACCTCTTGGCTATTGTGAATAATACTTCCATAAACATGGATGTGTAAGTGTCTCTGAGATCTTGCTTTGAATTGTTTAGGACATATACCCAGAAGTGGGATTGATGGGATCATATGGTAATTCCATTTTAATTTTTTGAGGAACCTCCATACTGTTTTCCATAATGACTGGACCATTTTATATTCCCAAAAAGAGTGCACAAGAGTTCCAATTTATCTGCATTCTTGCCAATACTTGGTATTTTCTATTCTTTTCATAGTGGTCATCCTAACAGGCATGAGGTGCTATCACATTGTGATTTTTATTTTCTCTTACGTTTAGTGATCTTGACCATCATTTCATATGCTGTTGACCATTTGTTTATCTTCTCTGTAGCATTATCTGTTCAAGTCTTTTGCCCATTTTTAATTGGGTTATGTGTTTTATTGTTGTTGAGTTGTAGAATTTCATTATGTACTCTGCACATTAACCTCTTATCAGATATACAATTGCAAATATTTTCTCACATACCACAGGTTAACTTTTTATTCTGTTGATTGTTTCTTTTGATGCTCAGAAGTTTTTTCAGTTTGATGTAGTTCCCTTTATTTTTCACTTTTGTTGCCTGTGCTTCTGATGTCATATCCAAGAAATCTTTGACATATCCAATGCTTGAGGATTTCCCTCTATGTTTTCTTCTAGAATTCTAGAATTTCTTCTAGAATATAGTTTTAGATCTTACTTTTAGGTCTTTACTCCACTTTGAGTTAGGTTTTATGTATGATATAAGACAAGATCCCAACTTGATTCTTTTGCATGTAGATATCCAGGTTTCCACACTGATTTGTTGAAGAAACTGTCCTTTCCCCATTGTATGTTCTTGGCATCCTTGTCGCAGAACATCTGACCATATACACAAGGGCTTATTACTGGGCTCTGTATCTTGTTCTACTGTTCTGTGTTTCTATCTTTATGACAGTATCACACTGTCTTTATTATTGTGCTTTGTATTACATTTTTGTTGTTGTTACTTTTGTTTTTTGGGTTGTTTTTAAGTTTTTATTTGAATTCCAGTTAGTTAACATATAGTGTAATATTAGTTTCAGTGTACAATACAGTGATTCAACACTTCCATACAACATCTGGTGCTCAAAACAAGTGCATTCCTTAATCCCCATCATTTATTTAATCCAAGCCTTCCCTCTGGTAACTATCAGTTTGTTCTCTATAGCTAAGAGCCTGTTTCTTGGTTTCTTTCTCTCTCTCTCTTTCCCTCTTGAATTATTGGTGGGGATGCAAACTGGTACAGCCACTATGGAAAACAGTATGGGGGTTCCTCAAAATTTAAAAATAGAACTACCCTACAATCCAGCAATTGCACTACTAGGTATTTATCCAAAGAATATAAAAATACTAATCCAAAGGGATATATGCACACCAATGTTTATAGCAGAGTTACCTACAACAAATTACAGAACCCTCCAATGTCCATCAACTGATAAATGGTTAAAGAAGATGTGGCCTATATACAAATGTATGATATTTTGAAAACAGGATTGCAAATCTTCCAAATTTGTTCTTCTCCTTCAAAATTATTTGGAGTCTTTTAAGATTCCATATACATTATGGAATTTTTTTTTTCTGAAAAGAAATGCCATAGGAATAAAACAGGGATTGCACTGAATCTGTAATTGCATAGGGAATTATGGACATTTAATCATTATTCAGTGTTCCACTTCAGAACGGAGTCCTTCCTTCCTCTTACTTGTATCCTCCTTGATATTAGTGAGTGATTTTTTTTTAATGTTTTATTTATTTCTAGGAGAGAGAGAGAGACAGCGTGAGCAGGGGAGGGTCAGAGTGAGAGGGAGTCACAGACTGAAACAGGCTCCAGGCTCTGAGGTGGCAGTCAGCACAGAGCCCGATGCGGGGCTTGAACCCACGAACCGCGAGATCATGACCTAAGCGAAAGTCGGACGCTTAACCGACTAAGCCACTCAGGCGCCCCTATTATTGAGTGATTTTTGTAGCTTTTAGGTAAGAAGACATTTTGAAAGGAATTTTTAGTTCTCCTTTTGCTTCTCCTCATTTTCTTTGGGCATATAATTTTAATTGTGCTTTTTCTTTTTTTTTTAATTTCTTAAACTTTTTTTATTTGCATATTTAATGCATTTATTATTTTTCTAGTCTTTCACTTTGATATCAATTTCCCTTTTTAATTGCACTGTTTGTTTGTTTTTCTATTTTAGAGAAGGAGATAGTGCACAAGCAGGGGAGAGGGGTAGAGGGAGAGGGACAGAGCAAGAGGGAGAGAATCTTAAATAGGCTCCACCTCAGCATGGAATCTGACACAGGGCTTGATCCCACAACCCTGGGATCATGAGCCAAACCAAAATCAGGAGTCAGATTCTCAGGCCACCCAGGAATCCCTGTATTATTTCTATATTATAGAATTCCATGAAGGATTTCTTAGTGGGTAAATTTTTGGTCAGGACTCATAAGCATTACATGGAAAGGGTATATATTCTCTGTTGTGGGTTAATAGTTAGCTATAAATCAGTGAGATCTTTTCTAACCTATACTGGATCCACCTTGGAATGAAAGAGGTGTATGAGAATTTCTTTGGAATATGCATATGAATGGAATTTGGTTCATAAATTATTCACATACTTAATTTGACTAAATTCTACTATTTTGTCCTATAAAATATACTAGTCACATTTCCACAAACACAGCAGAAGTGTTTCTATGACTTGCATTTCCCCCCAGTGGTTTAGATTAGTAACCTCACCTAATTTTCTTCTAGAAACAAGGCAGAATGCCTAATATAAAAAAAGAAAGGAAAAAAAACCTAAACTCTGAAAATAACCCCACCATCCAGGCAATCTACAATAACGCTATTTAAAAAGTAGATTTCAGAAAACACTGAACATAGCAGAAACCCTGCTGGGTTCTGTGTGGGGTAGAGTGTGGAAAAAGGAAAATTCAGATGTCTCCAAGAGTCCTAGAACATAGAAATTTCAAGAAAGTACTTCTCAAAAGAAGAGACGACCTCTAACGTAGAATTCTCAATAATCTGAACAAAAGAAAAAAAAACATAAAACCGGGACAAGACTACACAAGCTTCAAATCATGAATGATTCTGAAATAAACAATGGAGACCATACGATGTCTGAGGAAAAAGTTGAAGGTACTACAGCAGCAGCATAAGCACTCCAGGATCTCAGAAAGCAAAAGAGAAACAACAAAAATGTCCTTCTCTAAGGGTAAGTCTCTTCCTGAGAAAGGGAAAAACTGCCTCAAGCAAGATCCAAATGAAGCATAAGCCAAGGACACTACCCAAGCTGAACAGTCTATTCAAACAGAAACTACTTAAAAGCAAAGGCAAACCTTAATCATTTAAACATTAAAAAGAGAAACAGATTGTGTTGAACCTCATACAAGCATACTATATAAGAAAACAAAAAAGGAAAATGTACTAAATAATATATTGACAGAAAATGAAAGGAGAGAAATACATGATGACAACACAGAAAACTAGAATATTAAAATGAGAGGAATAAAGTATGGAATTGGAAACGTAATAAAAAAGAAGTATATATCAAAAGTAGAATTGGGTTATATAAGAACCAATAAATTAGAGGACATTGTAAAAAATTCAGAGCTCAGGAATGAAGTAAAAATAGTTTATTTCATAAATGAAGAATAAACTAGAAATAATACAAAACTAGATAAAGAAAACAAACAGAAACAAAGGAAAGAATTAAGCATTATTATAAAATCAGAAAGTTAAAGAGAAAATGAAAGATGTAAAAGACAGGTAATGTCTTCATCTCCAAGGGAGATATACCTGGAGCTCCAAGAAGATGAAAACTAAAGCAATAAAACTGAAGAAACACTAAAAACTACAATTCAGGAAACTGTTTCCTAAAGGAACTATATGATAATGTAATGTGATATGAAGCTTGTGACCTATCTCCATGTTATATCTGAGGGAGAGGGGGAAAGAAAGCCAGAAGAAGGAAGAGAGGGAGAGGGAAGAAGTGTGGAAAAGAGAAGGAGAGAGATTGATATTGAGACTGAGAGGTGCAAACAATAATGCAAGATTTAATGGACTAGAAATAATTGCTACAAAATTAGTTCCAGACAGTGGTTAAAGCTCTGGCCTTAAGAAAAAAAAAAAAAAAAAAAGACAAAAACACAATTATGGTTTTAAAATATGACATGCTGCAAAATGCCTGCCTCAGTTTCACACCTGGAAATTAGGAAAGAACTCTTGGGGTATTGTGAGGATTAACTACATTAATAAGCAAGTGTTTAAAAAAGTGGCAAAAGCATTGTTGTTTTTATTATTATTCTCATTATTTTATATTAACTTTAAAAGGACCAAGTGCACTAGAGCCGTATGGTAACTGTCACTGAACAGGGAGCCAGAGACTGATCTCTAGGTTAAGAGAGCATCACAGAGAAATAGGGAAGGCAACTGGCTGGATGAAGGAATCATACTATGTAATTTCTGCATATCAATAATGGCTTTTGATTTTGCTAATAATTTTTAAAAATATTTTAATATCTTCCCTATGTTTATAGTTTAGTATATTCTATAGCCCCAGGCATAAACAGTGTCAAATCATTTAAAGTTTGATTAAACTCATTCTGAAAATATGAATAAAATTTCAGTGAAGAGGATTCTATTTGAATATCTGAATTTATACCTCAATGTTCAAGTCACTTAATACATGTGATTTTTTTCTGCAGTCATAATTCACATTTCTTAAACTGAGTGTGTTGAGTATTTAATAGTGGTCTCCCATACACTTCTACCTAGCATTTTTTTTGACCTTCAGAATACAGATGGCTTAAGAATTTAGAAACATCAAAAGCCTTAAAATTGATGTGCTTGGCTGTGTCTGTACTATTAATGCTTTACACAATTTATTTTATCGTGTTTATATTTATTTTTATAACTGGCACATTAAGAGATTCATATTTTAAATATAAATGACATACAGTTTCATTATACAATAAGAGAAATCACAATTACCTTGTTTCATGGAAAAGCAGTTATTTAACATAAATGAACTTTTTTCTTAAACAAACTTTAATATTGAGTATTTGCATATTTTAAGCAATCTTTCTAAAATAAATTACCAATCTCCTAGTCATTTGAAAAAGAACATACTTTGCATGATTTAGGGACTTTATGAATGTCAGTTATTCTATCAAAGCTAATCAATGTGAATAATGACTTTATTCTTTCATTAATTCAATAACTACTACTCAGGTATAATCTACCTCATGTGTGGAGGATTAAATATAGAAGGAAAAGAGTAAAAGCCAGGAAATAATGAGGGAAACAGTGACTGAGGTTGAAGAGTCACTAGCGGCTAAACTTGGAATAAATCTGTAAGGTAAGATATTCTCTCTTAACTATAGATAGAAAGTGAAGGGAGAGGGAGAGAAGAATAAAGGATAGCCCCTAGATAAGTGATATTAGGGATATGTTGATGCTGTGTTTGTGGTGTGTGTGTGTGTGCATGTGCGTGCACTAACTTATTTCACCAAGAGTAACTAATCTTGTTAGAACTATATACTAAATAATAATAAATATATTCTCAGTCAAGCAAATTACATAGAGCTGTTTATGCCTATTTTTTTCTTTTCTTCGTGTGTGTGTGTGTGTGTGTTGTGTGTGCCTAAATTTTTTTTCATGGAGTGAAATACATACTATTCCAAGTACTGATAATGCTAAAATTCAAATAACCTGTAGTTCTAGTAGAATTTTAAAGAATCAAGATACATTTAATTACCAAATAGACTTTGAAAATAATTTCAATGCAATAAAAGAGAAATGAACATTTATATGCAAGGTAAAATATATTGAAGCAAAGAACATGATATTAGTCTGGGAAGAAAACAAGTTATTGTCAATAAAATGTAAATGACCTTTAAATATAACAGGGAATGATTCCAATATTGAGTTATTTTGAAATTTATGCTTGTCTAAAACCGAAAGTCAATAAGAGGTTGTAAAAAATTCTTTTATTTATGGACATTTTCCGAAAAGACTTTATAACACAAATAGTGCTCAACTGCCTACTGATTAGAAGTCCTTATTATAAATGGAGCATGAACAACTTAGATTTACATAATATAACTGAGCAAAGGCTATCTTATGTGTTCCACCTTCAAATTATAGCCTTATCGCCTTTAATTTCTAAGTAAAAATGTTTTCTTATGTTCTTATTTGAATATAGAACCAAACATTTATTAATTAATGTTAACAGAATGAAAGACGGTGATAGAGAACAATTTTTAGCTTCCTTTTAGAATCCCCCATGTAAAGTTTTAGACATCAATATTCTATAATATAGTATTACTCCAGCATTTCAAATTCTAAAATTTTAAGTCTAGAATGAATGGTTAATTATACCATAAATAACTACTGCTGGTTGTGAAACATAAACTCAACATAACAATGAAAGTATCTAAGAAATGGTTTAGCAAAAATTTTACTACGTTGATATTGATCAGAAAGATTCAGACATTCAAATTTCAGTCTCAAAGAAAGGGTAAAGAAATACCAATGTTACTTTGACATACGAATTTCTTTTTTTAGCAGCATAACTCTGTGGAATAAAATATCTCCCTTTTCAAATAAATAAGCAGGAGTTCAAAGAGCAATGTAACATATATTATAAATACAAGAAGGAAAACAATGGGAAAAATAATTTAAAGATTAGAGAAGAGCAATTCTCAGTATAGCCTTATATTTTGTATAATAATATATTAGTATTTGTATAATAATATAAAATTACTAGTATATTTTTGTTTAATAGTATAAACAAAAATGATAAATAAAAAAAGAAGTCAGGCTTTGCTTAAAAATATCATTTAGCAATTTATTCTTGTAGAAAAATTACCTTCTGGGAAAGGAGGAATTAAGGCTTATGTCTTGTCTTACCCGCTTCCTACAAGCTCAGAGCTGAGTGTCTTTAAGGAAAGCTTGCCTTGTTCTAACTTGCCTATGATAAGGCTTTCTTCTGTAAATTCTTTTTCACTTCACCCTCTTTATAACTTTTTGTTTCTTTAATCTTGTGATAGTATTTTTATCCTTATTTCATTCATGCTTTATTATCAGCTACCTCAAAACCATTTCAGAAATAAGTGATAAATACCACTTTGCTTGAAAATTATTTAGTATTTTGTATTGATAATTATTAAGCCAACAATCTCTACTAATACAAAATTTCTCTAAGTTCTGTTTGTGGTCTTTGGAGTTAACTGTGGGTGTTAAAAGCAGCTTTGTCACTTGCTACCTATGTAATCTTAAGCAAATTAGCCGCAGCTCCTTTCTTTAAAAAAGGAATATAAATCTATCATGATGACATTATGGGAATTAGCATTTTGTGTACATTTCACCAGCAATAATTATGATGTTGTTTTGATATTATAATGGTTCATATCTGTCTCTCTATATTTTAATGTCTGAGCAGATTTATGTTCCTCATTTTCACAGGCCCTGAACGTAGCCCAATGACTAACAAGACAGAAGAAGAACCTATGTCCTAAATCTGTGCTTCTCACCATAGAAAAATGAAATCTGTTTCTTAGAAAACAGAACTTAAATAATAAGAAGGGAACCTATGTGTGAACAATGATCAGCCAAAAAGACATGTAAACAGTGGATCTCTTCAGACTCAAGGTCAGCAGGCCTAGTGGACAGTGGTCTAATTCCAAAAGCCCTTTAAGGGATGGGAAGTTGTTCCTAACTATAGAATGATACATGAAGACATGAATAATATTTCAGATTCACTAATGGTAAATTGGTAGTAAAACTTTGCAAATTGTATTAAATACCAACAAAAGTAATCATTTTGATAATTGAAACAGAAATAGAAACTGCTAAACTTGATTTAAAAATAAACTCACTACTTGTTTTCAGCAAGATTAACCATAAGAGAACTATTTTAATGACTACTAATTCATTTTAGTACTCCAAGCCCACTAATGCTGTGAAATTAGTGATATCTACCTGCCCCTTTTCCTGGCTGCTTTCACTGTCTCAGTTCATAGGTCCTCTCCCCCAACGGAGTACAGAATAGCTTATGGAGACTTCTCTTTGTGAACTCCTACCATTCAATTAATGTATTGTATATTCAGTCAGTACTACCTTTCAGTCCTAACACAAGGTCAAACCCTAGCTCTATGGCCTTGGACAAGTCACTGTAAGCATTCTGGGCTCTATCCGTTCCCTCCTACCAACTTACCAATCCACCTTAAAATGAGAACCAAATCACAGAAAGGGCATCCTAGTATATTCTCAAGCTCATAGCCTTCATAAAATAGTACTGTATCTGTAATTTAACTGTTGTATAACACTTGGCATCAAGAATGATGATACTTATTGTTTTCTAGAAAGTTTCTATTTGCTAGGCAGTGATCCTATACATGGACTAGCTGAATTCACTCCAATTACTTAAAAATTTTGTGACACATTGTTTGCTTGTAAAATGGGTATAATAGCCTCATAAAACTGTCATGAGGATTAAATGAGGCAAGCGAGCTATCCCAAATCTCTTAGCATATATAGTTCCTGGCACATAACAAGAGCATGATAAATATTTGCTGTTATCATTTTATTTACTTGCATTTGATGTCAGGACAAGGGTTTCACTGAACTCTTCTCCATCATTAAAAGATCATGACAGCCAATACAATCCTATTTCACATGATCAGACCTAGTCTTTAGGTAGATTGTTAATTATCGAGGGCACATCCATGACTTACGTTTATGTGTTTCCCATACCAGACTAATATCATTATGTATAAATTTTGTAACATCATATGTATTGATTTAAATAAGAAATAGAAAAAAATGAATAAGAATGAGAAAAATAATGATATAGTGATAGTAAGAACAGGATGTAGAATTAATTTGTTGAAACCTAATCAAAAATATTTACAACTTTTGGATAATATTGTCACCTAACACTAAGCAGTGGTGCTTCACAAAACACAAGAGGTCAAGTTAAACTTCTTTTTCAACCTTGTTAAGTGTCAGACACAAAGTCTTAAGGTTTAAAATTAATACCTTTTAAAAGGAATAGAATATTGCATTGCTACTCATTCCAAATATATCCATTCACATTCTTCCTGGTTTGGCTCTCTTCTCTGAATGCACTGAATGTTTTTATTTTAAGTCTTGCTAAGCTACACACACACAAAGTTAAACACAGCAAAACAAATGCAGGACACATATTTCTGCTTGCTGGTTCTTAATCATGAAATTGATCACTCATCTTCTCACCCACTCACCCCTTCATTCAATAAATATTTACTGAGAGCCTATTGTGTGCCAGGCGCTAGACACACCGTAGTGAAGCAGATAGACAGCATCCCTGCCCTCTTAAATCTTATACACAAATGAGGTAGAAAGTAAGTGAATAAGTAAATTATGACATAATCTGAATGGGCATAAATGCTTCTAAGAAACATAATCACACAGAAAATGGTGAGAAGGGTGTGATATTTAGATAGGGGTGATTTTAAAAGATGTCCTTGGGACACCTGGGTGGCTCAGTTGGTTAAGAGTCCACCTCTTGATTTAGGTTCAGGTCATGATCCAGGGCCATGGGATCAAGCCCCACATCAGGCTCTACATTGAGCATGAAGCCTATTTGAGATTCTCCCTCTCTATCTCTCTTTCTAAAAAGAGAAAGAAAGAAAGAAAGAGAGAGAGAGAGAGAGAGAGAGAGAGAGAGAGAAAGAAAGAAAGAAAGAAAGAAAGAAAGAAAGAAAGAAAGAAAGAAAGAAAGAGAAAGAAAGAAAGAAAGAGGGAGGGAGGGAGGAAGGAAGGAAGAGAGGTCTCTTTAAGGAAGTAATCCTTGATCAGAGACCTGAATTAAGTAAGGTGGTATAAACTCATGAACATCTAGGTGTAGAGTTTTCTAGGCAGAAGGAACAGGAAGTGCAAAGCATCTGAGACTGCAAAGGATTTGGCATACTTAAGAAACTGTCACGAGGACAGTGTAGTTAGAGTGGTGGAAATATGGGAGAAAATGGTAGAAGATAAGGTGAGAGAGGTAGAAGGAGTAATATGAAGGCCATGTAGTCTGCACGCAGATGGAGCAACACATTTTTTATGAATAAAATAAGCCAGAAGTGATGATGTAGGACTTCTGAGATTAGGCCATACAAAAAATTTTTGGTTTTTTTCTTTGTCCTCTTATATCTTATGTCTGGAGAAAGTAGCCGCCATGCCATGGGGACACTCAACCAGCCCTGTGTAGAGTTCCATGTTCTGGATGCCTTTTGTTAACAGTAACATATGGGAACAGATGCTTTCCCTGGTAACACTTTCAGATGACTGCAACTTCTACAGAGACTCTGAGGCAGAACTACCCACCTAAGCTTCTCCCAAATTCCTTACTTGCAGAAACTGTGAGAGAATAAAGGTTTGTCATTTTAAGCTGTTATGTTTGAGGTAATTTATTATGAAACAATAGATAATACATCACGATACAGAATTTTTATTTTCTACTAAGTGTGATGCAAAGAATTTGAAGAATTTTACCACCATTTTGATCTGATTTGTGTTTTCATGAGACTATTCTGGAGTCCTATGTAGAACGGCCAGAGAGGAGGCAGGGAGATCAGTTGTGAGGTAGTTACCCTAGATCAGGTGGGATACAATGAAGGCTAAGTAAGGGATTAGAGGTGGAGATCTAAAAACTGGCTGGATTACTTTAAAGGTAGACGTTTGCTGTACATTGGAATACAAGTTTAAGAAAAAGCAAAGAACTGATAACAATTCTTGGGTTTTGTCAGGAGAAAGAAAGTGAAGAGCGGCAGCATGTAGAGACAAGAAAATGATTGGCAGAGAGCAGACTTGGCAGATAGAATTATGAGTTGTCTTGTGTTATAGTTAGGTTACATCTAAGTTGATATGTACAATGGGAAGTTGGTATAATTCTGGAGCCCAGGGAAAAGGTCGGGATTCACATATTAGTTTTTGAGACATCAGCACACGGTTGATGCTCACATTCATAGCTGTAGATTGGGATGGGGAAAAGAAGATTACCAAGGACTGAGTCCAGTGAATAGAAGAAAGGAGAGCAGAGGATTCAACAGATGAAGGAAGAAGGGGAAACCAGCAAAGGGTTGCAAGGGCTGTGTTAAATAACAAAACCCAACCCAGTAGATGTGAAGGTCTACTTGGCTTTATTAAATAATTCATACACCAGGAAGCACCCCATCTAGCAAGTAAAGAGTTGTGTACTTGTTACTGCACATTCCAAGTTGTACAAAATGGAAGGTTTGGGAAAAGAAATCAATTGATCCCACTGAGAACTTTCATTAATGAAAACCGAGTTTTTATCACTGGACTTGGCAAGGTGAAGGATGTTGGTGGGCCTTCTCAGAATGATGAAAATCACTCACTAGCATAGATTTATGACAGAATAAGGTGGAGAGGATGTGGATAGAGTGAGTAAGAAGTCTCCCCTGACAACTACTCTGATTCATTGCCTTCCTGAACCCTGTTCTAAGCTTTCTGAGACCTTCCTGAAAAGTAGCTCCTTCCACCTAATTTCATCACTTTCTTTGAGGTGACTGAACTAAGCACACTTCCAGATGACCTTATCCGTGGCCACGAGCTGCATCTAGATCTTTCATCTTTTCAGACATGAAGCCCAACCTACCTTCCTGAGTTTCAAATCTCTTCTACTTCTTACTCTGTGTTTCCACTCTAAAATTACACAGGTAAAACTCAGTATACCTCAAATTGGGCTCATCTTAGCTCTAAAGCCTATTCTCTCCCCGTATTCCCTTCCACTACAACCTTCGCAGTCACACAAGAATGAGATCACATTCTTAACCGTTTAAACATTGATTCTTCCCTGCTCCTCACCACTCTCCCTGCAGTAGTCACCAAGTCCTATGAATTCCATCTCCACATCCAGGGCTCCTCCCACATCCAGCTTCTGCCCTCCTGGCACCCCGCCACTTCTCCAATCCCTTTGCTGTCCATTCTCACCCA
The DNA here is from genome assembly GCF_003009895.1 of Hyaena hyaena. Taxonomy (NCBI): domain Eukaryota; kingdom Metazoa; phylum Chordata; class Mammalia; order Carnivora; family Hyaenidae; genus Hyaena; species Hyaena hyaena. Next base: position 387,419 of record NW_024081187.1, on the reverse strand, counting down.
TGCAGGAGCTTTCAACTAGTTTCCCTGAAGACCCATGCATAACTAATCTTTCACTTCTGAGCTCTATTTTTAAAACAGATTTGAGCATTATACATTCCCCTTTTCTGTTGGAGCGTGGTACCTGTGTTGTTTATTCCCTAGCTATACTGAGCATTCAAATTCTCTAGGTTGAATGAATTAGTGTCATTCCTCTGACATGTACCTGCATCCCACTGCCTGAAGGTTACATCCTTAATTTTTTTCTATCACTATAAATTGATAAACCATTCCTTTCTTGTCTCTTGCCACATCCTAGTCTTGGCTCTTGCCATCCTGAAGCAAACACTGCATTCTACATCACACATACCCTAAGCAAACCATGTGCTTTCAGAGACCTTAGGCTTTCACTCATGATTTTTCCTCCTTCCTCTGACCAGCAAAGTACTGGTCTTTCATGGAGGCCCAGATCGAACACTCATTTTGCCAGATTTCCCCAATCCAGAGTTTCTCTCAGTACGCTGTATTTTTAAATATAGTGCTCTTATCACTTTGTAAAGTGTTATTTATGATTGTTTTCCCCTATTAAACTGTGGCATCCTCGAGGCCAGAACAACATCACATTTTTTCTTCACTCCTAGCACTCATTACAATGAACAAGGAACAACCAGGTATGAGCTTAAAATCAGAATATTCATCAGACTGTGTGTCAGAGCAAAATGTTCTAGAACAATTTCTCTTGGTTTTAATACAAAAATTTCTTAAAATATTTATGATTTTCAAATACACCGACTGTTGCTTACATGGGGAAACTTCTACTTTTTTTTTACAAAGCATAATATATCTTTTTAAATTCATATTTATTTATACAAAATGTAATACAACATTTTTATATTCCTGGAGTGGTTTTAATCTCATTTATATGTTTTGAAAAGCCTAAAGAAAGCCTAAAGAAAGGGGGAGTAAGATCTAGGAGAGGATAAGGCATTAAGCGCAACTTTCTTTTTTACAGCCTCATCATTTATCATTTAAGTGATATTTTAAGCATGTTACAACCAAATAGGACTTGTTACTTATAACATTGTTCTTTAGCTGTAATTTGAGTTATATTTTAGAAAATTGGTTGTAGCTTTTGAGTCGAATGACAGGCATTATAATGTTATTATGTAAAATATTGGAAAGTAAAATCTCAGCATTTTATTCAATGTATTTCATTTTTTAATGTATTACAAATGTTAAGTCTACAGTCATTACTAAGTTATTTCTGATTTTTTCATATTCATATTCAACTATATTTCTAGAGAATGAGTAGAGCATATATCCCATGTTTGGGGGGGGATATGAGACTTTACTTCTGCCATAGATACTTAGAGATATACTATCTTAATAAAAAGAAAACAACACATTTAAAATCAGCAGCTCAAGTTACATTCATTTGGTTCAAATTAAAAGACTTTTTCCTGAGTCTACTTTTAGTGCGTTAATTATCTAAATCAGCATTTATTCACCATTTAGACTAATTTTACAGAAATACTACACCCATATGTGCTTGAATTTGTAAATTATTTCCAAGATGTTCAAAAGTCTAATTACATTAGGCATTCCTTGTGTTTGAAAATCAATTTCCCCGATTTGAATAAAGGTGAGCTATTATTCACTGGAGTTAAAAATTCCTAATATGCCAATATCAGAAGGCATTTGAATAGAACTGAATATGACCCGCCTCACATTCATCATGTTGGGACACAATTTCATCTTCCAATACTTTTACTCATTCAGCAAGTGTTACGGAGAATATCTTATTATGTATAAGTCACTGAGAAGAAAAAGAAGTAACATTCTATCTTCAACTGTTAATTATCTAGTGACCAATAATTGCAAGTATCACAGCAAATCAATCCTTCTTATTTTACTGTTGTTCATATCATGCCTAATTTCTTACTTGTATACTTCAGTAAGTCAAACTATCAAAGGCAAATTGAGAAGTTTATTAAATATATACACAGTATTTATGAATGTCTTAAATATAATTGAAAATCCTCTTCCTTAGCATCAATGCTGTTGTTGAATATAATATATGCAAATAATATTCAATTATGACATCAGTATACAGAAGGAATTAAGAGATTTCATATATGTAAGTGTGTGTGTATTCATAAGTTCCTACTTTGGTATATAAAAGTTCCTGTTTTGGTGGATTGTTTTAAAAACCGGAGAGGGTAAAATTTATGGATTTCGTATTTGGGGTAATTTCTATTCTCTAGGAAAAGTTTGCCAACATTTTTATCTTTACCCCAATCATCTTCAACCAATTCTAAAGAGAGAAACTCGTCTAATAAATCAAAGTCAAATAATCAGGGGCCATATTAGAAAACAAAATTTCTATAGTGCTTAATTAAAGATGATGTTCTACTTTCCATTCGGTCTTCCTATTCCTCTTTTTAGTTATTCCTATGCAGATGAAATGATAAAACAGATTGGCCTCATCTTATGAACGGGCCTCTTACCACCATGGTGTGGTCCTGAACAAAATGCACACTAAGGGCTTGTCTTCGGTTGCTCTTTTTTAGATGTAGTAAGAAATGTTTTATTTTCTTTGAGTCTGCCTTCCTCTTCCTATCCTAATCAACAAAGCAGTAAATCCTTAAGAAATGAATTCAAGCCCTGGCCCTAAGGAAAAGGCACCAGGGTCTGGTTGGCATTCAGTCTGAATGTAATCTCAGGAGATCCACAGGTCTCACAAATGGCACAAGTTATCATACGATAAACCAGAAAGTGACTGTGTGGCAAAATCCCAGGAACAATTTCTTTTCATTGTTTGCTCAGTAACATGCAGTGGGAACGAGTGGCTGATAGGAGACTTGGAAATCTGGGTCTTGAGATCTCTCTCCTCAACAGACACAACTGCAGCGGCCATTCTGGAGGAACCCAAGAAGGTGCAACTGTCTGTTTTCTTTCTACTTGGTCACTTGTTCTGCACTCCCTTTGTCACACTGTTAGACATTTTCTTTTTTTAAATATATGAAGACAAAAACAAGAGTTGGAAAGCTTCTAATTTCTCTTTGTCACTTTATCATTTTGACAATGACCTAGAACATGAAGTCCAGGTTTCATTACTATTCCCATGCCAAACACAGGTAGTTAAAATATGCCCATTTTATCAAAGCTATGACTATAAACGAGGAGTTACCGTGACCATTATTACTAAGATGGACCAGTACTTTAGTACTTGACCTTGTGCAAGTCCATTTACACTTTTAGTTCCAAGTTTCATTATCCACAAGTGATAATTTTTTTCCCTTCACACATCTGAAGGATCTCCAAATTCTGACACATGCTGAGTCTTTAATGCAAAAATAGAATGTGATGTCTACAGGGTAGATAGGTTCAATATAATTATTTGGTCCTTTATTTAAAGAGCTGGATGTTAACTTGATTTGAGATTTTTTCTCTTTTTGTGACTTCATCTTTTTTCCATTTTTACTTATCAATTTTGCTATTACATGGATCCTATATTATAATGGTTACAAATGCCCTAAGAAATAAGGCCCTATTTTCTTCATCTATCACATGCAGATAATAACATTACTTCACACTGTTGCCTTTGTACTAATGGCAATAACAACTAAATTACTTAGAATATTACTTGACACACTTTTATTGCTGTGACTATAATTCTTGATGTCCATGAATCTACCTTAGGAGAAAACATCATGCTTACACTGTGGTCCTAAACTGGAGACTCACTGGAACTAAAGCTAAAGGAAGAGTTAACAGGATGAGCGAGAACCTAAGGCACTCTATCCTGCACAGCATTTATTTATGTTAGTTATTCACAGACAGATATAACCCAGTTGTTTAGATAGCTGTAACTTAGCGTCTTTATTCTCAAATCTCAGCTGTGGTAAAATAGGAAGTATTCCTATATCAAAACAATATTTTACAAATAAGAAGTTATTTTTTCTTTGTGACAAAGTAGGTGATTTAGACAGAATTCCCTGAGTTATACTTTTTGGAAAAAGTTATATCTGTAGATATAGATAATTAGCTATATAGACATTAAATGTAGAAATATTAGGTATATAGACAGATATCTATATTTATAAATCTATATCAATCTATATATGTCAAGCTTAAGATATAATTCACACACCATAAAATTGATGCTTTTACTTTTTTTACTTAACTTTTTAAAAAAATAGTTTATTATTTTGTGGAGAGAGAGAGATAGAGAGAGAGAGAGAGAGAGAGAGGCTCTGCACTGTCCACATGGAGCCCTATGCAGGGCTCGAACTTACAAACTGTTAGACCATGACCCGAACTGAAATCAAGAGTCAGGTGCTTAACCAACTGAGTCACCCAGGCACCCCAAATTGATGCTTTCAAAGTTACAATTCAGTGGGCTTTTTTAAGTTGTGAAACCACTTTTAAATTGGTTATCAAATTTTAAAACATTTCATTCACCAAAAAAATAAATCTGTGCCCATTGGCAGTCACAACTTTTGCTCCCCTCACTGCAGCTCCTCGTAACCAGTAACCACTTTCTAGCTCTATGGACTTGCCTATTTTAAACTTCTCAGAAAAATGGACTCATACAACATGTATTCTGTGGTGCCTTGCTTCTTTCGCTTACTGTGTTTTCCAGATCATTCATTTTGTAGCCTGCATCAATCCTTCTACATCCAAAAACTATTCAATTGTATGGATATACTTCATTTTGTTTATTGATTCATCAGTTCAAGGGCATATGGGTTGCTTTTACTATTTCAGTAAATTAGACAATGCTGTTGTGAGCATCTGTGTGCAAGTTTTTGCGTGGATATATGTTTTCAGTTCTCTTGGATAGATTCCAAGGAGTGGAATTATTCAGTCAAACAGTAGATATATCCTTAACATTTAAGGAACTGCCTAACTGCTTTCCAAAGTTACTGTATCATTTTAAAATCCCACCAGCAATGTACGAGTGCTCCAACTTCTCCACATCTTCGTCAACACTTGTTGCCTTTATTTTAGCCATCCTAGTGTGTGTGAAGTTGTGTATCATTATGAATTTGATTTGCATTTTTAATTGTCTACGTTTATTTATTTTGAGAGAGAGAGAAAGAGGAGGAAGAGGACAGAGAAAGAGAGAGAGACAGACTCCAAGCAAGCTCTAACCATCAGGACAGAGCCCAATGCGAGGCTTGAACCCACGAACCGTGAAACCATGATCTGTGCCAAAATCAAGAGTCAGACGCTCAACTGAGCCACCCAGGTGCCCTTGATTTAAGTTCTAATAACTAATTACGTTGAGGATATTTTAATGTGATTACATGTAATTTGTATATATTCCATGGAGAAATGTCTAAAATCCCTAACACACGTTTGATTGGATTATCTTTTTATTATTGAGTTGTAAGAGTTCTTAACATCCTTGGATACAAGTTCTTTATCAGACAAGTAATTTTCTCCTAATCTATATGTTTTTACATCCTCGATGATATCATTTGTACCCAAAAGTTTGAATTTTGATATAGTCCAATTTATCCTTTTTTTTTTTATCATCTATGTTTTATGTCATATGTAAGAACCCAGTGCCTAATTTACTGTTACAAAAGTTTATTACCCATAAGAATTTTATAATTTCAGCTCTTACATTTAGGTCTTTGTTCCATGTTGAATTCATTTTTTGGCATGGTGTGAAGTAGGGGGTCTAACTTTATTCTGTTGCACGGATATTCAGATATCCCACTACCATTTTTTTAAAAGACTATTTGTACTACATTGAAAGGCCTTGGCACCCTTGTCAAAAATCAATTGACTGTAATGTGAAGATATGTTTCTGGACTTTCAAATCTATTTCACTGATCTGTATATCTTTTTTTTTTTTAATTGTTATGGCAGGGGGGAGAGAGAGAGAGAGAGAGAGAGAGAGCATGAGTAGGCAAGGGGGCGGAGGGAAAGAGAGAATCCTAAGCAGGCTCCAGTGGGGGGCTTGATCCCATGACTCTAGGATCACGACATGAGACTAAATCAAGAGTCAAGACACTCAACCAATTTAGCTACCCAGGTGCCCCTATCTGCGTATCCTTATGTCAATATCACACTGTCCTGATTACTATAGTTTTGGTTTTGAAATTAAGAAGTATGAGTTCTCCAAATTTGTTCATCTTTTTCATGATTGGTTTGACTATTTAAGAGCTTTGGATTTTCTTATGAATATCTGGACTACTTTGTTAGTTTATGCAAGAAAGCAGCTAAAATTCTGATAAGGGTCCCATTATTTGTAGGTCAATAAGGGAACGTTGTCATCTTAATAATATCTACTCTTTCAAATCATGAACATGGGATGCATTTATATTTATTGAGGTCTATTCTTCCAACAATATTTTATAATTCTTGACATGCAATACTCACATTTCTTTTGTTAAACTTATTCTTAAAGACTGTATTCCCTTTTATGCTATTGCAGTTGGGCTTATTTTAATTCACTTTTGGATCCTTATCTCTGATATAGATATAAGTTTGTTTTCATATGATCTTGTATTTTGCAACCTTGTTATGCTTTTTTATTTATTACTTCTCATATTTTTGTGCAGATTCCTCACGGTTTTCTGTATCAATCACATTTTGACATTCACATTCTCTTAACACTCTTTCGGCCTTGTTTCCCATCATAAACTCTTTGAAAGAGAGAGTATCATCACATTATTCCTGTAAATAAGCAAACTTTTTAATGAAATAAATTTAAGGAAGATGCAATGCCTGAATGAGAAATTTCTTAGTCAGTATACAAATTTTCTTCTCTAGAAAAATAAACATTTGTTATAATGTACAGCATAATCTTTTAATTCTAGTAAAACCGAATTTAATGCTCTGAAATAATGACAGCATTCTGAGAATCTTTTCTGAGCTAAGGAATGAAGAAAAAAAAAAAAGACCTTGGGTATTAAACACACAACATACCTTCACTGAATGAATGTAAAAATGAATGGTGTGTATAAAAATACATAAAGTGTGCACAGTCTACCTAAGAAAAGTCAGTAAATTCCCATCCCTAGAGGAAGGTCTCAGTGCAGACAAGATGGTCCCAGCACGGATTCTTGGCTTAGGCTGGACATAGAGACATTGAGCTCTATTTCATCTGAACAAATGGAGGGGAAAAAAAACTAACTAAATATTAAAAATTATTGTTCCTATTTAAATTAAAGAAATAATTGGGAGCACTATTTTGTAAACTTTTAAGATGCCTTGTCTAAACATATTAAAACAGAGGCAGAATAAAGCGTTTGTCATTATTCTACAAAGTGATTTTCCATTCTAGGGGAAGAAGTAAACCAAACGACCTCAAAGTTCCCTGTAAGATCTATAATCCTATAAATAAAAAGAATATAAGTCTTTAATAAAAAGCAAATATTGCTCTAGGAAAACAGAATTTGGAACCACTGTCCAGACCAATTCCTACCATTTGTAGGGCCTAGGGTAAGCATACAAAGAGAAGACCCTATATCACAGGTCTAAATATTTAAAGTTATAAACCAAGTTAACAAACTGTTCAATAAAATAAGTTCTATTCTTTTACTATTACAAAGAGATTTTCCTACTCAATGCTGGTCTCATCATTTACTACTCTTTAATCACTATGCCTCCAATTGGGTTAATTGCTTAAAAGAATTTAGATGTCTAGAATTTTTCCAAGTTCTCTGCCAGAACAGTACAGGAAGAGCCAGATTCTCTCCCAGCTCTATCTAGTACTGAAAAAGGCCATGTCCACATTTGTGTGGACATCCAGCCCACATTACCAACTGCCATCTTTGCAAAGAACCATGTATGTGTTGGAATTCTTAGGCCTGGGGGGGCAGGAGCACATCTGTAGCATAGTCTATCCTTGCAAAGATGGATATCCAGCCCACACCTCCATGTTCCAGCCATACATCACCTGCACACATTCTTTAGATGAGGCTCATGGGGTGCCTGGGTGGCTCAGTCAGTTAATATCCGACTCTTCATTTCAACTCAGGTCATGGGATCGAGCCCCATGTCAGGCTCTGCGCTGAGCATGACTCCTGCTTGAGATTTGATCTCTCTCCCTCTGCAATACCCTCCCTCTTTCTCTCTCTTTTAAATAAAATTTTTAAAAAATTCAAAAGAGGCTCAGGGTATGTATACCTGTGCTGTGGTCCATCCACAGGAAGATGGAACACCCAGCGTATACCTTCAAGCTTCAGTCACACATCCCCTGCACATAACCAACTCCTTGGAAATCTTCAGGCTATGTTCACACACTAGCACTGAGATCCGCCCTCAGAGAGATGCACCTGAGGAATATACTCAAATAGGCTCCAGAAGTGGGTATGGGCCAAATGGGCAGGACGTTGAGGATCTCAGAGAAAGTTCTAGAGAATGGGGATAAGGGCAGTGACTCTACAGGGGCACAACAAACTTTCTCCCATAAAAAATACATACATTTATTATAAAAGCACAGCTTATTTTTTACTGCAGGAAAACTGAAATACTTTGAAATAATGACAGCATTCTGAGAATCTTTTCTGAGTGAAGAAATGACAAAACACCCTTGGTTATCGGACACTCAATAAAGGTTTCATTTAATGAATGCAAAAATGTATGGGGTCTAATTTTCTAGCAGAGAAATTTTGTTTGGTCCTTTGAGACTCCCTGCCCCATGAGGAAGGCACAGCCAGAGGAGAAGAGTAAGGGGTTTCCATAAAGCAAAGAGCTCAGAGCAGGGGCCCCTCTGGCCCAGGACTAGTAAGGATGATACTAGTCCGTGTCATTCTACAATCTACTTTATCATCTTGCATTTTACAAAACAAGATAAAAACCCAAGGACAAAAGAATTTTTACAATAATTAAGGTAACTACATAAGCTTTTAATCTTGTGGAAAAAAATCAGAACAAGGTATCAGAACATGAATCTCCCCTCAAAAAATGGAGTATTCGATTATAATAAATAAATCTGTCACACATAGGTAATTTCAAGGTCCTTGGATGTGTAAACAAATTTAACATTCTTCTGTTTTCCCTAAAATTCCATTGTAACTTGAGAAAAATGTGATAAAGGTATTTACCATAACATCAAGTTAAAACTTGCAAACTCAATTGCAAACATAGATCAAACAGTATTTCTAAAGACCTGTATTTTACCAAGGAAAAGATGCAGTACAGTCAAATCAGCATGAATTCTAACTGGTATCATATATAACACATCACCAATCATTCACAGAAACTGTTCCTTAAGATTACTCTAAGAACACTGCCTCTAAGAATAATGGGTCCTGAAGGAGTTTACTCTTCTAGTAAGACACGTACTTGCCAATTCAAGTATTTATCACACTAAGCATTAAAAATGAGCTTTCTTGAGCCCAGTCTTTCAGACTAATAAACACAAAAGCCCTCTAGTGTGTCTAGTAGAGACAAAGTCCATGAATTTATAAATATAGATTTTAGAGTAGGGATAAGAATTCTAATGCTTATATAAACAGATGAAAGAAGCTTACATAAAAATAGAACAGAAAAGTATAATTAAAATGTGGCAAATGTGGCAGACATTTGAAAGACATTTTGAAAGTTGTAAGGAAGGGCTGTGAATTTTTAAAGATGCTTAGAACAATAGTATGCAATTCATATTAAAATGTCCAAGATACTTTAAGCCATCATATAGATGACACCTAGACAGTATAAATAATAGAAGACAATGAGCTAGCCATGGGGAAATACGTGCATCTAACAAAACTAAATTAATTTGTGTATCAAACTTTCTTTTTTGCTTAGGACAAATGAATAAAAAGAATAAAATATGCAGTCCTATGACCTTAAAACATTAGTCACTCTTCTAAAGTCATTTGTGCATAGTGACTTAAGCTAGTAAGGAATAGTCTTTTTTTATATGTAAAAGATAGCTAATGTTCGGTATTATCAATGTTTCAAAGTTACGCACTTCAAAAACTTAACTTCCGAAAATTAAAGACAAATATATGAGATGTGTAATATATCTCTTTGACTTTTTCTTATGGATATCTAAAAAGTCATCTTTGGGTGCCTGGGTGGCTCAGTCGTTTGCACGTCTAACTTCAGCTCAGGTGATGATCTCAAAGCCCATGAGTTCAAGCCCCGCACTGGGCTCAGTGCTGACAGTTAGGAGCCTGGAGCCTGCTTCGGATTCTGTGTCTCCCTCTCTCTCTGCCCCTCCCCCATTCATGCTCTATCTCTCAAAAATAAACATTAAAAGCATAAAAATGAAAATAAACAGTCATCTTTAATCCTTAGGGTCAAAAACTCTTTATAGTTCCTTATTTGCACACGTAACAAATATTTTTAATGTAGTTTCTAAGCTGTATATGAAAATAACTTTACTTGAAAGGTTTATGTTTATTCTGATTATACATTTCTAACTAGTATACACATTCTATTATATTCAAATTAGTATTTTATAATAAAGTCATACCATTTCCCAAACTTTATAATCAGTGAATAGGAATTTTTGCTGTTAAATGTTCAGAAACTGTGTTCTTCAGACTCCCATGCCAACTCTAATAACTGACCTCCCAACTCAACTTCATTATTTGTCAGTACTTCAAAAAAATAGAAGTCCAGCAATTCCCCTGATATCTTCTATCTCTTTATCTTTACATATTGAAGACATCACTCAAATCTCTCCAGTTTCATGATACAGATACATATATACATGCATACTTATATATTACATCCATATTAGAGGATGAAATAAGAAGTTATGCTATATAATACGTGCAGAGATACACAAAAATAGGTAGATGATTGATAGATGCACACCTAGATACACAGACACAGATGGATTGGGGGTAAATGGCTAAATGGGATTTTTTCCCCCTACTGGCTTTGTAAGTATTCTTATTTCATATGTAGACATACTGCTATTGATCTGTCTTCTCCATATTCAGTTACCAACGCGGTGCTGAAGCAGTATAAACACTTAACAAATGAAGTCTAAAATTTCTACCTAACCATATTTATCTTTCTATCTACCTATCCACCCACACATACATAAAGCATTAATAAAAATGATATTGGCAGATTGGGGCACTTGGGTGGCTCAGTTGGTTAGGCTTCCGAATTCAGCTCAGGTCATGATCTCTTGGATTGTGGGTTCAAGCCCCATGTCGGACTCTGTGCTGACAGCTCAGAGCCTGGAGCCTGCTTCAGCTTCTGTGTCTCAGCTGTCTCTTTCCTCCCAAGCTCAGGCTCTGTCTCTCTCCATCTCTCAAAAATAAACATTAAAAAAATTATATTGGCAGAAAAAGAATATCATACAAATACATAAAAAGCAGAACCGAAAAAGTTTAAGTAATCCCACGGTTGCGACTGTTAGGCTTCTATCTATGTATCTACATTTCAGAAATTTTTTGTATTCAACAGATATGATCTATGATTGATAGGCATTTCTCAAGGTGACTGGGACACATCAGTAAACAAAAAAAAAGTCTTTTAATTCCAAAAGCCATAATATAAAAATTAAAGTATCACATATGTACATACATAAATGAACTCATCAATAACATCAAAATAAATCATTTTAAATGGGACAATTTGCTACCCAGAAATGTACTCCAATATGTGTTAAAAAAATGTCTATTTTATCCACACACTCAAAGACCAATTTGATTTATATGATTAGTAAGATCGCTGGCTCTATCTACCAGCTTAATCTCAGACACTAAACACACGGGGACCAGTATCCTTACATTACAAAACCTGATACCTATTTAACCAGGAAAGTGAGTGGAAAAAACTCCACCAAATTATCTCCCAAACTACCTGAAGCCAAAATGAAAATCAATGGGAAAGTGGATTTTAAATTTGAATGAAATTTTGCAACCACAAAAAATGATGTACATTAAAAACCTAAAGAAATGTAAAAGGAATCCACAAAACTCCATTGTTACCTAAACATTCTTATAATGAAGGTAAGCTGTCTTTGACATCTGTTGCCCTCACTGATTGTCATATGGCTAACCATAATGCCATCTCTATATTTTGGGGAACATTCATGCAAAGATCATTTTAAAAAGGTACTGGATTTTTAAAGGAGGAAGTAGTAAATGATCATTAGAAAATGATGATATAAAATGCAAAAAGTGCTTCTCAACATCTCCTACCATTCTTCTTCCTGGCATGTAAGAAATGTAAGTCAAAAAGGAAGGACTTGAAGAGAAAAATCAGACAGAGTAAGATAGAGGCAGATCATTTCATTTTGTGAAAGTGGATGAGCTTCATTCTTGGTGCTTTATAGACCATTCCTCTAAGTACACATTGTATAAAGTCCTACAAACCCCATATGCATATGGCTGTGTACCCATGTACATGCACGCACACACATAGAAACATACTTGCTACCATACTCTCGTATATACTGAGAAGAGTGCACCAATGTGCCATTTAGAACTCATATCTCATAAGCAATAAATAGTTGTAAATAATTTGGTTTGTATTCATCTGTAAAGAAAAATTATTATCAAAGAATACCAGGCCATCTACTTTTACTGGATAGAACAGTAGAAAATGAAGATGTTCTTAAGAATTCTGTAGTTAAATAATAAATTCCTGATAAACACTTAACACACACTAACACAATGGAAAAATAAAAAGCATATTGTTTTAGTCTTCTTTTTAAATTTTTTAAAAGTTTATTTATTTTTGAGAGAGAAAGAGACAGAGTACGACTGCGGTAGGGGCATAGAGAGAGGGAGACACACAATCTGAAGCAGGCTCCAAGCTCTAAGTTGTCAGCACAGAGCCTGATGAGGGGCTTGAACTCATGAACCACGCGATTATGACCTAAGCCAAAGTCGGACACTAATGGACTGAGCCACCCACATGCCCCTTATTTGAGTATTTTTAAGGTCATTGGCAAATAATTACCTCTTTTTGAGGAAAGTCATCGTTTATCATGTGTTTCAATTTAAGCAGTATTCATAGGACAAATTATTTTATTGGAGAAACCTGAAGATGAATGGTTCAATTAACACTGATTTAATTTAATAGTAATAATCACTATAATAAATCATTATAATATAGTAAATCATTATATAATATATATAGTAAATATTTATTATTTACTATATAAATAAAGTATTTATTATATATATTATATATAATATATATAGTAAATCATTATAATATAGTAAATCACTATAGTAAATCATTATAATAGTAAAAATCACTGGTTTTATTTAAATGATTTCAAAGATGAGGTTAAGAAACTCTCTGAGTCATTCTGTAAAATAAAGATAAAAGAGAGAGCCTCAGGTATAGACCACCAAGCCAATGAATTTTTCTTAATAACACTCTAATGCACTACAAAATTTCATCTGCAATAAATACTGAAAATAAATAAATAACCTATACTAACACACCTATTTTTTTCTTTTTCTTTCTCTAAAAACATGTCTGTCCAAACACACACAGTTCTAAAAGATCTCATTTAACTCCTATATTAGGATATCTCTGAAAAACAAACTTAATATCATAAATTAAGCATCTGATTTCTTGTAAGCATCAGTTAGCCTTACCAAACAAGATAATGCGTACTCCTTATCAAGTAACATCATTCTGGAACATTATATTTCTGGAACAAAAAACACTATATAAATAGGGTCACCTGGGTGGCTCAGTCAGTTAAGCTTCCAATTTCAGCTCAGATCATGATCTTGTGGTTTGTGGGTTCAAGCCCAGCAACAGGCTCTGTGCTAACAGCTCAGAGCCTAGAGCCTGCTTCAGATTCTGTCTCCTTCTCTCTCTACCCCTCCTCCCTCACACTCTGTCTCTTTCTTTCTCAAAAATAAATAAACATTTTTTTACTGTTATTTCTTTTTTAAGTTTTTTTAAAATTTATTTTGAGAGAGAGAGAGAGAGAGGGAGAAGGGGAGGGGGGGAGAGAGAGAGAGAGAGAAAGAGAGAGAATCCCACGCATGCTCTGCTGTCAGTGTGGAGCCTGATGTGAGGCTCGATCCCATTAACCATGAGATCATGACCTGAGCTGAAATCAAGTCAGACACTCAACCAGCTGAGTCACCCAAGTGCTGTTTTTCAGTGTTTTTCTAAATGAGATTTAAAATGTTTACATTAATTTTTTTAATTTTTAAAAATTTATAAAATTCTCAAGAGAACTGACCCTTGATAGAACAGATTTCATAGATTCAAGGGGAAAAAAAGAAGGTAGGTTACAGTCATAATATTTCAAAGATGAAACAAGTCTGGGAAATAATATCCTTTTTTGTAATGGAAAGTGAATAACTTAAATTTCCAATCCTAATTTATATGTGTTTGTTTTCTGAAATAGGTTTTATGCCAAGAGACACACATGATGATAAAACACTTTGGCATTTACTTTAAGTATAAAATGTATTTAGAAGATAACTGTCAAACTCCAAGATTTTGTCCATGGAAAATTGGACAGCATTGTCTTCTATCCCTTGCAGATCTTTCTCTCTTCATGCTCAAACCTTGTTTTACGCCTTTTGATGCTTCGCTTGTTTCCTTTTGAGATTTGATTTATACTGCAGAAAACGCATTCATGGCAAAATTTCCCTGTGCAAAATAAAGAACTATTGTGACTGCTGATATCTTTTATTTTTTGAACTCCACTACACACAGTTTATACCATTTCACCATATGCAGAAAAGGATTGTATATCATAATAGAACCACCATGCATGATTATATAAATGCAGGTATGAAATTTTAAGATATATTATCAACTTCTTTCAGTGCTCAATAGAATTGAAACCCTGGAAAAGCTGTCACAATATGAAATTTTAGAAAACAAAACTTTCTAGATATAATAATATACATGAACTATAGACCCATTTAAAAGTTGACTGGTGGTAATGGCTGAGTAAGATCTTATCAGACCAATTTTCCCTCCGATAACAAAAGTAAAACCCGAAGTGTTTTATCATCATGTGTGTTTCATGGCATAAAACCTATTTGAGGAAATAAATGCATATATATTAGAATTGGAAGTTTAAGGTATTCCTTTTCCATTACAAAAAAGAATATTATCTCCCAGACTTGTTTCGTGGAGCCTGCTTTGTATTCTCCATATCTCTCTGTCGCTATGTCTCCATCTCTCTCTGTCCCTCCCCTGCTCAAGCTCTGTCTCTCTCTGTCTCAAAAATAAATAAACATTAAAAACGAAAGAAAGAAAAGAAAGTCTTCTTAGCAATTTAAGCCATTCTGAGTTCACAGATTTCAGCAGTATCTTCCCAATCCACTGCAATAACAATAAACATTTGATGTTTTTATAGTTTTGGTTCATCTTCCTTAAATTGGGATCTTCTTCAAACCACAAATAATATGTAAACAGTGTAAATTACTCAGGCCTTTTGCTTTGTAAATTAATACAGGGCATTTAAAGATTAATTTTCAATTTTATGGTTATTTATATGCCATGAACTATATATATCTCCAAAAAGTTTGTTATCTCATTTAGAAAAACACTGAAAAGCAGCATTTGGGTGGCTCAGCTGGTTGAGTGTCTGACTTTATTTCAGCTCTGGTCATAATCTCATGGTTCATAGGATCAAGCCCTACATCAGTCTCCACAGTGACAGCATAGCCTGTTTGGGACTCGGATTCTCTCTCTCTCTCTCTCAAAATAAATTTTTAAAAAGTTTAAAAAGAAATAACAGTAAAAATGTTTCACAATGTAGAATTTTTTTAACTGTAAACATTTTGGACATACTAATACCTTTATCCATGTTGAGTTGATCATATGTTAGTTGCACTCAACATTGTAATCTCTGTTTAATCATTAGCTATATGAGTTGTCCATGACTTACAGAAATTTGTATTTAAGATTCCTTTTGTATTTTACATTTAAACCCCCAAAGCACTCAATAAAACTGACTTTCAAGAACTAGAATCACCATACATATAAAAACATTTACACTGCTACATAAAATGTTCAGTGACAATTTTGAATGATGAGACAAAAGGTTGACTGATATGATCAAGAATAAGGTTGACTGATAACTTCTAAATTAAACTAGTGACACTGATTTATTCTGTGGACCTTTAAAATGTCTCAAGAAAGCCTATCTAATCTCTTTTTTTTTTTTATTTTTTTTAATGTTTTATTTATTTCTAGGAGACAGAGAGAGAGACAGCGTGAGCAGGGGAGGGTCAGAGAGAGAGGGAGTCACAGACTGAAACAGGCTCCAGGCTCTGAGCTGGCAGTCAGCACAGGGCCCGACGCGGGGCTCGAACCCACGAACCGCGAGACCATGACCTAAGCGAAAGTCAGATGCTTAACCGACTAAGCCACCCAGGTGCCCCTCTAATCTCTTTTTTAACATGAAATCTAAAAATTCTTATGAAATACACAAAAGTGTTTATATGCCATAAAAGCAGTAAATTATTTAAAGGGTAGGGGTCTAAATGGGCTAAAAAAGATACTCTAACATTTAAAATATATTAATTCTAAAGATCTCTGAGAGCCTGAAGTTTTACAGGATTCATTATAATCATGCATTGCAATGGTGGTGGGTTTGGAAAGCAAAGCAAAGAAGTCACATAACTAAAGTTTGTTCCACTTTTTTCAAATAATTTGAAGATAATTCTTTTTCTTCCTTCTTTCTGTTGTTGTTGTTTTTTTTTTTTTAGTTAATTCAGTGCTTATAGTGTTTCCTTCAATGGAAGGAGAGCAAGTTTCAAGTAGAACAGGGTAGATTTTAGTAGAGTTAAAGCCTAGATGCCTAAATCTTGGCTGGATATTAGGAACCAGAAGGTTGAATATGGACAAATTGTCCAGATGTGTAATTTTCATTCCCTGGAAAACCAAGTACCATTATTGAAATGAACCTAAGACCTGTTAACAGTAGTTATAATGTTTAGGGATCAAGAGCAGGTGGACTAACAGATTTTAGAAGTTGTATGGCCTTAAGTCCTCATATCTTCTCAAAAAGAGGTGATTAAAAATATAAAGTGTCAAGAAATAGACAAATTCCTAAACACACACTCACTACCAAAATTCACACGGGAAGAAATAGAAAACCTGAACAGACCCATAACGAGTGAAGAAATCGAATCAGTTATCAAAAATCTCCCAACAGATAAAGGCCTGGACCTGATGACTTCCCTGGGGAATTCTACTAGACATTTAAAACAGAATTAATCCCAATTCTTCTCAAGCTATTCCAAAAAATAGAAATCGAAGGAAAACTCCCGGACTCATTTTATAAAGCCAGCATCACTCTGATTCCCAAACCAGACAGAGATCCAGCAAAAAAAGAGAACTACAGGCCAATATCCTTGATGAATACGGATGCAAAAATTCTCAACAAGATCCTTGCAAATCGAATCCAGCAGCATATCAAAAGAATCATCCACCAAGATCAAGTGGGATTCATTCCTGGGTTACAGGGCTGGTTCAACATTCGCAAATCAATCAATGTGATCCATCATATCAATAAAAGAAAAGATAAAAACCATATGATCCTGTCAATAGATGCAGAAAAAGCATTTGACAAAATACAGCATCCCTTCTTAATAAAGACTCTAGAGAAAGTCGGGATAGAAGGAACCTACTTAAACATCATCAAAGCCATCTATGAGAAGCCTTCAGCTAACATCATCCTCAACGGGGAAAAACTGAGAGCTTTCCCCCTGAGATCAGGAACACGACAGGGATGTCCACTCTCACCACTGTTGTTTCACACAGTGCTGGAAGTCCTAGCATCAGCCATCAGACAACAAAAGGAAATCAAAGGCATCAGAATTGGCAAAGAGGAAGTCAAACTTTCACTCTTCGCAGATGACATGATACTCTACATCGAAAACCCAACAGACTCCACCAGAAGCCTACTAGAACTGATCCAAGAATTCAGCCAAGTTGCAGGGTACAAAATCAACGTACAGAAATCGGTTGCATTTTTATACACCAACAATGAAGCAACAGAAAGAGAAATCAAGAAGCTGATCCCATTCACAATTGCACAAAAAACCATAAAATACCTAGGAATAAACCTAACCAAGGATATAAGAGATCTATATGATGAAAACTATAAACTTATGAAGGAAATTGAAGAAGACATGGAAAAACATTCCACGCTCACGGATTGGAAGAATAAATATAGTTAAAATGTCATTACTACCCAAAGCAATCTACATATTCAATGCCATGAAATCCCAATCAGTTTATTACATAATACGATTTATATATATATATGAAATTAAAGTGCTCTAAGGAGACGAGTGGAATTAGTAATTAACATTAGACTATTATCATACAACATTGGATATTATATATTGTAATTTCTAGGGCAATAGATGAAGAGTAGCATAAGAATACATACCTTCCTGATGTGATATATATACACAATGTGTACATATTGTGTACATTGTATATGTACACAATGTATATATATATACACACACACATATATATATATACACACACATATATATATACACACACATATATATACACAATGGAGTATTATCCAGCAATCAAAAATAAGGAAATCTTGCCGTTTGCAGCAATACGGATGGAACCAGAGAGTATTATGGTAAGCAAAATTAGTCAGAGAAAGACATAGCATATGACTTCACTCGTGTATGTAATTTAAGATACAAAAGAGATCAATATAAGGGAAGGGAAGAAAAAATAATATAAAAACAGGGAGCGGGACAAAACATAAGAGATTCTTAAATATAGAGAACAAGCTGAGGGTTGCTGGAGGGAATGTGGGAGGGGGGAGGAGCTGAATGGGCAAGGGCCTTAAGGAAGACACTTGTTGGAATGAGCACTGGGTGGTATATGGAGGGGATGAATCACTATATTCTACTCCTGAAATCATTACTGCAATATATGCTAACTAACTTGGATATAAATTTAATTTTTCTTAACTTTTAATTTCACAATATACCAAAAATGGAATAATAAAAATGCAAGAAAATGTACAGTGACATCAAATAAAACAAACAGGAAACATTTAGACTATGGTAAATTTAAAAGCAAATATATCAGTCATTATTTTGAATGGAAATGAAATTAAAGCTCCAATTTAAGAAAAATGTTGTTTGACTAGAAATATTTAATAATTTACTATTTATTAAAAAACCCTAAATTAAAGCAAAAGAACAGTGGAAATAAAGAGATATACAAAAATATACTATGCATACACTAAAAGAAAAGAAAGTTGTAATGGTCTTATTACACACACAAAAAGGCATACACAAAAACTAGCTTTTTTCAGGAAGATATAAAACTTCTCATTTAAACACTTAATTGCATGGCTTCAACATACACAAAGCAAAAACTGGCAGTACTTTATATGAGAGAAAATTTAGAAATCTATCTCAGTTGGAATTAAACTTGATCCTTGCAAAAACTGATAGATTGAACAGAAAAAAAGGAAATCAGTTTTTTGAGCAAAATAATTTGAAACTTAAATTTATGAACACAAGGATAACTAATTTTTATTAATGTTAACTAAACAGTCTATTGAAACACACATGAAAGTCCACAAATTTACAAAATTTCATTTTACTGGTCTAAAAACTAGTTTTTGCAAATTTTAATGAACTGAAATAATACAGTCTATAGTTTATTACATAATACGATTTAGTCAGAAACAAATTTAAAAATTATATATTAACAAGAAATCCCTACATATTTAGAAATTAAGAAATACATTTCATAAACCATTGATAAAGATATCACAATGGAAATTAGAAAATGTTTTTTATTTTATTTTTTCTCAACGTTTATTTATTTTTGAGAGACAGAGAGACAGAACACGAGCAGGGGAGAGGAAGAAAGAGAGGGAGACACAGAGTCCAAGGCAGCCTCCAGCATCTGAGCTCGAACTCATGAACCATGAAATCATGACCTGAGCCAAAGTCGGACACATAACTGACTGATCCACCCATGTGCCCGGAAAATGTTTTAAATTGAGTAATAAAATGAAGGAATATTTAAAATTGCATGAGAAGTAATAGAAATGAATTGAGTGAGCTTCTTACAACATTAGTGTTTTTCAAATCTGGGGATGCAGTGTGTACATGTGTGTGCTCATTCTTTTTGTTTGTGTGGTGTGTGTGTGTGTGTGTGTGTGTGTGTGTGTGAAGGGAATGGGTACACATGTGAATGCGACTCGTTAAACATAATCTTTTCATGTGGTATTCAGAAACACTAGTTATGTAAAACTTACTTACAGGTTAAGTAAGTAAGCTTTTCAACATGGCACTCTCCTATATATTTCAATAATTACTTTGACATATATAATTTTCTCCTTATGTGCTGACTTTAGAATTTACCCGTATCTAATATTTAAACAGGTGTCAGTCCAATTCATCTTGGAAATTTTATACGAAGTGTTTAAGAATGAAGTGTTTAGGAATGGAAGCATGATTTAAGTTTCCATTATTACCATCTAAAAATTAGCTAGGCAAAAATCGTTTATATGTCACTCTGTGACTGTTATAAGGCCACCAAAGAAAAAGGATTAAATGAGTCACTGTCCAAATATTAATAGAAAGAAAAGTTGTATGCTCAAAGATACCCATACCTGGGGCTCCTGGGTGGCTCAGTCAGTTAAGTGACCGACTTCAGCTAAAGTCACGATCTCACAGTTCCTTAGTTCAAGCCCCGTGTCGTGATCTGTGCTGACAGCCCAGAGCCTGGAGCCTGCTTCAGATTCTGTGTCCCTTCTCTCTCTACTCCTCCCCTGTTCACACTCTGTGTCTCTCTCTAAAAATATATAAACACTTAAAAAAATATTTTAAGATACCTACATCTGATATGTCAATATAAAACAGACACACACACACACACACACACACACACACACACACACACACATTTCCTGGGTGGCTTTCCCATTCCCTCAAACTGGGTTATTATGGTTTTGATATTCCCACTAATAATGGGTAATATGTTAGTTCTGAATTACGTGTGATTTTATCCCAAGGGGACATTTGAAATTATCTGGGGATATATTTTTCTTCAGAACTGAGCAAAATGCTACCAGAATCTGGGGGATAGAAGCCTGTGAAGCTGTTAGACACCTTGCAATATAGAAAACAATCCCTCACAAGAATGAATTACCTAGCCCAAAATGTCAGTAGTGCAGCTCTGAGAAACCCTGGTCTAATCCGATCGATCCAGGAGGGTTTTCTTATCCTTCCTATCTTTGTGTAACAGTAATCTTGTGTTGTTTTCTTTCATGTCTTCTATATTGTACAGAATCCATCCGTAGAATAAGGAATTAAAAATTAAAATTAGAAAAACTCTAAGGTATAAACATTTAGGATATACTTACCCTCACCATCTGTAAACTGAGTATAATTTTAGTGAACTATTCACACTTCCATGAAAGAGACTTTTAATCATATATTTGACAAGAGGAAGAAATAGGATTACTGTATCAATTTGGAATGTGTTCATGTAAATAAGATTTAAATAATAAAGTACTTCCTATTTTACACGGGCATGAGAAATATAATGATCCTCATGAAACCTAGAGATCCGCTTCCTTTATGCATATCTTGAGACCATGACTCTGAAACTGGCATGTCGGTGGAGGACAAACTCATTCTTTGCTGAAAATGTGAGGGCATTATGTCCTTCAAAGTGTGCAGACCTGAAAGAGGCTAGTTTGCTTTATCTGCATATTTTACACTTATTTCAATACACTTTTGTTTACGTTCTGCAAGTCTATAAATTATTAAAGCAAAAAATGTTTCATAAAGTGGCACAAGACAGTTTTTATTTCATTTTGGAGCAAATTTAGCAGGAAATTAAATGACAAATACAATGACAGACAGAAGCCCAAGAATGAAATCTCTGCAGTACTCTACCCTCATTAAGTGACTCACAGACTCTCTAAGTTGATTTTTTTAAAAGCTATTAGAATTAATATCTAAGTAAACTATTAATAAAACTCCAAGATTCCACTGGCATTTCCAATTTGTAATAGGCTAATGATCTTTTCCCTTATGAAAGACAGACTATAGCAATATTACACAGTGGTGGCGATCACTGAATTTAGAGCCAGACTGCTAGTGATCAAATCCTAGCCCTGAAACTTTACAGCAAGTTAAGAGGACTTCATAAGTGGAAAGTGATCCTAGCGCTTACAGAAATACCTAATCATTATATTTAAATTATTTAAATATTATTATATTACCCAACTCACTACCTTCCAAAATCTTTTGAAAGTAAGGAGAAAGAAAAATCAAATAAAAATTTGGAGGTCAATGAAAAACCCAAACTATGCTATTTCAGCTTGACTAAACCAGACAATATTGCTACTACCAGGAATTTAACAACTACATGGGTTAAGAATCTGACTGGTTTAATTATTTTCATCTTTCAGAATAGCCTAGTACCCGTTAATCATCATATGATCAGTAGCTCATATAAATGTGTGATGACTTTAACTGACCGGGAATTGTGTCAAAGCAAATGGAAAACGCTTTCGAGGTCATAGAATAGTCCATGCCTCATATGGTCATAACTCATAATCCAATCAGTGTTTGAGAGGTCCAAATGTAAGTAGAAATGTAAAATATACCCAGAAATAAACATGCCAAGAATATTTCAACAGTATGGAAAATAAAATCACCAACAGTACTTTGCATGAAGCCTAATAAATTATGCATATCTAGGTGCAACTAATTGGCAAAAATTATAAAATATTGTTTGTACTACATCTTAATTTCCAAAGAATACCTTTATTATCTTTCATTTTTTCTTTGTTTTAGCTTTCTGAAGAATTTGCTTTCTCTGGAAGCATTACTCACAGTGTTTGAGATAAGGCAGAATAAATGGTCTACCTCATTATGATGGACTGCTCAAGACACCAATCTGTCTTGATTGCCTCCTGATGAATTCTTATGAAGCACTATTAAAATATTTCTTATAAATATTAATTTATCATGTTTTAACTAATGAACTGATACAGGGTGTCCTAGGTTAATATGTTTTTAAATAATCTGTCTTTCTGATGTATTCATTTTTTGTATTCCATGAGGGCAGTTACACTATTGAATCTGAGTTACACTATCAGTTTTAGTGACCAAAAAAGAAGTTACTGGGACAAATAATTTTCTTAGAAGGGAGAGAACATTTTGATTTTTACACAAATTTCAAATTGACATGAACAATATAGACAATAGAACAGTGTAATACCAGATAATTTGTGTGCACCTTGACTATAAATCCATGAAGAAAAGAACCGTGTCTGTCTTGCTTAAGACCTTTATTTCCATTGCTCAAAACAGTACCTGGTAAATATTGCCACTTAATACCTGTTGAAACAACAAATCCAGTTGTCTTTTCTGCAACTGTGAATGATTTTCATCCTACCGAATCCCAGTATCTGTTGAAAAAATTATGTTTTATTGACCAAGCCATTGCCCAATTATGAAATCACTCTAAAGTAATTCCAAAACAGGAAAGAGTATCACTTTCCCAATGAAACAAAACATATACCTGAAGCACACACATCCACACATGGATCTGAAACTTACACAAACTTATTTGAAACACACACACCTGAAACTCAAGGACTGTGCTGTGTTTAATTCTTTATTTAAACATACCTTCATACACAGAATCAGGTAAACAGATTCCTATCTTCTTTTGCTCATTGTTTTCTATTCTGACTGTTCTCTCTCAAACTATTTTACAGGAATCAGTTAGGTTGATTTCAGCTGATAGTAACAAAAAGCAAACTCAAATAAGTTTAATGAGGAAATTGATTATTTGACATACTAAATAGCCTGGAATTAAAGCAAACATACGAAAGAACTAGAGTCCAACTATAAAGTAAAACCAGGTCACAGAGAACTTGATTTCTCCTGCTCTGCCTCCCCACCTAAGAGAAGTCATGGTTCCTTAACACATCTTACATGAAGGGAAAAGAAACCCTTCCTGGAAACATAACCATAGCCTTTCCTTTCAGTTGTACTAGACTATAGTAGGTGGCCCACAGTTGCTAAACAAATGTCATATGATGACTGATTTAGATTAACTGGGACCCACTCTTGACACTAGTGACAGGGGTAGCTTCCCCAGCACAGCTGGATGAAGGAGGCTCAGACCCAGAACAAGATCTGGCTTCTGCTAGAAAGGAAGAATGAGTAATGAGTAAGCAGGGCTTATACACATCCAACAGTCTCCTTCTCAGTCCCTTCACCCCACTGCTGTCTCAATATTCCTAGCCTCTTGAAAGTATGAAATGGAAATTCAACAGTTTTCTCCAAAAACTATCAAGATCACAAAGAAGATTCAATTTTTCATACTCTACCAATAAAGTTAATTTTTGAGTTTTAACATTTAAAAGAAATTTAAGATATGGTATCTTTAAGAATAGTATAGCTTTCAAAAATCTTTCTTTTTTATTTTTTTTAATGTTTATTTTTGAGAGGCGGGAGGGGGAGGGAGAGACACAGAATCCAAAGCAGGTTCCAAACTCTGAGGTCTCAGCACAGAGCCCAACTCGGGGCTAGAACTCACAAACCGTGAGATCATGACCTGAGCCAAACTCAGATGCTCAACTGACTGAGCCACCCAGGTGCCCCTCAAAAATCTTTCAATGAAAGTGAGATATAATCAGAAAAC
Organism: Hyaena hyaena; assembly: GCF_003009895.1. Taxonomy (NCBI): domain Eukaryota; kingdom Metazoa; phylum Chordata; class Mammalia; order Carnivora; family Hyaenidae; genus Hyaena; species Hyaena hyaena. The sequence continues at coordinate 362,837 of NW_024081187.1, read as the reverse complement.
TAGGTTCCACATTGATTCTTGCCTACAATAATCATGAAATCAAGTCCCGTTGAAATCTTTATGGGATCCTCAAAAAACAGCACCTTTCTCCCATGTTCAGTTAAGATCAAAATGAGAACTAAAGTCTTTAGATGAAGGTCAAAATATTACCTTCATTGCTGATAGGGGGATGGGCTGTAGAGTGTAATTTAAGTCTGTAAGCTAAATATGTTCATTAACCCACATGGAGCCTCACAAAGATCTGCTCCCTGGAGAAAAAGATCTGGATGTGTGTTCTCTCCTAATGCTCTTGTCTCCCAGGATGAAGCAAGTGGGGCTGAAAAGAGCACTCACAAATTTATCAATCAGTTATGTCAGTCCATTTCCAAGAGCAGCATCCACAAGTGGTCTATGCTTATAGCAAAAGACTACCATGACAAGAAGCAAACTACAGGAGTGGGGGGAAACTGTTCTCTAAGGTCAGTACATACTGTTATGCAAAAATCATCAGGATAAAAAGGTAAGTTGGAAATAAACATCTTTTATATAAGAAACTAACAGAATTTTATCATAACTCACACTATATACATGTCAGTACTGTCAATTAAATGGGTTTTGTGTTATAGAATTATATAATTTTAAAGGCATTTTTAAGGAAATTATGTATGTATTCCAAATTTCTGATTTTATGAATATGAGATAGTGCACAATACGCAGTTATATGCACTGCTCAAAACAGTTTGACTGATAAAAAACAACATTAAGACTAGAGCCCCAGGCCACCAAGTTCCTTAACTAACACCTATGGTTTGGAGAAAAAGAGTACAAGACACAGACTGGGTTTCAGTCTCAGTTTGCTACTATCAGCGGGGCAACCTTAGGTAAATCATCTCAGCTCCCACAAGCCCTCCCTCTCTCCTGTGTGAAATGAAGGCTTATTACTAACTACAATAGTCTTTTCTGTGAAGATTAAGCAACTTACATATGTAAGGGCCAATGCAATTTAATCAATGATTTATTAATTCAGTCAAAAAATATTTACTGAAGACTTTTTATTTCCCAGGTACGGGAGAAACCATGAAAAAGACAAGCATCTTTACATTATATTTGATGTTCCTCTCATATCTCAATCTGAAACTTAAAAAATAAGAAACGGTTCTAAAACTATTGTGTTAAAGTGAAAAGTGCTAGTTGGAAAGTCTAACTCAGTAATTACAAAGGAATGAGAACAAGTTTGATAGAGAGAATAGCCATTAATTTCATCAAAATCCTTAATGCTCCTTTGGTGCTGACTGCCTCATTCCCTGACGTGGGCAGTGAGTGGGGACCAGTTCACAGAATCGCTTCAGAATAAATCCTCCAGCAAAGCTCCTAACATCACCACAAAATCATGATCTATTACCATCTCTAATGGCTAAAATAGAGTTGACAAAAGATTATAGCTGAGTTTCTGGGTCAGGGTATAGCCGCATTTCTCCTTCTGCACCAAAACCCAACTAAAATAAAAATTTCAACTATAAAATGATTATTTTTAAAATGTTAGAATACTTCATTTGCAAGTGGTCTGATTGGTAATAAGGAACACCTAATAAAAGATTTAATGCAAAGTATAGAATGGTTATTATGGTACAAACTAAGGATGTTTCCATTTTAGTTTTCTTTGGGCCACCTCAAAACAACAAAACAATGGACTGATGCTCACGTGATCTGTTTCTATTTTAAAGCTCTCAATTTAAAGATGACTTTATACTTAATTTACTGGTGGTAAATTGTTAAAGAAATGCGCCCTTTTTCTACTTTCCAATTCACTCTTCCCTTTTATCTCTGTCTTCTATGTATCTCCCATTGCTTCTTGATATTCCTATCCTGTTTGGATCATTATGTTGAATCAACTGGTACCACAACCTGTCCGTTGACCCTAACCCACCTATTTACCAGCCTGCATTCTGCCTCTATTATACCAATCTTGAAAGTGAAAGTCACATTATCTTCTCATTTATTTCTGAGGATAATTATCACAGAGAATTATGTTTATTTTTAAATTTTATCTTCTGGCCCCAGAATTGCATTTATTTCCTCTGGGACAAGATTAGTATGTGTGCTTTTCTTGTGTTTTCTCACTGATCCCAATGACTTTCCCAGGAAGCCAGGAAGACATTGGAAATGCAAAATTTCCCCAGAGAACTTGATGGAATAATACAACATTTTCATTGACACTCATTTAAAAGTTTAAAGTAGAAAACCATTCTTAACCCATTAAAACTTAACCAAAAAGATGGGGTGCCTGGGTGGCTCAGTCGGTTAAGTGTCCTACTTCACCTCGGGTCATGATCTCACTTGTTGAGTTCGAGCCCTGAGATGGGCTTTGTACTGACAGCTCAGAGCCTGAAGCCTGCTTAGAATTCTGTGTACCCATCTCTCTCTCTCTGCCCCTCTCCTGCTCACCTCTCTCTCTCTCTCTCTCTCTCTCAAAAATAAATAAACATTTTGTAAAAATTTTTAAAAAATAAACCTTAACCAAAAAGAATGGCAAGATCAGTGAAGCAGTTTCTTCCCTCACCACCATCTACCTCATGAAGACAAACAACATACCACACCTCTTCCATGGTGTGCCTCAGAGATTTTAAAATGTGAAAACCTGTTAATTACTTTGAAAATTATTTGTGAACCTATAGACATGACAGATCAAACACTGTGATTTCTCTAGCATTTTTTAAACTAAACATTAAAATCTCAACTAAGTCACATTACCTATCTGGACTTTCATTTTTCATTCCAGGGGAAGAATATTAGATCAATTTTAAGGCCTTCGCATAGACCCTTTTTGTTTCTAGAATTGTCTTAACGTAAGTAATCATCAAAATTGTTCCCTGTCTTGGCACAGGCAACTAACTCATTTTCAAAAGAAGTCTCTATTGCTAATTATTTTTTGACATCCCATTATATATGTATATATATAATATATATGTATATATATTAGAGTTTCTTATAAATTGCTTATTGTATACCACTGTCTATACCTTTACAATAAAGGGGAAGATCATAAAAATATGTCACTAATAATATGTACAGGGTGATAAAAAGGGGAAAAATATAAGAAAATATATCAATGGATGCCACGAGTGGGAAACATTCCATCATTGCTCCATCTAGTAACAAGAAAAATGTTAGGGCAGTATCTGGTAAAATCTAAATCAGAACTTCACAAAAACCAGAAACATAAATAGGAATGATACAAAAAAGAAAAAACTTACAGGTTTCTAAGAACTTGGTGTATGAATATGTTAGCCATAAAAATCTATGAGAAAGAAAACAAAACCCTGAGAATAGAATCTGAAGAGAAATATTTAAATGTTCCTTACCTGTTAAAAGCTCAAATATTTCCTAAGATTAAAAAATAATGAGAGACAGAAGCAAAGGCTTTACATAATTGCCTTAAGTTTTACAATACCAATCTACTAAATTTAACACTTTTTTCCCCCGTGATTGATCAATCGATAGATAGATGATGATGATGATGATGATGATAGACACATGATAAAACAGTTAATACCTTCCACTTCCACACCTCTAAGACTTTAGGCTAATAAAGATATCTTTATGTAAATATATCTTTATGTATGAACATATCTCTATTTCACCTTTATGAGATCCCATATCTTTAAAATATCACTGGATGTTATATGTAAACCACCTTGTTAATAAACTATTTAAGAAAAAAATAAAAGTAAAAATAGAATCATCAAAAAAATTTAAAAAAAAGAATCACAGAGAACTAAGTCATGGGTGCCAAGATAAGTAAGCTCTATCTTTGTCCTAACAATATCTGAATGCATGACCTTGGACAAAGCATTAAAATCTCAAAAAGTCAATTTTATAATGATTAAAATTAAGAGTATAATAAAAGGATCTAATGTTCTTATCAAAAAATAGAGTTTTAAAATCATGCATTTCCAATAAAATAGCACTTTCCAGAAGCGAGAGACACAAAGGAGAGCCACAGATCATATCTTCAGGTCCATCAAAGCTGACTTACAAAGCATTTATGAACAAATTGCTCATTTATTTGATTTTGGATTTGTCATATAGATACTAAAAAAAAAAGGTCACTTGTCACTATTGACAAATATTTATGGAGCTTCAAATGCTTGGATATAAATCCTGGTCTTATAAATTTCCCAGGAATACATAAACACATAAAAAGTGCACCTATATGTATACATTTATATATCTATCTCTATCTATACATCTATGTAGATATAGATATATTAGTGCTTACATTTTGAAATAGTATATAATCTAAGTAGTAAATTCTACTACATTAGAGAAAAAGCTTTCCTTGGTTAAAAAGAATACAGTTAAGTTCTTTCACCTAGACCATTCTATGAACTTACTGGTGCAGTCAACCCTTGCAAGTATTAAACAGAAATATACCTTGTTCTAACATATTCTCAAGACATTATTATATCATAGGCTCAACTCTGCAAGGAAGTGCCAAATTTCCTCCTATTAAAGCAAAACAAACAAACAAACAAAAAATCCATAGTACTAAATTTACTCTCAAACCTAGGAAACCGCAAAACCTAGGAAATATTATATACCAATCATAAATTGATAAAAGCATTAGTAATTATGCCTTTTATACACACTCACCACTAATTCTTAAATTTGAAAAAACAACAAACTCATGATCCAATGAATTAGACAAAGCGTCAGCATATAAGATGAAAATATAATTAAAATTTATCTAAATTTCTTAAATGTGACTTTCATATAGTAATTTGTATGCCAGCAATCTTGTATACGTCATTTTGCATACTAATTCAGCAATACCCATGAATAAAAAATATGCCTCTTTATATGCCAGGATCTCATTCAGTACTGCCAGGTGCTCATTCTGTAGGAGACTTTAGGGGCACAGACAAACTGACCCAACTCACACCTAATATATCAGTTCACTCTGGATTAATGCTCACCGCACTGTTTAAATCTGTGTTAGTTTGGCTACTGTTTTTCCCTATCCTACCCACTGTAGGAAAATTTAAATTTGCACTTATGATGAATTGCCACTGTGCTTCTATGCAGTAATCCCCAAATTAAATCTGTCCTTAGAAATAAGACAAAAATGAAAAGATGAAGTGCAGTAAATGAAAATATCTTCAGGCCGAAAATGTATATGAAGTTAACAAAGGTAAGAAAGTATAGCCAAAACAAGCAGTAATATTTCCCATGACGGCACGTATTTAAATCAAATTGGACTCTGTTTCCATGCAACTCACCTTTTTCTTCTACCTCTCTCTAACACGGAATCTAAAGCAAAATTTCATCTAGAAATGTTAGCACTGCCTATTGTCAGAATGGTATCTCTTTCTACTTTTCATTTCACTTTATCTTTTTATGGGCATCTCTAACTTTTAAAAAAGTTATAGGTTGGTCTTTAGAAAAAAGAGAATAAAGCCTTTTTGGTTATAAGTCCCAAATGAATAGGTCAAAGGAATTATTTTCAAACTTCTCCAAAAAAAAGTGAGTCATTTATTTGGCCTTAATTTTAGTTCTGACATATTTTCTCAGAAAATATAGTTTCATTTTATAAAAAGAAAAGCATTTTATTAAACATAGTATTTTTACATCATCACCTCAAAAAGGAAGAAAATGATTAAGGTGATTAAATCACACACACAAAAATCCTTATCTGGATAAGTTTGTTAGTTTCTTCCAAATTTAACAATACAGTTACAATACAACACAGCCATCACACTCCATGGAACTTACCCAAGTGAAATGAAACTTACATTCACAGAAACACACGTAAGAAAATACCTAGAGTGATTTATTCATAATCACCAAAAAACCGAAAACCATTTAGGTGAATGAATAAACAAGTACGTCCGTATCATGAAATACAACTCAGCAATAAAAGGAACAAACCACCAATTCATGCAGAACATGGATGGAACTTAAACACATTTTCCTATGTGAAAGAAACCAGAACCCAAAAGTATTATGTTGTATGGCTCAATTTAGATGATATTTTGGAAAATATAGAACTATAGGAATCAGTGTTTTACATGGTTCCAAATAAATTAAAAATTAAAATTCTAAAATCACACACAAAGGGAAACTAATATGCCTCACTGTGTAACAAATTAACATAAACATAATCACACATATACAATAATTCTAATTACTGTAGATACAGTGCTCTGATTTTACTACAATATTAGATATTTTGTAGGAATAAAAAGAACTGACAAGCAATCCCAACTTTAATTAGTAGAGCTTTTTAAAATTAGTAGATAGTGACAGCAGTGTAGAAATTCTGCAACTGTTTCATATATACCCAAATCGAGCAAATGAATAAATACACCAAAGTTTGGGGAACCAGAATTTTCACCATGGAAGAAGCCAGATACAGATGAAATAGGGGAAGGAAGGAAAGAACTTCCATTTGTTGGATTTGAATTACAAGTATGAAAATGACCTCCCGATTATTTACAAACACACACACACACACACACACACACACACGTCTACATAAATAGTACATGCATGCATATACACACACGTAGGTTGTTTTGGTCTAATGTCCTGTTTTGTCAGAGGCCGGCTCCAGCAGGTCCAGGGGTCCCTGAAGGATGGACGGTGTCGGCGAGAGAGAGAGTGAGAGAGCCCCGAGATTCTTTCTGATCACCAGGTAGGCATCTCTGTCCTGTCAGTTTTGGTGTCTTTATTTAAAAGTTCAGGGGCGCCCGGGTGGCTTAGTCGGTTAAGCGTCCTACTTTCGCTCAGGTCATGATCTCGCGGTTCGTGGGTTCGAGCCCCGCGTCGGGCTCTGTGCTGACTGCCAGCTCGGAGCCCGGAGCCTGTTTCAGAGTCTGTGACTCCCTCTCTCTCTGACCCTCCCCTGCTCACACTGTCTCTCTCTCTCTCTCTCTCCTAGAAATAAATAAACCATTAAAAAACAATTTTAAAAAAATAAAAGTTCAGCCACAACATGAAGTCAGAGAAAAGAATTTCTTATGATGGGAGGCCTTTTGTGATATCAATTGCAGAATTATTCCGACCAAGGAAATAACAGAATGTTCTTAGTGAAAAACAGGATAACATGTAAGTTAAATTGTATATAGATAAGCTAGGAGTCCTTCTGTCTGGCTCTCAAGAGGAAAAATGTTTCTGAATTGGTTTGTTTGTGGAAACTATCATGAGGGCCCTAAATGTGTCAGTCTTTGCACCTGCATTTATTTTTTAGCTACTCTTATCTATCCTCTTCCCAGCTGCCAGTTTAAGGGAGGGTGTGGAATGTAGGCCTTGAGGAAGGGACTGCTATGCTTCACCAATTAGCAAAGATACATGTAGTAACTATGTTCTGCCCTTAACCCCAAAATAGGCTCTTTGTCTCGGGCTCAATTGTAACTCTTGTGTTCTTAACCTGCTTTATTATCTAAGTCTTGGGTCTGCAAGGCCCATAGGAAGAGCCTTTTGACAGTCACCCACAGAGCTTTCATCTAAAATCTCTTTTGTAAAGGTAAGAATATACTTTTCCTTATGAGGTATCTGGGTTCAGAATATGGGTCCAATATGGAATATTGTGAGGCCTGGCCAATACCAGCAGGCTCATTTCCAACATGAGCCAGTAGTAGCAGAATGAGATACCAGTTTTCGTTTCTCATGGCAGGAGCTGTGCAAACGCTACCATTTCCTTGCTGTGACTGCCATCCAGAGAGGCTTGTGCAGCTCCCGGCACTGTTTCATGATCCCATCCAGAATAATATATTTAGTTGCCAATCTCCTTGGGCTTTTCTTGTCTATGATATCTTCTCAGATTTCTTTGCTTTTAATGACCTTGACAGTCATGAGGACGACTGATCAGGTATTTTGTGGAGTATCTGTCAATGGGGATTTGCCTAACGTTTTTCTCATGATTATACCAGGGTAATATATTTGGGGGACAATTACCACAGAATTAAGATGACATTCTTTCTACATTGTAACAAGAACACATATTAATATGACACCACAAATGATGTTCACCTCCATTACCTAGCTGGGTAACATCTGTGAGGCACCTTTACCATCAGGTTACTTTCCTCCCTTTCTATACGGTACTCTTCAGAAGAAAGTTACAATGCAAGCCCACACTGAAGAAGAGAGGAGTTATGCTTCATTTCCTTCCTCCTTAAGGGCAAAGTAGCTACATACATTATTTGGAATTCTCTTGCACAGAACATTCATGTGCTCTCCTTATTTATTTATTTATTTATTTATGTCATTGTGGATTCATGGCTATTTATTTTACATTTTGGGTTAAAATCCAATACTGGTTTATTTTATGTTTTTACTCAAATGGCTCCAGATTTTTTTACTCAACTTGCTCCAGATTTTCCATTGTTCATTTGAAAATACAAAGACAAAATAAGTTAATCACTAAGGGCTATTGTGTCCTTTTGACATATTTCTATCATTGTGGGCTTTTTTTTTTTTTTTTTTAAGAACTTCCTTACTTTCTAGCACTACAAGATGCTTGGGCTCATCTCATATATATCCTACTCCAGTCCCACAAGCAATGATTTCTCCAAAGACCCTGGTTTCTTTAATAATAAGTACAATTGTATTAAAAAGCAAGATCTAGCGCACCTGGGTGACTCAGCTGGTTAAGCATTTGACTTCAGCTCAGGTCTTGATTTCACGGCCCTGGGTCGGGGTCTATGCTCACAGCTCAGAGCCTGGAGCCTGCTTCGGATTCTGTGTCTGCATCTTTCTCGGTCCCTCCCCCACTCACATTCTATCTCTCACTCTCTCAAAAACAAATCAACATTAAAAATATTAATTTTTTTAATTAATAAAAAAGCAAGATCGGTTGCTGGGTATGCCTATTGTTTGTGGAGTGTCATTGCTTCTAGGCTCTCTCAGAGGACAGGGCAAGGAAATATATGTGTGTATATTAATCACAAATATATAATATACAGTGTCTGTAACCTATATATAATATAATACATGAGTTCATACTGATGTCTTCAATCTAAATCCATTACTAAAGGATCATTCCAGTCCTCTTCCCTTGCTCATATGCAGGCATTCATTTTAGCAATGAGAAAAGCGTCAACTACCATCTACTATACACTTACTGCATTGTTCAATTCCAGTATATATATATATATATTAAACCACATAGTTGTTTTAGAACTATTAACCCTTATCTCCGTAGGACACAACTTTATCAATAAAATAGAATGCTTTATATGTCATTCCTTTTGCCTTGATCAAAGAGACTGCACTCATTCCCAAGTTACTTTTTTTCTCCTACATGGGTATTTTACTTATTGTGTCATTTCTACTGGTTTGAAGTATTTTAAAATGAAAAAAAATTATTGAAAAAATAAAGTAAAATCATCCCATTTTGGCAAATTTATAACATCATAAAAAACCATGGGAACACATTGCTAGGAGCCTTTCCACTGCCTTTTAAGAGAACATATAAAAGAGAGACCCTGAAGCTTAAGCTTGATTAACTTCTTGGTATCTTCACGGTAACCTTGTGAGGAAAAAGTAAAGATTAGGAGACTAGACATCATAAAAGGATGCAGAGGAAGACACTCATCAAGAATTAATAGAAAACCCCCAAACTGGACTTTTTTTCTTCTTTTTCATCTATGACAAAAGATAGAAGGTATATAACTGAAATAAGAAGTCTGGATAAACTTTAGGAAAGTGCTGAAGGCACTGAACAGTTCATTTGAAAATACAAAGACAAAATAAATTAATCATTAAGCAAACCAGCTGAGGCTGGAAAATATATTTACACCTGTACTGGTCCCCAGAGTTCTGTGTGACTTTTTTTTCCCAACAGTGTTCAGTTATCCTGAATAAGAGTGCTGAAGGCAAGTATTTGCAATGAGCCAGAAAGGCAGCATGCCACCATGGGAACCACATGGTTTGAACCTCAGTTCCACCATTAACTTTGAGTGTAACGTTAGATAAATCACTAAAATACTATATGCCTAATTTTTATTTGCAAATGGGGATGACAAAAGGCTGTTATAGTGCTTGGTACATAGTTATCGCTAAAAAAAATGTTAGCCATCATTATTATGATTATGCAAAGTCTCAGATTTGGGAGCTCAGTGCAGAAGAACAAATGGGTGTTTATATATCTAACATACTGAAAATGTTGCTTTGCTGTTTTGGTCTTCTGTTCTCTAGGAGGAGTTATTTTGTAGGAAGAGTTTCAAGGATCTCCTAAATGTCAGTTTGTAGCATTTCATTATCAGGAAGTTTAGACTATACTAACTTTGAGATTTTTGACATGACAATTGAAAACTTCTATTTTGTAGCCTTTATTAAATGAACTTACACTCTTTATTTTTTAATTTCAAACAACAAAAACACATATTTTACATTCCATTACTAATACTTAGGTAGAAACTGGTGAAAGAGAAAAGTCATCCTGGACAGAGAGAATGAGAGACAATGTCAATTGACTTGAAGCAGTAAGAACATATCATCCATTCTCCAACAGTGGCACGAGACTGAACGTTCTGAATGTTTTAGCCATATCTGCATAAAAGAGTCCTTTCAAAATCTTATAAGTTAGGTTACCTATGTACCTTGATGACCTCTTTTCTTACACTTACTGAAAATAAAAAAATAAGAATGTATTTTTTGAACAGGGTTTCTCAACTACTGACATTTTGGAACACATAATTCACAGTTGTCCTGTGAGTTGTAGGATATTTGGTACACATAATTCTTGTGTTGTGGTAGTTGTCCTGTGCATTGTAGGATATTGAGAAGCATCCGTGGCCTCTACCCACTAGATGCCAGCAGCAGCTCCTCCCCACCCCCCTCCGTTATGACAAGCAAAAGGCTCTCCAAACACTGTCAGTGTGCCCTGGGGAGATTATCACCCTGGGTGAAAACCAAAACTTTAGAGGAATGGTACTTACTAAATATAAATAGGAGAACTTTTGATAACACAGCAAAGTACTAGTTTAAAAAAGCTTTTCTTTCCCCCTAGGAGTTAATAGACTAAAATTTTATTCCAAAACAGAGTCGAACTCAGTAGCACTGTAGAAAAAAAGAAAAATACATCTGTTCTATAAACTGCATCCTTACAAGTCAAGTACTGAACAATGTACTCTCTCTCAGAACCAATGCTTTTCTTGTTTCTTTAAAGACATCTGCCCTTATGGCACCAACACAATGTAAAATCCAATCCAAAGCTGGCCTGCATGTTACATCTGCAGGACATGCTTCTTTGCTTTTATATACTTTGTCAGGCGCCATAAGCCACAATCATGACACTCAATGAATGACAAAAGGTATAGAAGATACAGTGTATGTACTCAGATCATTTTTTCAGAAACGCCTTCCCATATTGTGAGCTTTGCATTAGTATAGTCTCTGAGTCGAAAATTAAAGGAAAGTGACACAGTGAACTAAATACAAGATGCAATGCTACCTGTCTGGGCATGGTATAAGTTACTCTAGTAATACATTTGTTGTGAAAATTTTAGCGTTTTATCAGGCAGGAAACATTCAATTTCTTTGTGCTTCCACAATGGTCAGGGAGCCTATTAATAAAGATTACCATGGGGGCACCTGGGGGGCTCAGTCAGTTGGGCGTCCGACTTCGGCTCAAGTCATGATCTCACGGTTCGTGGGTTCGAGCCCCGCGTCAGGCTCTGTGCTGACGGCTAGCTCAGGGCCTGAAGTCTGTTTCAGATTCTGTGTCTCCTTCTCTCTCTGACCCTCCCCTGCTCACGCTGTCTCTATATCTTCTCAAAAATAAATAAAACATTTAAAAAATAAATAAATAAATAAAGATTACCATGATATAGTTATATGTTCTTGTGGATCAATTTCAAATTTATAATGTAAAAATTACTCCAATTAAGTAGATATACTAAGATTCGGTGGCCTTAGCATAGAAACCTAAAATGAAAACAATCATACTGCTAGTCAGGTGTGTAAACCAACTGAAGACATGTAAAGGCATTATATTGAGCCATCTACCCTCCAGGGTGATTTTCTTATATTTTACTTTTACTTCAAAGTATAAAGTAAAGGCACAATATTCAGAAGATATAAAAATAAGACATAAGGGGCACCTGATTGGTTCATTCGGTAGAGCATGAGACTCTTGATCTCAGGATCTTGAGTTTGAGACACCACTTTGGGGTGTAAAAAAAAAAAAAAAAAAAGACATACTACCTGAAAAATAAAACTAAAAAACCAAAACCAAAAATATCTCATTATTATGTTATAGGAAAAAAATTAACTACAAGGAAACAGAAGTGCTGATGGAAAAGTAACAGAAAAGTCTGACTTTGGAGTCTGACTCTCTGAGTTCAAATCCTACATCTCATAATCCATTGGGTCTTTGAAAATAAGGATATCACTGCTGACATTATCTAACTTCTGAAAGGGCGAGTTAGGTATGTAAAATATCAAGACAAGAGCTTGATGCAACAAATCTTCACTAAATGGTAGACGTGAATCTCTAACAGATAAAATGTCTTACAGACAGTGTATTAAGGATCTATAAATTTTTAAATGCTTTTTTTCATAGTTTTTAAGAGCATCTCATGTCTTATTTTCCCTTTTATCAATTAGTGTGATAAATTATATGAATCACATTTCTAATTACTGAATCATGCTGTCATTCCTGGAACAAAACATTAATGTCCCTGTCATTTTTTTTTTTTTTAATGTTCACTTATTTATTTTGAGCGTCAATGCCAGCAGGGGAGGGGCAGAGAGAGATGGAAACAAAGAATTTCAAGCAGGCTCCACAGTGACAGTACAGAGCCTGATACAGGGCTTGAACTCATGAGCCATGAGTTCATTTCCTGAGCTGAAATCAAGAGTCAAATGACTAACCGACTGAGCCACCCAGGCGCCCCTGTTCCTCTCATCTTTTAAATAGATTGCTAACTATTTAGGTTTTTCCATCTAAATGTATATACACTTAATTATTCTCCTTTACTTTTGTTTGCTTTATCAGTTTCTTTTTGTTTAATGTTTATTTCGTTTTGAGAGAAAGAGAGAGAGAGTGCAAGCAGGGGAGAGAGGGAGACACAGAATCTGAAGCAGGCTTCTGGCTCTGAGCTGTCAGCATACAGCCCAACACAGTGATCGAACTCCGCAACCGTGAGATCATGACCTGAGCTGAAGTCAGATACTTAAATGACTGAGCCACCCAGGTGCCCCTTGCTTTATCAGTTTCTTGTGTTGGATTTTGCTGCCTATCATAAACACAAGTTGAAATATTTCCATATTCTTCTATCCTAGGGAAGACTTTATATATCATAAAGAGCTTAGGGTCAAGGAAAGCTAGATAGGATTTGCCTATTTTTTAAATAGCTCCTTCCATTGTCAGGCAACTATAGTTTGAAAAAAAGAATTTAAAGCAAGCTGACATCCATCTGCCTATAATGTTTCCTCATAGTCTCAAGTTACTTGAAAAACAAAGAAGATGGACAAGGAAGAGAAGTGTAACAAGTGTCAACATTATGAGTTAATAAAGGAGGCACCGTCAAGTGGCAATTAAAAGACTATTGTAAGAATAAATTAAAGACAATGGGCTGGATCTCAGGGGAAGCATAAAGCTCAGGTATAAAGAAGAAATGCATTTTTTTCCCTGATATCCAACATTCTTATCTATGTAGGTAAATGAACAGAGTCACCATGGTATCAATCCAGTGTCCCACTGTAAAGTGATATGTAGAAACAGATTAAACAATACATCTGTTTCTAAAGATCTCCATTACAGTTCTCCGAACCATGCCTAACTGCATCCAAATCACGTCTTTAGAATGTAGTCTCTACGGAACACAGCAGTTTGCCTCTGCCTTGCCATGTTTCAGCATGTGCATCTGGAACAGCCAGTGACTATTAAGGGGAATTCTGGGCAGGGCCAGCCAGGTAAGTATCTGTTCCCCACCACCTCAGGGCTGTGGTCATCTGATCAACACAGCAGCAGCTACAACCCTTGCTCACACCAAGAAAGGTCATTCTCTGCCCAGGAGGCTAGGGAATTATGGTATTTTATGAGTCCTACAGCTTATTCCCAAGATCCTCATACACCAGAACAATAAACACACAGCCAACATATTCACACAGCTGGAAGGGTTTTTGAAGAGTGGTTACTAAATATCTGAACACAAGGTAGAAAGTGCATTTCAAAAAAAGCTCTTCCTCTTGTTGCTGCATACAAGGAGGTATGCTGCATTCCCTTTGTTTTTGTTATTCTTTATTGCTTTTAAACACATATTTTGTGGTTGCTTTCCTAGCATTTTAATCTCATTAATATATCATCTCTGTAGCCCAGATATCTTAAAAAGGAAATTATAATTGAATGTTTTAACCTTGTGCAGACTACACAAAGAAAATCTTAGGTTCGCTACTCTAAAAGAGACTTTGTTGAATACTGTTTTAATTGTAGTTCGTCTAAATTCAAAACTGTGGCTAAAATCTTTTGAAAATTCGACATCAAATAATTACCTTGGATTTTATTTCTGTTTCTGCTTTAAACACTTTCAGCTGAAAGCAAAGCTCCAGCCTAACTGTATGTGATTGTTGAAAGAACTATTGGCAAGAATCAGCACAAACAACGTTTATTTACATCTTTAAAAGGGTCTGTCTATATTTTAAATACAAAATAGAGAGAAATGCTCTGCCAATACGTATCTGTTGAGAATTTCTATAATTTGACAGTCATAACAGTCACTCGCACACATACATACACATATGTGGACTCATGCCAAGTAATGTGTTCTAAATGGAGAATTTACAAATTTTATCATAATTATTTGGTATAGAAAAATCACCCCTCCCATAAGCTACTATTAACCTTGTTCAATGTACGGGAGACTTTCATCAATGTGGAGAAATGTGTATTAAAATAAGGGGAAAACGTACAGCCAGAGAAGCAAGATAAAGAAACATAGCCAGGCTGAAGAGTACCATGAAATGAACAAGATCTTTTTTGATTATTCAGCACGTTATATATAAGCCAGCTGGAATTAATGATTTTGCACCTTAGAAAACATATTTTCTCCGCTAAGATACACCTGAAATACCTAGAAAAAACCCTCCACTCCCCTCTCTTGTCTACCGCTAACAGTTCATTTTTCAAGTGCAGTTTCCCAGATTTTCTTATCATACTGGACTGGAAGGATATATAACAGGAATTCTGTTCTTGTTCTTTGCAGTCGACAGCATACAACTTTAAATACCCTGCTTTACAAAATAAAAGAAGAAACTTTCAGTGCAGAGTATATAGGGCATTTAATCAAAGTCAGCTTTCAGAAGAAAGATATAGAGCCATTTTCAAATGCTGACAAAGTAGGAAAAGAAAAATGAACTCTCATGTATCTTTAATGAAGCTTTCAGGGAAATATATCTATACATATCTTAGTGATTTCCGATTTTTAAAATATTTTTCCCAATTTGGTAAAGCAAAATATTGCACTGCCATGCCCCCTTTGATTGAGTTCAATTTCAAACAAAAGTATGAATCAAACAGAAAGCATTTTTTAAATAAAAGAAACTGAATTTATCAGTCATGACATGAAAAGTAGCAACACTGAATAATTACCTGACAGTGAATTATTTTAGGTTTTTCTGAGGAAACCTGTAGATCACTGCTAGGCCAAAAGATCTGGTTGAAATAATGTTATCAACAACTCCTTGTAAAGATGAAGGCTGTCTGATCAATCCTTAACACTCTCATACAAGCAAACTGTCTCCTGAGAGAGAAACTTCCTCTAAAAGCTTAAGGAGGGGCGCCTGGGTGGCTTAGTCGGTTAAGCGTCCGACTTTCGCTTAGGTCATGATCTCGCGGTTCGTGGGTTCAAGCCCCGCATCGGGCTCTGTGCTGACTGCCACCTAAGAGCCTGGAGCCTGTTTCAGTCTGTGACTCCCTCTCACTCTGACCCTCCCCTGCTCACGCTGTCTCTCTCTCTCTCTCCTAGAAATAAAAAAATAAATAAATAAATAAAATAAAATAAAATAAAAGCTTAAGGAAACAGCAACTAGCTCTGCCCTGACTCCTCTAGTAAACAATACTATTGTTAACATCTCTGGTACATTTTAAAATACACCCACATACTCACTACCACACCCAGGACCATAATTCCACATGAAATTTAGGTTCTACTTCCATGGAAACTACAGTACACATGACACCAAAAGAATATATGCTTAGATTTGAAGTCATTTAACACTAATAAGGAATGTCTAGCTTTGTAAGAAAAAGAGATTTTGCAGAATTATAATATGGACTATCTTAATTTGAGAAATAAACCATACTAACAGTAAAGCCTTGGATTGCAAGTAACTTGTTCTGTGAGTGTTCCACAGGACAAGCAAACATTTCTGATAAATTTTACTTGAAAATGAGTGATGGTTTACATATGAGTAGTACGGCATAAGTCAAATGTCACATGATCACAACTGGGCCAATGGTTCTTTTCCCTCTCTCTCTCTCTCTCTCTCTCTCTTCTCTCTCTCCCTCACTCTCTCCCTCCCTCCCTCTCTCTCCCTCTCCCCTCTCCGAAGGATTATGGGTGATTTTTTCCAATGCTGGGATGTTCAGATTCAGGCGCCACCCTGTTTGGAAGAAATTAGTGATTTTTCAGAATGTTGGATGGTGTCCACAATTAGCACTAGTGTATTTTTTGTCACTTCAAAGCACCTATGGAAGTCTTTTGCTTTTTCATACAAGAGTAAGCTTAGGAATGCTTTGCTTCATTCAAGGTCATTGAATGGGTTCCTTCTTAACTGCATAAAAAGAAAAAGATTCCGTTGAGCCAATAGATAACAGTGATTCTGTTAGTGATAGCGAAAGTCTTCCTACACAATAACCCTACTCTCTCTGGTCTCCCTCACACCAACCACGAAAGTTTTCATAGGTAAATGCTGGTTAATATTTTTGTTTTTCTTTGTATTTTGTATTTTTATTAGTGTTATGTTACAGTATTGTAATCATTTTTACATTAATATTTTTGGGTTGTAGAATGAATCATCTGAGTCTCCATTATTTTTTACGGGGAAATTCACTTTGATATCCATATCTGGCTTACAAACATGTTTCTGGAATGAACTGTGCTCCCAAACCAAGGTTTTGCATGCATTATCATGCATGACAAAGGTATTTAGAAAGTAGGCCTTTGGTGTCTGGCAAACCTGGATTCTGTTCCACTCACTAACTCTTTTCCTTAGGTTCTCTAAGCCTCAGATCTTCATTGGTAAATGGAAGTAGAGGATAATTCCTACTTCACTACTATGAAAAGAGAAAAAAAATGTTTAAATAGGAACTGATACAAAAAGAGCTTAAAATTTTTCAGCTGCTACTACTAAATAATTGTAGACAATTAGAATACCATCATTCCTCCTGTCAGTAAAGAGGCTATAGGTAGATATTAATTTCTTCTTTGAAGGTCTCTATAAAAATAGCTCCAGTCTTCAAATCCAATAGAGTTTCCGTGGGAATGAAGAAGAGTTTTCCTATAGTATTAGAAAATAGTCTTCCTTGACATTTTCTTTAACAGAATACTAACCTGAAACAAATATACCATTGTAAATCTCAGTGTCTAAATTATTTTCAGACAGATGCTAACCAGGAAATAAATTACACATAAATTAATAATTCTCAGGCCTACATTAGACCTGTTAACTCTACTTTATAGCTGGCTTGTAGTCACGTGATAAATTTAATCAAATTATTGTAAATCATTGTTATGCCTGTGCTAGCTTCCATTCTCTGTAGGATTCAAAAAAAAAAAGAGAAAGGAAAAACAAAAACAAAACAAATGGTACTTATATAAGAGCATGAGTGATTAACAGAATTAGATAAAATCACCAATACAAAGAAAGGATTTTTTTTTTTTTAACTTGGACCTAGCAAGATGTTTGATCCAGTCTCATTTCAACTTCAGAAGACTGGTACAGAGTTCACTTGAGTTGCTTGATTTTAGGGGAAACCCCCAAAAGCAAAAGACAAAGTAAGCATGGTGTGCCAGTGCAACTTCAAACAGGGGAAAACACCATGGGGAAACTGAAATCTACTAAAATAGGTGCATACAGACAATGTTCAAAAGAAAATGGGGATATGTAGGGACTAACATAGAAAGAGAAGACAGAACAAGGCTAACTGAAATGTTTTTATTCTTGGGGCACCTGGGTGGCTTAGTTGGTTAAGCATCTGACTGGCTCAGGTGGTGATCTCACGGTTCATGGGTTCGAGCCCTGCGTCGGGCTCTGTGCTGACGGCTAGCTCAGAGCCTGGAGCCTGTTTCAGATTCTGTGTCTCCCTCTCTCTCTGACCCTCCCTGTTCACATTGTCTCTCTCTTTCTTAGAAATAAATTTAAAAAATTTAAAAAATGTTTTCATTCTTTATATATATATAATATTTGGGGATAATCCTTTACACTTTGACCTTGTACATTTAGCAAAAATGACTGCAGAAGAGTCTCATCAATCTATTTTTATAACTCACTGCTGAAAAAAATCTGTTTTAAAAGATGTGTTAAACATGTTCATTCAGCCGTTTCTATAAAAATTTTCTAAAGTAATTGATAGGCTAAATGTGTAAAATTTCTCAGTGAAAGTATTCCACTATTGCTTAACTGCCATAATTATTTATATATGTATGTGACATTACACATTTATTTATAGTCCCAATGAGCAAAAATACAGAGAATCCATATATCCTTAAGGAAGATCTCAAGTCTTCTTCAGTAGATTCTGTGTACCAGAAAGTACATTTTCAGAAGTAATGACAGCTTACCTTAACCTGAAAGATATTCTTAAGCATCAATTTCTAAGGCAATGAATTAAACATGATAAGGTATGTGTAATGAATAAACATATCTGTGTACCAAAACCTCATTTATATAATTATATAGTTAATGGTTATTCTGATTTTTCAAACAAAACCATGCAATGTTGGGAAAACATTGTCTAGTTTTCTCTTTACAACTATTGTACAGAATAAGAGTATATGACAGCTACTAATATGGGAAATATATACTAAAATAAACTAAAATAATGGAGCATTCAGGTGGCTCAGTCAGTTGAGCATCTGACTCTTGATTTTGGTTCAGCTCATGATACCACGGTGGGATTGAGCCCCATATCAGGCTCTGCACTAATAGCAGATCTTCCAAAGCTAATAGGGATTCTCTCTCGCTGCCCCTCCCATTTGTGTGTGTGCTCGTTCTCTCTCTCTCTCTCTCTCTCTGTCAGAAATAAATAAATGTTTTAAGAAATAATAAATTTAAAAAAACTTTTAATTTTCATTTCACCATCCCTATAATTTGTGAAATACAAGCTTCCATCTAACCCAAACTGAAATCTGCCATCTTGTTGCTCGTGTGTGAACCAATAACATTACATACATTCAATGTCTCTATAAAAAGCTTATTTTCCATGTGAAATATTCAGAAAAATGGCTTTCATGTTTATGAAAAGTACATGCTCTTCTACTGTCTACTAATGACTAAGTCCATGCTGCACATTTCCACCAAAAAGCCTTGCTTCAGACAACTAATATGATAAATTTATTTAATTAAAGTTCATATTTAAAGAAGCAGCTTCCTTGTATGTTCAGAAGTTCCACTGAGGCACTGATTTTACCCACATGTTGTCTCCTAATTATCTTTTTATTAACTGTAGTACTCTGTTCTTGCACTGATGACTAGATCTAAATTTAGAAGAAAACACTTTTGTTATCACTTAACATGATAAATGGAAATGGTTCCAGGGGCAATAGTCTGTTATCCAGAAAACCTTCAGAAGTCAACCCCAGAGAATACAGAATGCACACTGACTCCCCTGTGAGAAGAAAAAAGGCTTAGTTATGAAAGTGAACACAGCATTTCCCCTAGATCTGCTATTGTTGATAGAATACTAGAATTATAATAAATCATGTTTAGACTGGTTTGTACATGTACATAATAGCCTTTCTTGTTAATCTTCCTGTAAATAATACCATAAAATACAAATGTCAGAATACTAGCTTTGATGTATATACGTGTAATTAGACAAGTGTCTTAACTGTATTTAAATAGATAACTTCTAATGAAGTTATAGAATTTTCTAATGAGAAATTCTATAACCTAATTTCGGAAATATATACAGATTTTTATTTCAAATGTGGAGAAACAGAGCTCATATAAAAAGGAAGGTAGGAAAAAAGGAAGGAAAAGGAGGGAGGGAAGAAGGGATCGAGGAAGGAAGCAAGCAGGGAATGGAAAAAGAGGGCTCTAGCTTTTAGTAGAATGCTGAAAGCTGGCTGGTAATGTGCAGGGAGCACCACAGTAGGAAAATGATCATTCTTTAGTCATCATAATAAAGATTATATCGGGCATGAATTATCAATGGATGCTAATTCTAGAGGGATCTTGAAGCATCTCACCATACAGTGCTTACTGGTTGCAAGGGGGAAAAATTATAAAATAAATATAGGAGGTGTATTTTAAAAGTGGGGGAAAGGCAAGTGGTGGCTCAGTCGGCTGAGGATCTAACTCTTGTTTTCGGCTCCAGTCATGATCTCAAGGTTCATGGGTTGGAGCCCCCACATTGGGCTCTGCCCTGGCAGTGCAGAGCCTGTTTAGGATTCTCTCTTTCTCTCAATCTCTCTCTCTCTCTCTCTCTCCCCATCTTTCTCTGCCCCTCCCCACTCTCTCTCTCATAATAAATAAATTAAATAAATAAATAAACAATAAAAAGGGGGGAGATGGTGGTACTGTGTTCATCAAACATGTCAGTCAGTCTGACAAAGATAAAGACAGGCTACAAAAATGTTCTAGATAAAAGAGGCTAAAGAGACCTAACTCTTCAATGTAATAACTTATCCTAATCTGGATCTTACACTGGAGAAATAAATGCTTTAGGATATTATTGTGTCAGCTGATACAACTGTATTAAGAACAATAGATTATATAATAGTATTGCATCAGTTATAGTACTGAAGTGGAAAACTGAATTGTAATTATAGACTAGAATATTTCTACTCATAGATAATACCTCAACTAAACTACCTAGGAGTAAACACACAGATGTATGTTAAAACCATGTGAATCTGGATAAAGGGTATACTGGTATTCTTTGTGCTATTTTCATTTTTACAACTTTTCCCTGTAAGTTTGAAATTATTTAAAAATAAAATGTTAAAAAATGTGTGGCATGTGGACTGGCACTTCTAGTACCTTTTGTGAGTCTTTTTTTTATTCATTTAACACTCAAAGCATCTACCATGTGCTGTATGAATAACTTTATAACTAACTACTATTTAATTGTTAAGATACACCTTTCAGAAACGCACACTCTTTTTACAAATAAGGAAAAAGAGGCAAAGAGAGGTTTACATTTGGCTCCAAATCACATATTTTATAGCAACAGAGCCAAGATTCAAACCTAGAGAGCCTGAATCCAAAGTGCCTACACTTATGACAAGTTTTCAAAGTTTCACTAAATAGAGTATCAAGCTGGTGAAAATAGCCCAGGAAGCACAGAGATTTTACTAAATGAAGATGACAATGAAGTTATACAATTATCCCCACAGATGGGTTAGAGGATGCCTACTTTATAACAACTCTGGAGACTAAAACTCTACATATATACTTAACACTTGGCTTTTCATGTGATCACACATTGTGGAAATCATTTTCAAAACTAACAAAAAATAGATGATGTTTCTTGCGCCTACACATGGCATCACCTTTTTACTTCAAATTCAATTATTAGAGAGAAGACGGTAAATGTAGTTTTAAACATAAGAAAAATAATATTTAAATTTGTAAGAAGAGTAAGAATTCGATGAAAGGCTAAATGCTGAAAGTATTTTAAAATTCAATCCCATTACCATTTACAGTATCTCAAAGTGGGACATCTGTGAACACAAATGAGTAGCTTACCTATTACCATAGGAGAGCATTCTTGCCATAGCACTTCACATAATAACATTTATTGTCTGGATTTATAAGAGAATGGGTATGATAAATTTCTTAGAGATGTGTTCTTTCCCTCAGGTTTTGATATTTTTGATAGACTTTGACCACAAAGATGATATTCATTGCCTGATGATACCACTCAGTATTATGAGTGCTAGATTTACTCTAGGAGGACATTTCACGGTCCATGGGTTTGCAGCAATGCTTTGTACCTGTACGGTCTCTTACGATTTTACTCCACCATCACGCCAGCCAGAGTAACATGACTGCTCTTCTCTACGCATCCCTTAAAAACAATTTTACCTCACCTCTTTGTCTAAAACTTTTCCTACTTCAGACTCAAATGCTTTCATTCTTTAGCCATAAATGCCAACCTTAGTATGCCTTCTCACTACTTTGAACTGCTTATTAGAATCTTATTGTAGAAGATGGATTTTTTTTACTAATTATATCATTTCCAATTTTAGTATATGTGCTGCTGAAGTGAGCAAACTAATTTTATCATTTCCAACCAAACTGATTATAATCTCCTTGAAACCAGAGACTATGTAAGATACTGTTGTATTAATCATAATGCTTAATAGCCTCTGGATGAATCAGTTCCATATGAATTTACTGATTTTATTTTTGATTTTTCCCAAAGTTTCATAAAGTTAAAGTGTCTTTAAACCTTATTTGACATTACTTGTGATTACTTAAGAGAAAGCAAATAGCATAAATCCTCTTCTTCTTCTTTCTAGTTAAAATATTGAATTTCTCAAAATTCCACCTCAAAGGAAAGCTTCATAAAATTTCCAAGTCATCCTGTGTCTTCTGGTTAATCTGTTCACAGTCTGAATTTGAATCACAGATTTGTACTTAAAATGATAAGTAATAACAAACCAAAAACCTTATATAAAATATGATCATGACTTGGAAAAGAATAAATTATAAAACAACTAGAATGGCATACATAAACACAAAATTAGTAACAACCTAAGAATGGAACACAGGGTGTTTTTTCTCTTGTTTATCTTCAATGCTTCCTCTCCCTCACCCCAATACATACATATATATTCCATAAAGAGCATATAAAACACCATTTCGAGTTTAAAATTGTTTGGGGCGGGGCGCCTGGGTGGCTTAGCCGGTTAAGCGTCCGACTTTCGCTTAGGTCATGATCTCGCGGTTCCTGGGTTCAAGCCCCGCGTCAGGCTCTGTGCTGACTGCCAGCTCGGAGCCTGGAGCCTGTTTCAGTCTGTGACTCCCTCTCTCTCTGACCCTCCCCTGCTCACACTGTCTCTCTCTCTCTCTCCTAGAAATAAATTAAAAAAACATAAATAAATAAATAAATAAATAAATAAATAAATAAATAAAATTGTTTGGGGCACCTGCGTGGCTCAGTCAGTTAAGCATCCGACTCTTGATTTCGGCTCAGGTCATTCAGGATCTCACAGTTGATGAGATCAAGCCCAGCGCCAGGCTCTATGCTGACAGGACAGAGCCTGGTTGGGATTCTCTCTCCCTCCCTCTCTCTGTACCCTACCCCACCCCCTGCTCACACTGTCTCTCAAAAATAAGTAAATAAAACATTTAAAAACCTATATTGCTTGTTTTATGTGTTCCAAATTTCGTTATGAGGTTTTTGAGGCCAGTGAGTATTTTCTACTTTTATTTCCCTGATGCCATTTCTAGCATTGTGTTTGGCTCACAGTACTGCTTTCAAGTACCAAAACTGTCTTCACATTTTAAGCAGAGGAGGTTTCTTTGGCTTATGTATGTTTACACATGAATTATACATAATTTATGCACATTCACACAAAATTATGGACACCCCTAGGATATTTATCTTCTTCTCCTCTCGCCCCTCCCCTGGAAAAGAATTGGCCTAACCAAAGCTGGGTCTGCAAGACTCTTCTGTGGGGTTTTTTTTTTAGTTCTGACCATCAGAAAAGGCTTTAAGGTAATCTCTCTTTTTCTCCCTCCCACCCTCCCTCTCACCTCCTCTCTCTTGCCATTTCTTTCTCTTTCTCTAATAAAACTGCTAGATGTACAACTTGAAAGCTGTTTGTCATTCAGGTTCCATTTTCTGTAAAAAATTATCTGTAATATGAAAAAATAAAGTTGACACACAAAAGAAGGACAAGGAACAGAATAAAGAAGAAGAGGAAACTAATCCTGTTATCACTGTAATACATTTGTAGTGATTCTTGTAAATAAACATATTTTGTAATAATCTGTAATTACTATAATAATTACTACAATAGCAATTTGTGTGGCTGGAGTCCATATTTTCTTTTACCTGATCCTTACGCCCAAATGCCTTCCTACTTTTCCTTAAGAAATTTTAAATGACTTGAATGTTGGACTTACAAACTACTGCAATTAACATATTTCTGAAATGACAAAATTTTGCTATTTCTGGTATAACTGTGGGGATTTTTTTCTCCTCCATACACATAGCCCTGGGGACCATATGCCAGATTTCTTATTTGGGGAATTCTCCCTTTAGTTAGTAGCCATACAGAATAACACAAGCAAGAATTCTAACTTTTAAGAGAGATGGAAATGACTGGCCCAGAACATCACTGTTGACAGAAATTCAGGCACATGGGAAGTAAAAGTGCAATAGGAAGTAAAACATGACATTTCTTCCTTGCAAAAAAGTTGACAAAATAAAACAAATGTCAGAAATCTATTACATCATAACTTTTATGGTTTTGTTTCATTGCTGCTCATGCATTTTTTTATGTCCTACTGCCTCAGAGAGCAATAGGCTTACATTCAAATATACTGAATTCTGTCACTTCACCAACTCCAAGATGATAGACATATTTTGTAACCTTTCTACACGGCATCCATTCATTCAACAAATATTTGAATGCTTAGTATATGCCAAGTATTTATCTAGGTATAGTGAATCAGAGAGACAAAAGATTCTGCAGTCATGGAATTTACAATGTGTAAAGGAGACAGACGATACACATAAGTTAATAAACTTAAGTCAGCGACAAATGTTTTTTCCATAGAAGAAAAGATGATAATGGGACAGAGGAGGGTGAGGAAGGAGAATTTAAAGCAGCCACAGGAGACAACTCTGAGCTGAGACAAGAATGGTGAAATGGAATCAGCCATGAGAAGTTCTGGGGGTGATGCTTTCCCAGAAAAGTAAACATTTAGTACAAAGGGTCTAACACAGAATGTAACCAACAGCTGGCCAAGAAAAAGAAAGGAAACCAGCACTGCTGGAACGAAATGAGTAGTGGAATCTAAGTGGTACGAAGTTAGATGGGAAAGGTAGACAGCACAAGATAATGAGGAACAGAGTAGACCACAATTTATATATTGCATTTCATTCTAATGGCAATGGGCACTCAGGGTTTGGAGAAGGTCGACAACAGGTTCTATCAAATACCTCCCAAAGCTGGAATAGGTTAGGAATAGAGTAGGGAGGGCTTATAAAAGGATAGTAATAGTTTATAGCAGCATTATCAACAAAGCCAAATTATGAAGAGCCCAAATGTCCACCTGCTGATGAGTGGATGAAGATACCGTGGTAGGAGGAATTAAGATGGAGTACAGGAGGAGGACTCTGTGCTTGCCTGGTCTCATGAACACAGCTAGATAAATCTCAAATCATTCTGAATATCCAGGAAATTCATCTGAGGACTGAAAGAACAAACTGCACAACTGCATACGTTGCAAAAGGTAGGAGGAGCAGATACGTGATCTGGGGGAGAAAAGAGTTCTTGGTACTATGAATGGGAGGGAGCCCTGATCAGGGAAGGAGGAGGGAGAGAGAGAGAGAGAGCAGAGCGCAGGGCATTGCACAAGAAAAACACTTCCCCAAAACCACAGATGGGGAAAAGGAGAAGGGCTGATTATTCCAAGTTTTAACAAGCAGCAGAGCCCAAAGTCTGAAGTTTTAGAAGTTCTGCCATTGCCAGGTGGAGCCTGCTGGGCATAGAGGTGCTGCTGTGGAGAAGAAAGGCAGAGGCTTGGAAGCAGAGAGTGTGGTCTGAAGATCCCCTGAGTCACATTGGGAGAGTCAGTTTCCCTTCTAGGAGTGCATTAGGGAAAGGCGGCACTGCCTCTCTGGGGACAAAAGAGTCCCAGTGGGAAAAACTGAGTTGCCCTGTTTATTAGCATATAAGCAGAGATGCCTGCTGAGGGCATCTAACCTGGACACCTGCTTTTTGCTGTGCTTTGCCACAAACTCCATGCCCCAGTTAGGGCAACTGTCCTTCTTGCAGAAACCAGCACCAGCCACAGCATGGGGAGACCCTCCCGCAGAGGATCAGCATGGGTCCATGCTGTACCAGGTGCCTAAAATTTGGAGTTTTGAAACCCAGCTGGCATGCTTGAGATAAAACAAAGGAGCACCATGTCACCGAGTGGGCAGATGGTTCTGACACTGGGTAATTGCAGGGACCTGAGGAATGCCTGGAGCAAATGAGAGGTTGTTCACTCTTCTGTGAGGGCTTTCTGAACAGAGGCAGGCATGAACTCCCTTCTCTGAGGATGAAGAGAGCAGGCTGATACCATTTTTACCTGTGCCCATCAGCATGGACAGACTTCAGTAAGGAGCACGGGACCCACAATAGAGGATTGAGTGGCTTAAATGAAGCCCTGACCCACTGCACTTGGCAGGTGCTTCAGAATTCGGGTCAAGTGTACCTGAGAGGAGAGCAGCAGTGAGCCCCTCTCCCAGAAGACCAGCTCAAACCGTCCACTCACACCAAGTCCACTGACCATAGAGTGTTGCAAAGCTTCAGCTTCAGCTTCTTCCAAGGGAAATAGGATATAGCCTCTTTTAACATGCAGACCAAAATACACCTAGTTAAAACTCACCACACAGTGGCCAAGGCACAAGCACCCCCTACTGCAGACAAGGAGAAACTCTGCAGAGGACTGATCTGAGGGAAGGAGCAGCCAAAACACAACAGCCGAGAGCACAGAGCATACACCAGAAATACTTCCTGAAGCACCAGACCCTGGACAGTATACACCCTCTTCTTCATATAGCTATTACTCTCAGGAGCACAAAACATAACCGGCTTTCCTAACACAGAGAAGATAGAGACCTAGACAAAATGTGAGAACAGAAGAATTCATCCCAAAAGAAAGAAGAAGAGATAACAGCCAGGGATTGAATCAAAACTGATATAAGTAATATGCCTGAGCCAGAATTTAAAACAACAATAATAAGGATAGTAGCTAGGCTTGAGAAAAGCATAGAAGACACCAGGGAGTTCCTCACCACAGAGATTAAAGGCCTAAAAACTAGTCAGGTCAAAATGAAAAATAGTATAACCAGGATGCAAAAGCAAGTGGTTTTAATGACCACAAGAATGGAAGAAACACAGAAATGAGTAGGTGATACAGAAGAAAAATTATGGAACATAATGAAGTTGAAGAGGGAAAGAAATATATTGGATCATGAATGTAGACAGAGAGAACTCACCGATGCCATAAAGCATAATAATATTGGAATCCTCAGGGTCCCAGAAGACGAGAGGGGAAATAGGGGTGAAGATTTATTTGAGCAAATTAAAGCTGAAAACATCCCTGACCTGGAGAAGGAAACAGACATCCAAATCCAGGAGGCACAGCTAACTACCCTAAAATTCACAAAAGCAGGCCAACACCAAATAATATTGTAGTAAAATTTGCAAAACACAGAGATAAGGAAAGAATCCTGAAAGTAGCAAGGGAAAAGAAATACCTAATCTACAAAGAAACACAAATAACGTTTGCAGCAGATCTGTCCACAGTAACTTGACAGGCCAGAAGGGAGTGGTATGATATATTCAAAGTACTAAATAGGGAAAACATGCAGCCGAGAATACTTGATCCAGCAAGGCTGTATTCAGAATAGAAGAAAAGATAAAGGGTTTCCCAGACAAACGAAAACTAAAGGAGGTCATGACTACTAAGCTAGCTCTGCAAGAAATATTAAAGGGGACTCTTTGAGCGAGAAAGACCAATAGTAACAAAGACCAGAAAGAAACAGAGAAAGATGTCCAGAAACACTGACTTTACAGGTAATACAATGGTACTAAATACATACCTATCAATAATCACTCTGAACGTAAATGGACTCAATGCTCCAATCAAAAGACATAGGGTATTAGAATGGATTAGGAAAAAAAAAAAAAAAAAAAAAGACCTAACTATATGCTGCCTATAAGAGACTCATTTTAGACCTAAAGACACCTGCAGATTGAAAGTGAGGGGATGGAGAATGATTTATCATGCTAACGGATGTCAAAAGAAAGCTAGAGTAGCATACTTATATCAGACAAAATAGACTTTAAACCAAAGACTGTAACAAGGGATGAAGAAGGGCATTATATCATAATAAAGGGGTCCATCCAACAAGATCTAACAAACAATTATAAATATTGATGCCCCCTACTTGGAACACCCAAATATATAGATCAATTAATCATAAACATAAAGAAACACATTAATAGCACTACAATAATAGTAGGGGACTTACACATCCCACTTACAGCCATGGACAGAAAATTAACAGGGAAACAATGTTTCTGAATGACATACTGGACCAGATGGACTTAACATATATATTCAGAACATTTCATCCTGAAGCAGCATACATTCTTTTCGAGTGCACATGGAACATCTTCCAGAATACATCACTTACTGGGTCACAAATCAGGTCTCAACAAGTATAAAAAGACTGAGATCATACCAGGCATATTTTCTAGTCAAGTTTGCTATGAAATTTGAAGTCAGCCACAGGAAAAAAATTGGAAAGACCACAAATACATAGAGGTTAAGGAACACCCTACTAAAGAGTAAATGTGTTAACCAGGAAATTAAAGAAGAAATAAAGAAATACAAGGACACAAATGAAGATGAAAACACAGTACAAAACTTTTTCAAGCAAACAGTACAAAAAGCCTAAGATCATACCATGCATATTTTCAGACCACAATGCTATGAACTTGAAGTCAACCACAGGAAAAAATTTGGAAAGACTACAAATACATGGAGGTTAAAGAATATCCTACTAAAGAAAGAATGGGTTAACCAGGAAATTAAAGATGAAATTAAAAAATACATGGAAGCAAATGAAAATGCAACAGTCCAAAACATTTGGGATGCAGCAAAAGAACTCATAAGGGGGAAGTATGTGGCACCAAGAAGCAAGAAAATTCTCATCAAGAAGCAAGGCCTACATTAAGAAGTACAAAAAATCTCAACGACACAAAATAACCTTACACCTAAAGGAGCTGGAAAAGGAGCAGCAAATAAAGCCAAAAGCCAGGGGTGCCTAGGTGGCTCAGTCAGTTAACTGTCCAACTCTTGGTATCTCACAATTCATAAGTTCCAGCCCTGTGTCAAGCTCTGCACAGACAATGCAGAACCCACTCTCTCTCCCTCTTCCCTGCCCCCTCTAATAAATATAAACTTAAAAGGAGAAAAGCCAAAAGCCAGAAGAAAAAGAGGAATAATAAAGATTAGAGCAGAAATAAATGATATACAAACAGAAACAAAACAGTAGAAGAGATCAATGAAACTAGGAGCTAATTTTTTGAAAGAATTAATAAAATTGAAAACCCCCCAGCCAGATTCATCAACAAGAAAAGGACTCAAATAAATAAAATCACAAATGAAAAAGGAGAGTCCACAAACAACACCACAGAAATACAAACAATCATGAGAGTATTATGCAAAATTAAATGCCAACCAATTGGGCATCTGTAAGAAATGGGTAAGTTCCTAGAAACATATAAAATATGAAAACTGAAACAAGAAGAAATAGAAAATTTGAACAGACCCATAACCAGCGAGGAAATCAAATTAGTAATCAAAAATCTCCCGACAAACTAAAGTCTAGGGCCAGATGGCTTCCCAGAGGAATTCTACCAAACATTAAAGAAGAGTTAAAATGTATTGTTCTGAAACTGTTCTAAAAAACAGAAATGGAAGGAAAATTTCCAAACTCATTCTATAAGGTCAGTATTACCTTGATTCCAAAAGCAGACAAAGAATCCACTAAAAAGGAGAAATACAGACCAATATCCCTCATGAACATGGATGCAAAAATTCTCAACAAAATACAAGCAAACAGAATTCAAGAGTACCTTAAAAATTATTCATCACATTCAAGTAGGATTTATTCCTAGGATGCAGGGATGGTTCAATATTCCCAAATCAATCAATGTGAAAAATCATATTAATAAAATAAAGGATAAGAATCATATGATCCTCTCAATAGATGCAGAAAAAGCATTTGACAAAACACAGCATCCATTCTTGACAAAAACCCTTAACAAAGTAGGGACAGAGGGAACATGCCTCAACATCATGAAGGCCATATACTAAAGACCCAGAGCTAATATTATCCTCAATGGGGAAAAACTGAGAGCTTTTCCTCTAGGGTCATGAACAACACAGGGATTTCCACTCTCACCACTGTTATTTAACACAGTACTGGAATTGCTAGCTTCAACAATCAGACAAACAAAAGAAATAAATGGCATCCAAATTGGCAAGGAAGAAGTCAAACTTTCACTCTTTGCAGATGGCAAGACACTCTATGTAGAAAACCCGAAATACTTCAAAAATTGCTATAACTGATCCAGGAATTCAGCAATGTTGCAGGATACAAAATTAACTTAAAGAAATCTGTTGCATTTCTATACACCAATAATGAAGCAAGCAGAAAGAGAAATCAAGGAATTGACCCCATTTACAATTACACCAAAAACCATAAGATACCTAGGAATAAACCTAACCAAGAAGAAAAA
Source organism: Hyaena hyaena (assembly GCF_003009895.1). NCBI lineage: Eukaryota > Metazoa > Chordata > Mammalia > Carnivora > Hyaenidae > Hyaena > Hyaena hyaena. Next base: position 332,142 of record NW_024081187.1, on the reverse strand, counting down.
TTATGAAAGAAATTAAAGAGGACACAAAGAAATAGAAAAACATTCCATGCTCATGGACTAGTAGAACAAATATTGTTAAAATGTCAATACTACCCAAAAAAATCTACACATTAATGCAATTCTTATCAAAATACCACCAACATTTTTCACAGAGCTAGAACACACAATCCTAAAATTTGTACAGAACCACAAAAGACCCCTGATAGCCAGAACAACCTTGATAAAGCAAGGCAAAGCTGGAGGCATCACAGTTCCAGGCTGTAAGCTATCTTACATACCTGCAGTCATCAAGACAGTATGGTACTGGCACAAAAACAGACACATAGATCTAGTGGAACAGAAAAGAAAACTCAGAAATGGACCCATAACCATGTGGTCTATTAATGTTCGACAAAGCAGGAAAGGATACCCGATGGGAAAAAGATAAAAAGCTTCTGCACAGCAAAGGAAACAATCAACAAAAGTCAACATACAGAATGGGATAAGTTATTGGCCAATGACTTATATGATAAAGGGTTAATATCCCCAATCTACAAAGAATTCATGAAAACTGGAGCATCTGGTGGCCCAGTCAGTTGAGCATACAACTTCAGCTCAGGTCATGATATCACAGTTTTTGAGTTCAAACCTTGTGTCCAGCTCTGTGCTAACAGGTTGGAGCCTAAAGCCTGCTTCAGATTCTGTGCCTACCTCTCTCTCTCTCTCTGCGCCTCCACCACTCATGTTCTTTCTTTCTTTCTCTCAAAAATAAATAAACATTCTTCTAAAATTTTTTTAAAAAGAACTTATGAAACAACACCCATAAAACAAATAATCCAGTTAAGAAATGGGCAGAAGATATGAATAGACATTTTTCTAGAGAATACATACAGATGGTCAACAGACCCATGAAAAGATGCTCAACATCACTCATTATCAGGGAAATAACAAATCAAAACCACAGTAAGATATCATCTCACACCTGTCAAAATGGCTAAAATTAATAACTCAGTAAACAACAGATGTTGGCAAGGATGTGGAGAAAGAGGAACACTCTTCACTGTTGATGGGAATGCAAACTGGTGCAGTCACTCCAGAAAACATAATGAAGGTTGCTCCAAAAAGTTAAAAATAGAACTACCCTACAACTCAGCAATCACACTACTAGGTATTTACCCAAAGGATACAAAAATACTGATTCCAAGGGGCACATACACCCTGATGTTTACAGCAGCATGACCAACAATAGCCAAATTATGGAAAGAGATGGATAAAGATACGGTATATGTATGTATATATGTACACACATATAAACATGCCCACTCACACATATACACAATGGAATAATAGTCAGCCATCAAAAAGAATGAAATCTTGCCATTTGCAAGGACATGGATGGAGCTAGAGTGTATTATGCTAAGTGAAGAGTTAATCTGAGAAAGACAAATACCGTATGATTTTACTCAGTTGAGTAATTTAAGAAACAAAACAGATGACCATAGGAGAAAGGAAAAGAAAAAAAAGAGAGAGAGAGAGAGAGAGAGAGAGAGAAGGAGGCAAATCATAAAGCCAACTTTACAGAAAACAAATGGAAGGTTACCATAGGGAAGGTGTGTTGGGGGGTATGGAGGGAGTTAAATGGGTGATGGATACTAAGGAGGACACTTGTGAAGAGCATTGGGTATTTTACGTAAATAATAAATCACTAAATTCTACTCCTGAAACTAATATTACACTCTATGTGAACTAACTGAAATTTAAATAAAAACTTGTAACAAAGAAAAAATACTGGAATAAAAATATGAAAAAATAAAAGGATAATAATAATACTATAATAAAGTTATTTTTAAATTGATGATGTATGCAAAGTGTTAATAAAGTACATGGCATATTATAAGTCCTAAATAAATGTTAGTGATAATACTTTACTATTGTTTTTAGCCCATGGATCCTGAAATCTGGGTAATGAGTCAAAACTGAATCCTGAGGCTCAAACAAAGGCATAAAGTTCAATTAAGGTCATGTGCATGTAATCACTGCATATGGTGGCACTTTATAAAATGAGAAAAGTAGGCAGTTTCCAGTTGACAAGTGGATCTTCTTCTAAAAGTTCTCTCATATCCCCCTAATTGGAAATGTAGGGCACGTATTTCTCAGAAGAAAATGAATGTCAGTTATTTTCCCAGAGTAGTTAAGAGAGTTCTTTGTAATCTAAAATGTGCTAATAATATTAGTCTACAGTTTGGGTGTGAACGTCAGAGGTCCATATGGTATATAAGAGACAACGGAAACAACTGCTACCACTGGCTGGATGCTAAATGAGTACCAACACAATTCTAAGCCCATTGCAACATCCTAAAGTGGATACTAGTGGTGTCTCCATCTTATAGATGAAACACTGAGAACCCCAGGTTAACAACTAGCCCAGGCTGTCAGTTGTTTGCTGAGCAGGAAGTCAAATAATGGAGGTTCAAACCAAGCTTGCTTTCTTTTAAACCCTCTTAACAACCACACAATACTGTACTTACTCTTATTCCTGATGCTTTAAAAAGAAATCCTATAGAAACTGTAATATGAATTCCGTGGATTTGCCTGTGAATCTTGATGAGGCTCTTTTTGGAACTTATTAGTATTTCCTGGTGCTTCCTCTCATAATACAGGGTATCCTACTATAATGTCCCAGGTAAAAACCATCCTACACACTTTCACAGGATATGTAAGTTGGGAAACTGAATTATTAATAAAATTCTGCATTGAAAGAAACTGAAAAGCCCAAACAAAAATCTTCAACTCAGAGCTAAGGAAGAATTTTAGACTTTAAGCAGCAGCTACAAGGGTCACCTCTGCCCAGATACCTGACTCCAGGCTAGGTAATCCCAGGGAAAACTTGTCACTCATTATTCTTTGGCCCAGTTTCTTACCTGCATCTACTTTTGAAGAATTTAAGCATCTTTTTTCTCAAAAACTGCCAGTGGGGCAGCAATGTTAATCTAGGAGCCAGGGTTAGGGGACCAAAGGAGTCATTTCCGTGCATTCAGGATGCAAAAGAGGAGAAACCAAAATGGAATAGAGAAACAGAGGATTTGGGATTTGTATAAACTGTCTGACTTTAGGCTAGGTATAGATGCTTTTTAATCTTCAGTTTCCCCAAATGAAGCTTAAAAAGTATCTACCTAATAAGGTCACTGTGCAGATGAGTAAGAAGGTAGTGGGGGAAGAGAAGCAACAGTAGCTATTTCACTAAGTGCCTGCTGTATGTCGTGAACTTTATCAGTGCATCACATGGATTTACTGCCAAAACTACCATAAAGTGTTAGGTCAAATATACTTTCCATCTTACAGAAGAGAAAAGGAGGTGTATGGAGTAAGAACTTTTTCTAGGGCAACACACTGTGTTAAGTGCTGTTACTGGGATTTGAACACTGGCACCCTAGATCCTCAATCCTAATCTTAATCACAAAGTTCAGCATTCTCTTGGATATACAGTAGGCGATAAAATGTCACTGCTATGATTATTATTGCCATCTCAATTATCAACCCTATTATTGAGTTGTTAGATGGATTTAAGGAAATGTAGAGCCCCAGAACACTGACTGGCATATAACCAATGTTTCATAACCAATGCTAATTGCCTTCTCCGTACTATAAGTGTATTATCTGTTTGGATTTGTTAAAACTATCAAAAATGAGAATATATTAAAGAACTATGAAAGTGGATTAATTTTACAATATTGAGGCAATTAACCCTCTTACAACAGACATTTGAATCATATATTACTAATTCTTATTTGCCCTTTACTAACTCAGAGCTATTTTGAAAACCCACTGTGACATTAAGTTAGTGTCAACAAAACCTTCAGGCAGTTTACCTTCTTCTACCCTTGGCTTATTTCCTCCACGGAGTTAAGAGCAAGTCCCCATTTTGCTTGCTTATTATTCAAACAGGTAACTTCAACCATTTATTGTTCATTTCCCTCTTTTCCTGACGTACTTCAAGAGTATAAGCCTCTCACTCACCTGGTCTCTAACAAGTTTTTCACTTTGGTTTGCTTTGGTTTGGTTTTTTTTTTTTTTGTTTGGTTTGGGGCTGAAGAGCCCCCAGTGGTAGTACAGAAATGAATCTCAGGTGTTATGTGCAAGAGGAGAAAATGAAGTGGAAGAGACAATGAGGAAGGAGGAAGGAGGAAATGGATCCCTTCTCAAGGTCCCAGTTATCAGAAGCCCAGGAGTGAAAGCAATCTTGTGCTCTACCAGATGAAGAATGAAAAATAGATGCATTTAGATAGACAAAGAATGATGCCTATTAAAAGCATCAACCCAAAGCATGATAGAGTTTTCAAGAATACTTTTCTGATTGTAAGAGAAATAAAGAAAACCTGGGAATTACTAAAAGTATAATGAAAATAATCATAGATAATTCCAGAATTCAGAGAGAACATATTCCAATATTTATGTGAGGATCATACTGATGACGAAGTCTAATTTTCAAAGTATCTCTAAGGGATCAATATTATACAGAATATAATTTGTTACTTGTCCATGTGGATACTGCTCAGCTGGTGTCCGAAAGGCCTCGCAGTGCTGTGCCCGGAACCTAGGCTTCACTGTCAGTAAGGCTGGAGTTCAAGCCGAGCTTGGCTACACTCTAGCTTCATGAACCTTGGCTCCATTATCAGTAAGATGCAAATACTATGTATTCAATAAAGCTCTGTTTGAGGCTCAAATGAAATAAAATGAGCCTTAATCTTCTAAAATCTCAGACTTAACACACAATGTGCTCATAGATCAAAGGAATGACCTCATCAAATACGATTCTTGGTCCCTTTAACAAAATCTGATTACCAGAGAAGTGTGAGTTAAGCTCTGTGTTTTAGATTGAATGGAACACAGTGGCAGCGATCTTTGACTCTTCCTAAACCACACTACTTGTGTGTCACTCCCTCAGTGCTTCAAAGAAAATAAAAATTCCACACTATTCTCAAGCAGTTAACCGCACAGTCCTTGATTTCTGCTTCTCTTTTCCTGTCCAAAGAAAAGCCATCTGGCCTTTTTACCTGAAATGCCGAGTGACCTCTTTTAAGACTGATACTTGTAGATGAACGTATCAGTCTTTGAAGCAGTATTCTATGGGAAAATCCGTTTAGGAACAGTTTCAATCTCTTTGTGGGGGGCGGGAGGGTTAACGAAAACTTATTATGGAACAGTTCCCCTCGAATTTCAGATCTAACCATTTCCATTTCTAATACTTCATCCTTTATTCTAATTGTAATGAGTAGAGGCACCTGGGTGGCTTAGTCGCTTAAGGGTGAGAGACTTCAGCTCAGGTTATGATCTTGCGGTTTGTGGGTTCGAGCCCCGTGTAGGGCTCTGTGCTGACAGCTCAGAGCCCGGAGCCTGCTTCTGATTCTGTGTCTCCCCTTCTCTTTGCCCCTCGCATGCTCATGCTCTATCTCTTAATAATAAATAAACAATTTTAAAAAAACTAATTGCAATGAGTAAATATAATATCTAAATAAAATTTTAAGAACGAGGCAAAACTAAGAAATATTTTTTATTTGTATGTAGTCCCTGAAATGTAGTCACTAGCAATAACATCTAATTCTAGACTACTAACAGATTTACTTGCGTTTATTAATCCATAATGATAGCTTAATGAAAAATAGAAAGGATTCTAAATGAATGTGCTAAAATTGCTTAAGTAGCAGTGTTTAAGAAGATTTGAGCAAATACAGTGATTTTATTCTTTCCTTAAATCTAGAATTCCTCCTTTTTACCAAAAGGATAAATACTCAACTCATTAGGGTATCACTTTCTTTATGATTTTGTCCTTGTAAATTTTTCTAGTCTCAACTGTTCCACGTGAGCCCACATGCATCAGCTCCATGGAACTACTAACCAGTGTTGAGCTAGAAGATCAGAATTAGCAGCAGCATTGGTAGTGTTTTTCATAACAGACATCTTCCAGTTTCAGTGAGTTGAAGTAACTCCCATTTTATAGTATAAGAAATATATTACTACTTGCTAAAATTATACCAAAACTCATTATATGCAATGACTTAAAACTAAAAAGATGTATGTATATTCCTCACAATCCTACTATTATGGCACAAAAATAAGGAGACCTCTGAATAGGAGACAAATGAACCATTTTCCATGAGTGGCAGACTTAGCCAGCAAGTGTTCTCAAAGCAGAAAACAAGCAATGTCTTTCATTACCACTCAAAGAAAATCAAATTAAATGGTAAGAAATAACTTTTATTTTTTTAAATGTTTTATTTATTTTTGAGATAGAGACAGCATGAGCAGGGGAGGGTCAGAGAGAGAGGGAGACATAGAATCTGAAACAGGCTCCAGGCTCTGAGCTATTCGTCAGCACAGAGCCCGATGCGGGACTTGAACCCACGAACCGTGAGATCATGACCTGAGCTGAAGTCGGACGCTTAACCGACTGAGCCACCCAGGTGCCCCAAGAAATAACTTTTAAAATCATATCTTTCCATCTGGTCCACAGGCAATCAGGGGAAAATATATAAATGTTGTAATTTATTCATTTTAATCCAATAAATATTAATTCTAAGCTCAAGACCACTATCTTGTATTTGGCGATACTATATTTGAATACAGGATGATATTCTGAAAAAACTTATCTAGCAGATTCTTCTCTATCCCGAGTCCACATAAATAGTTGTTGCAAGCCACAAGCACATACTAGGTGTTTTTCATTTGGAGCTTTGATACATTTATTCAAAAACTGAAAAAATTAAACTTCTCTACAGTTACTTTGTTTATTCTATCAAGAAGTGGTAAGAGGCATATCCAGTATTTAGATACAAGTATCTGAATAGCTCTGGAAATACAATGCTCTTAGTACAAGACATGAAATATGTGGACTCAGGGGTCCACTGTGCATTTCTAGCACTTGCCCTTTATCGATTACATCATAAAAGTAATTCCAGTTTTGTTATAACCAGGTAAATTAGCTTCCAGTGAAATCACATTAAAACACATCTGTCAGCCGTACCATTTGAAGTTATGTCACAGTGTTCATCTATCACTATCAGCAGAATAAAGCATTTTATATTAATTTGCAAATTTAAACAATAAAAGTAGAAAAAAGTTAAAAACTAAATTCTTGGTATGTAGCTTTTAAGAAAATTCACTGCAATTCATTAAACTTCATTTGGAATATAATCTAATACATTACGTGAAATTCTGAAATTCTAATTTCATGGGGTCGAGAAGCTTACTTTCAGCCAGGATTGTTTTATCACCTTTGTGTATTAGCATCTAGTACAGTGCTTGAATCATGGTTATACTCAATAAACATCTACTAAGTTAAATTATTAGAATACACTTAATACACAAAAGTACCTATACACATATGCACACCCCTGTTAAAATGAACAAACCTTAGTGGGGGAGGGAAGCTACAAATATATAGAAAATATATTTAGAATATTCTCTGGAGAGAAAATGTTCTCTAAAATCAAATATACATAAAATGGGTGCCTTAGTCAGCTTTACTGTGTCACACTGACATTCTATCATGCCTGCCTTTAAAACTTTCAGGCAAGCAAACAAAAAGCAAGAGATCAAAGTTTGACTAGGAGTATAAACACAAAACTTATATGAAACAAACCTGATATTCAGACACTGCCATGAACTATATCTGCCAAGAAAATTCAAAGAAAGAGCTCATTAGTAACTTAGAATTTTATATTTGCATTTTCTACATCAATTGTAGTAAGTATATTTTGTTCAACCTAATTTTAAAAAACACATCCAGTGGTACAAAATTTCCATAGTAAAACTATCTCTCGTTTACTTTCTAGCATAATTTTATAAATTATTCTTATAAATGTATAATTCAGCACAAGACATGGAATGTTTTTCATGCTTAAAGACCCAGCCTCTTCTTTAGGTATTTCACGGATCCAGAAGGATCCTCTGTTGTAATAACAACTCATTTTTTTCTATTATACAAATTATCAACTACATTATTATGTTGAAGTTTATTTATTTTGAGAGAGAGAGCATACACAAGCAGGGGAGGGGCAAAGAGAGAGGGTGAGAGAGAATCCCAAGCAGGCTCCACTTCATCAGTGTAGAATCTGAGGCAGGGCTTGATCTTATGAACCTTGAGATCATGACCTGAGCTGAAGTCAAGAGTCAGACGCTGAACTGACTGAGCGACCAAGCGCCCCTCAACTGTACTATTTTTTTTTTATTTAGACAGAAAAAAGTGTGCAAATGGGGGAGGGGTAGAGAGTGGGGAGAGAAACAGACACAAGTAGGCCCCCCCGCTGCCAGTACACAGCCCAATACAGGGCTGGAAACTCACAAACCATGAGATCATGACCTGAGCCAAAGTCAGATACTTAACTGACTGAGCCATCCAGACATCCCTAAATATTTTTTTAAATAAGAGTTGCTGCATACTGTCTCAACCAAATATTATCTACACATGATTAAGGTCCACTGCAGTGAAAACACATTACTTCTGTTTAGCAGAGTGATTCTTAATTCCATCTAGAATAATTATACCAATTGTTTTCATACTCTACCATTTTAAAATATTACTGGATCATTCACACCACTGTAAACACATACAGATTTTTCTCAACAATACTCTAGAACACAAAAATTTGAGAATCTCGTTTTACCAGTTACGTAACTAATGTTTCTTTTACTGACGAAACAGGACTTCTTAAAGTAATAACATCTGGCTATTAGGTTCTCCTGATTACTGTAAGGTTTTTTCCAGATGAGTAAAAAAAAAAAAAAAAAAAAAAGACTCCAAGGCAACCTGTTCCGCAGGAGTTTTATTGTATCCACTCTCGGGCGAGGTTCCGCGACTCCAGAGAGAGGAGTCAGGGAAGTCGCGCCTGAGGTTGGGCGGTGAGGGTTTTTTTTAAAGCTTCTTACTGGGGGTGAGTGAGGTCCAGATAACAGAGGCAGTCTCTTGGCTGGAAAGTCTCAGGCCGAAGGTTTCGGTTTCTTGTCTGTTTCTGTTTCGTTTCCCGCTGATGTCTAACGGTATGGGTGGGAAAGTCAACCATCTTTAAGAAATCTGTCACTCTGTGGCATCTTTGCCCTACCTCTCAGCCCCCCCAACAATTACCACTTCCTATTCAATAATTTACAAAAATGTGCACCAATCCTTATGTAAAACAACCTCTATTCATTTGTTTTATATCTATGCCTACAGAGTAATATTTACAACTAATTCATGCATTAAGTTGAGTTGCTCACAACTGAACAAGTTGGAAACTGCTTTAATTTCAGATTTAAAATCTGAGCCCTCAGGAGGAAAACCATAGGACATCACTGTCTATTAGCAAATAAAAGAACCAAGGGAAGATTTTTTTCTCAAAAAGTACAAATACATACTTACATACATAACGCAATCAGAAGACACCAACAATATACTATTTCTCATTTAAAGTAAATCTGACTTAATTTGACAACTTACTTGAATATCCAGCCAAAGAAATGAAAAGACAATGGGGCACCTGGGTGGCTCAGTAGGTTAGGCTTCTGACTTCCGCTCAGGTCATAATCTCACAGCTTACCAGTTAGAGCTCACATCAGGCTCTGTGCTGACTGCAGAGGCTGGAGCCTGCGTTGGATTCTGTGTCTCCTTCTCTATCTGCCCCTTCCCGCTTGCACTCTGTCTTTCTCTCAAAAATAAATAAACATTAAAATTTGTTTAAAAAGAAATGAAAAGATATTAACAATACATATTCTATTAATCAGGTAGTGAAAAAATCATTGATATATAAGAAGTCATTAAGTCACTGCACTTTTTTGAAAAAAATATTAGCTGGAAACTTGACTATGTTTCCTTTAAGTCCCATATTTTAATGTCAGTTTTAAAAATAATAATTAACAGTGTTTCAGGGACCTGCTCTCTTTGTAGGGACATGTCATGTCAAAACTCCTCATTTTTCCTCCCCGTCAACAAAAACACTAAGATCTAAAGAAATATCTCCCTATTTCTTTGACTCCATGCATTGTAATGTAGTCGTTATATTCATTTCAGAAGAATGACAGTTTACTTGTTCATATAAAGACCCTCAAATTCAACTTGATGGCTCTTCGAAGCTACACTTAAGGTGTGACATCACAAAAGGGCACGGGTTGGCCATTCCCTTTTCCTTTGCTGTCGTCTCCTTTCATATTCCTACAGAACTTTTTGAAAGAACTCACAGACCTGTGAACAGTTTCAAGTTACCTTACTCTCACTGTGAAATGTGAGGGTGGATTGGCTTTGCAATGACTGAGATAATTATAGTAGAAGTTTATAACCACACGCTTCTGATGGCCAATCTTGTCTTTTCCTTTTTTTTAGTTCATTATTGCCTTTATCATCTAATTTACTGAACCTATCTTTTTCTTATTCCTTCTTAGAAAAACTGAATCTTTAAATTGAAAAGGAGCTTAAGTGGCACTCAAGGTTGTACGGCCTTTGCAGAAATCCCACAAATATAATTTCTCATGACTGACAACTGAATAGGGAGTGTTTCAGGTTCCTGCTCTTACCCACGAACCAATCCCAACTACCTAATATGAAAATAAATTCTAAACACAATATATCCAGAGTAATCATAATAGGAAATTTGTACTTTGGCTAATATCAGTAAAGAGAGGATTTTTTTTTTTTTTTTTGAGAGAGAGAGAGAGAGAAAGAGAGAGAGCACGCACTTGCATGCGAGCACAGGACACGCAGAGGGAGAGAGAGAATCTTTTAAGCAGGCTCCATGCCCAGCGTGGAGCCTGATGTGGGGCTCAATCTACAGCTGTGAGATCATGACCTAAGCCAAAACCAAGGGCCAGACACTCAACCGACTAGCCACCCAGGCGCCCCATGAGAAGGGTATTTTTAAATGAGCTCGGGTTCACAAACTATCAGAGAACTAGGACAACAGGCATCCCTCCAAGTATATGTGGCACAATATATAGTAAAACATTAGACAGAAAATGAACTTAATTGATCGTGCCCAAACAATAAGTCATCAAATGATACGACCGTAAGGATAAAATGAACCACTGAAATAGCTGTCTACTGCACAACACCCGAGCTGAATGAACTGCTGTCTCCTCCCAACTACAAGCCAATTTAAGCTTCCACCTTGATGGGCAGAAATGCCAAGACTACTATACTGTGTGTGTGCAAGTGTGTGTATGTGTATACCCCCCCATGTCATCCATGCATGTACATACATGTGTTTATGTGTGTGTATATTTTTGAGACATATCATTAGTAGTGAAATTAAATAGACTGTTCTAGATTTAACGCATCAAAAAGCATCCAAAAGTATGGGATTTTTTTAGTAAGAAAGTTAATTGAGCGGGGTTTGAGAAAATGAATTAGCTAAATGCTATATTTTCAATTACATTTAGTTTAACCAACCTGAACATCTATAAATATTACAATAGTCAAACGAGAGACCTTGTGACTGTTCACAAAAATTCTTTTCTTAGTTTCTTTCTCAATTAGGAGTATCTTCTATTCACCTGTTCACTGCAGGCTTTCAGCTCCCAGCAGCAAATGGAAAGGCAAAGTGTGGCAATGGGCCTTTTGAAACCAAAAGAAAAGACTGTCACTCCCAAACTACCAGCTATTTCCCTTTTGAATACAAACATACTATTTGAAGTAATTCATTTAGCTTTTTCTAAAGGCACCTTGTATAACCTTGCAAGTGGTGATTTGTAATGTGGCAGGCTGTTATCAGGCAGTTACAATATTTTGCCTCAGTTCAATAAAGAGCAGCATTATTCTAAAGTTCATTCATATAGAAACATTTCAGAAGAGTTACTCTCCAAACCTAGTTCATGTTTATCAATGTGTTGTTTGCAAGGGCAGGAGGAGGTTGGGTAGACAACCATCTTCCTCCCTATTTAGTTGACTCTTTTCTAACTCAGTAGGCTTTCTTTCATGCTTTGTCTATCTGACATAGACAAAAAAAGGGATTAAATAACAACCCATTGCATTATAGCATCCAATGCACTGCAGTGTCTATGCTTGCCTGGCTCCCCTCATCCTTTTCAACTTCAAGGCACACCTGCCAAACTTCTAGCAGCCAGGGCCTATACATTTCCTGCCTAAGGGCTCTCCCTGGCTGTCAGAGCCTGCTTTTTGCCCCCAAGTGACAAGCGTGGCCTGTCAGGAAACTGATGTTCCCTAGGAGCTGCCTTCAACCAATAACTAATAGGATTTGGTGTAAATACTCTAGCACCCTCATCCTCAGCTTGTATATGTTTTACACCGGCTCCCAAAATTTTCCAGTGTGATTAACCATCAGTTGTCCGAACAAGTGATTTACTTAAAAAAAATTATGTTTTTGGCTGCCTTTCCTTCCTTGCCCATTTCTTGAGATCACCTCCAATTCTTAAGTTCTCCTCCAAAATAAATAACTTGGACTCCAATATTTGTTTCAAGGTCTATTTCTGGGAAAACAGCTAAGACATGAAGCACACAGCTATTGGTATATGTAAGTTTGGACTTAAATTTACCCAAAATGAATAGAAAGCAAATCTGAAATGCATATTTATCCTAACACACCATCAACAATGAAGATGTCAACAGAGAATAGGAAAAAGTGCTAACTGTAGCCTTGCCCATTTATTTCCATTTCTTAGGATTAATAGGGCTTGAAAAGAAACATTTTATTGTTTTATTTATTTTTTATTTTTTAAGTGCTTATTTATTTTTGAGAGAAGAAGTCAAAGTGCGAGCAGGAGAGGAGCAGAGAGAGAGACACACTCAGAATCTGAAGCAGGCTCCAGGCTCCGAGCTGTCAGCACAGAGTCTGACACGGGGCTCGAACTCACACACCGGGAGATCATGACCTGAGCCAAAGTCGGCCAATTAACCGACTGAGCCACCCAGGTGCCCTGAAAGAAACATTTTAAATAATGCTGTACATTCTATAAGCCTTTTTAACTTACATACAATTATTCATAGACTCACCAACATTCAAACAAACAAAGAAAAATGCTAACTTTTTAGAGACTAATAACGTTGCTTTGGCATTTTAGTTCATTTCAGTGCTGACAATTAGTGCTACTAAAAGTAAGTTTGTACATTCAGATCTTTATCTCAGGGTTTGCTTTTATGGGAACCCACCCTAAAATGTTACAAGAGATTCCTATTACCCTGGGACCAGCTCTGTTTTTCCTTAGTCAAAGTTACTTTAGTTGCAATTGGAGCAATCTTAAATAATTATCAGAAAAGTGCATAACTTGGAAAAATTCTGGGGTTTCTCAAGCAACCAAGGTCAGCTGGGTTCCTTTGTCTTTCTCAAAAGGAAATTCACACCTCACTAAGTAATCTGTTTTGTTCTGTGTAAAGATTAAACCTAGATTTCCTCTGTACTAGGACACGAACTGGTCCAAACTGGTTGGCTTCTTCCGCTTTTAATGCTAATTTCTCACCAGAAAGAGTTAGGTCACCACTCTTATCCATTTGGTTGTAGCCAGGTGAACAAGGATCTGTAACCAGAGCTCTGAAGGGATTGTGATTCTAAGAGAATATGGATCAAAACTGACTTAAAGAAGCCCCTAAAAACAATATAATACCAGTTATTAGGGACTGGAAAGCAAATTGAATTTAAAAAAGTTGTACTTATGGGGCGCCTGGGTGGCTTAGTCGGTTAAGCGTCCGACTTTCCGACTTTCGCTTAGGTCATGATCTCGCGGTTCCGTGGGTTCGAGCCCCGCGTCGGGCTCTGTGCTGACTGCCAGCTCAGAGCCTGGAGCCTGTTTCAGATTCTGTGCCTCCCTCTCTCTCTGACCCTCCCCTGCTCACGCTGTTTCTCTCTCCTAGAAATAAATAAAACAAAAAAAAAAATTTTAAAAAAAAAAAAAAGTTGTACTTATTTTTTCAGTTCTAATTGGGAGTGACCAAAAAGAGTTACTAATACTAAACATTAGATTCATCAGAGACTTTATTCCCTCTTATGCACCCAATGTGAATCTTTTATTTTCTTTATGTTTATTTATTTTTGAGAGAGAGGAGATTGCATGCACAGGTGCTTACATGCATGCACAGGGGAGGAGGTGGAAGGTCAGAGAGAGGGAGACAAAGGATCCGAAGCAGGATGCTCGCTGACAGCAGAGATCCAGATGTGGGGCTCAAACTCACAAACCACGAGATCATGACCTGAAACAAAGTTGGATGCTTCACAGACCAAGCTGCCCAGAAACCCCTCACCCAATGCAAATCTTAAACTGACTAATGTTGTAAGAGCTTGATACATATATAAAAAGACAGTTTATTTCATGGATTTAAGTATCTCTAGGGACTACTGTTTAATATAAATCATACATTCTAACATATTGGTCAGATAAATTGCAAAAGACATTTTCTTTCATGGTAACATAAGAAATTATCTTCTAATACTATGGAATTTTTTTAAATAAGATAAAAAATGAATATCCATAGGTCATCTAATCAAAACCTCCATTTTCAAGGATATAGCAATATATATCCCTTGGGAAAAACAAAACAGTTATTTTTTCCTTTTCTCACAACTTTCTGTAGGAGGTTGTAAATACCCCCATGGGAACACATTTCAGTACTTCACAATGCTATATCACCTGATGGCATCTAAATCCATTTTTATTCCTGTCCAAATGCAAAAAGAAATTGTCCACTGCATCCTAAACCCCACAACACGATCATTTTCCTTCCGGGAGTTGCCTTCCTGCCTATATAAACACACTTCCCCAAGAATTACCTTGTCAGATGCCAGGACTGATGTATTCTGTCAGTCTGGATCATTGTTAAATCTTTTTTTTGGTTATTAGTGTTGACATGATGAGTACCTACGTGTTTACTAAATGATAGTGGTTTGGTACCTGCTTTAGGGACTTTTCAGTCACTTATGCCCTTGGGCAATTTCAAAAACTTTATGTCACATTTCAGGGTGATAGCAATGCTGGCAGTTAATATGCTACTGAAGATGAAGGGATAATAAATGGGCTATCGTTGTGGATGCAGACATAGGCCTCCACTGTTCATCCACACATATATCTTTTTTTACCCAGGGTAAGGTTGTCAATTCTGTACAATATATTGTTTCAGTACAATACACTTTTTTCTTACAAAAATAGAAAGCATATAATTTATATGGCCTTTTTAAATAAAATATTTAATGTACACTCTTCCCTACTATTTTGTGATACTGGAACCTGCTTTGCAACTCAGGACAGTGCGACTGCTCAAGTTTCAATTTATCACTAGTGCTCATGACCACAAATACCTTCCTTCTTTACTGCTAGAATGCTATACCTGTCAGATACAGTAAACACCAAGGCCTCTAAGATGGTGAGTCTTCTCCTCAATTATAAGAAGAAAAGTGTATTCATATTTTCTTCAAAGATTCTATTTTAAATTCTGAAGAAAAGGCAAAAGTTTCATTAAGTTACATATAATTTTTTAACAATTTTTTTAACATTTCTTTATTATTGAGAAACAGAGACAGAGCATTAGAGAAGGGGAGACATAGAATCTGAAGCAGGCTCCATGCTCTGAGCTGTCAGCACAGAGCCCAACATAGTGCTCAAACCCACAAACTGCAAGATCATGACCTGAGCTGAAGTCAGACGCTTAACCGACTGACCCACCCAGGTGCCCCAAGTTACATATAATTTTAAAGTACATACAGACACACATCATGCTTAATAATTCTAAGGCAGTCATTATTTCCTTTTTTATTAGAATAAACACATGAAGGGTCAAAATTGTAAGGCAGTTCACATATACTTAAACATTAGGATCTTTATTTTTCTATATTCATGTGTTTAAACACTACACATGCGTCATGTTTACAATGTATCTTCAAACGCTTAAAGATGACAATGAGCAAAGGAAAACCTTTTCAGTAAATGATACTAAATCCTAAAAAAAACAAAAAACAAAAAACGGAAGCATTTTGACCCCTATCTTGATGCCATACAAAAAAATTACTTCTGATTTTACTTAAGGCTAAACCCATAAAACTTCCAGAAGAAAATATTGAGAAGACCTTTGGGACCTTGGGTAGGCAAAGATGTTTTAGAGGGGACACAAACAACACTAAGCATAACGGGAAAAATGCTAAATGATAAATAAGATTTCACCAAAAATTAGTAACTTCTCTTCAAAAGACACTTAAGAAAATTAAAAGCTAAGCCACATATTGGGAGAAGGTGTTTGCAATATAGACACTTAACAAAGGATGCAGAACCAGCACATACAAATAACTCCTACAACAATAAAAAGATCAACAATCCAATGAAAAATGTGTCAACATTCTAACCAATCATTTATAATAAGAGAACATATACAAATGGCCAAAAAGCACATGAAACATGCTCAACATCATTAATCATAAAATAAGCAAACTAAAGCCACAGCAAATCAGCACTTGAAACCACTAGGGTAACCGTTGTTAAAGACTAAGAACTTCACATGTTGGCAAGGAAGTGGCACAACCAGAGTGTTCATACATTATTGGTAGAGGAGTGAAAGAGAACAATCATGTAGAACACTATTTGGCAATCCCATATAAAAAGGCTAACTACATATATATATTCTAAGTCCCTGCAATTCCACCCCAAGTAAAGAGAACATATGTTTGCAAAAATATTGCACAGGCACATTCTTAGCAGCTTATTCATGATACACTAGCACTGAAAACAGCCCAAATGTCCATCTACAAGGCACTGCATAAACAAATTGTGACATACTTATACAATGGAACACTACTCTGCAAGAAAAAAATTAATTATTGATAAGTACAACAGTTTAGATGACTTTCAAAAATACCCTGAACGTAAGAAGTGTACGTAGTCTATAATTCCATTTATGTAAATGAAAGAACAGTAAAAGTAATCCATAACAGTAGAAATCAGAACTATGGCTAGTATAGGAAATGAAGATTAATGGGAAGGGGATGTAAGGAAAGCATCTGGACTGATGGAAATGTTCTCTATCATGCCGAGAGTACTGCTAATACAAGATTACAAAATTATCAAAAGTCATTAAATTGTATACCTAAAAACTGCATTTCACTGTTCATAAAATTTGCCTCAATTTTTAAAAGTAAGCAAACCAGGGAAAGTGGGATAAAGAAAAGAATCTTTCCTGATTTCTGACATTGGATAAACACTGCACATACTCTTGCACAGGATTCATGAGATGATTGGTTCATCTACGACATAATCGACAAGAGCCCGTTTATTTGATAAATGAGGAAATACAGGTTCAAATTTAGAAATCTGCCCACAGTCGGGGCGCCTGGGTGGCTTAGTCGGTTAAGCGTCCGAATTTCACTTAGGTCATGATCTCGCAGTTCGTGGGTTCGAGCCCCGCATCGGGCTCTGTGCTGACTGCCAGCTCAGAGCCTGGAGCCTGTTTCAGAGTCTGTGACTCCCTCTCTCTCTGACCCTCCCCTACTCATGCTGTCTCTCTCCTAGAAATAAATAAAACATTTAAAAAAAAAAATTTAAAAAAAAAAAAAAAAAGAAATTTGCCCACAGTCAAAAGTGACCAAGTAGCAGATCTGGGACTCAATCACTAGTATTTTGACTTCACTTGATGTGTTCTTTCTACTATAACAGTAGCTCTCAAACATGTTTTACCACATTCCAGAGTAAGAAGTACAATATAAACACACACATGATAAATGTTTCCAAAGGAATGTTGAACCTTAAAATTGATAATTCAAATTTTGCATAAGCACATGTACCCTTTCAGGTCCAACATACCCAATATTTCTTTTGGTCTGAAACAAACCTATCAAAAATAATCCATGTATCTTTTCACATTATAATGTCACTCAGTATAGAGAAATGCTCATACTACAAGCTTTAAGGATTTTAAGAGTACAGTAGATTTAGACATCCATTTCATGTTCACTGTGGATTATAGCTTCACTGATTAGAACAAAAGTGTTCAATTCTTATATTGTTGTTAGAATCACAAATTCAAGGAGAAAGTATATCAAGAAAGTGGCAATGGTCAACAAAGTCATATTGCCAATAAGTCAATAAGAACTGTCAAAGAAAAAAAAATAGATGCATGCAATGGATTTGGGATAAGGAAGGACTCAAGTTTGATGTCTTAGAAAAGGAGTAGGAATTAATTTGACAGTTTTTGATATGAGATGTAGTTTTGTATAAGGATGTTTCATGTAACACTAAGCGATAGAGCAAGGTGGAAGCAGAAGGAATGGAGAGCAGTCTAGGAATCGCATTATAGTTTCAAGTGAGCAAAAGAAGTAATAATGCTTGGCTGTCATTTTCTTGTTAGTTTAGAACTATTAGTGTCTTCATTTTACACTTGAGGAAAAGAGGCATATGGAGGTTAAACTAATTCACCCAAAATAATACAGATTTTTAATTCTAGGAACAAAATAGAACCCAGGAAGTCTAGTTCCAGTATCTATGCTTTTAACCACTACACTTAAATATCTCCTTTATATACATTAAACCATACGAAATTGCTGGGGTTTAGGTCAAAATGATTCAATATAATTGATTTCATGTGGTTCAACAAATTAATTACTCCTAGCTCTCCTCCTCAATGAAATTGAAGTTGTTTAAAAGAGTTTTCCAACCTCATTCTCTCACAGTCTCACTATTCACTCTCAACCTGAAGAAATTTGGGATTTTCTCCAATACCTTTCTCAATTTGTTCTTTGTTGCCAAATCCACTAGAAATGTTTAATCTTTGCTTTAATTGGCCTATCTACAGCACTTGAAAATATTAACCAAATCCTTCATCATTCCAATACTCTACTTACCTGACACTGAACTTACTTGCTCTTTCCTACCTATATTCCAGAAAACTCCTTTTAGTGAACTTTGAAGACTACTTTTTTTTCTGTCTCTCCTTACGTGCTAACATTCCTCAGGGTTTTATCCACACTCTCCTTCCTATTGGACTCCTATGTTCTCCCCCTTGGTGGGCTGCAAGGTCAATTTAGGTGTAAATGCTAATGAAACCATTACAGGTAGCACAGATCTTTCTCCAAACTCAACTCTTCAAGTGTATTTTCATGCCTTTTGATGTATATCCAACCAAACTTAGCATTAACTTCCTTTTAATTCCTATCTTAGTAACCCATACACCTTTAAACCATTGCCCAACTGACAGCACCATTACTAAGGAACAACTCAGACAACAGCCTTGAACACCCTTTATTTTTCATCCCTTCTATGCAATTCGATCCTTTTTATTTTACTTGCTAAATTTCTATTAGTTCTGTCTACTTCTTCATGTCTGCACCTCATTACCTGAACTCAAGTAACCATAACTTCTCTCTCCATGGTTGCTGCTCTAGCTATCCGATGGCCTGCCCATGTCTTCTAGCTGTTGAATTCATTCTCCAATAGTGCAGCCACATTATGCTTTAAATGAAACTCTGACATCACACTGGCTTTTTTTTAAAGTCTTTAAATGATTTACTTTTCACATTACTTTTCGCATAAATCTAAACTTCTTAACAGCTTCCAAGGTATGTGTAATAAGTCTCTACTCTTCTCTTTAGACCCACTTTTCTTGATGCCTTCTCTTTTAGTGTATTTTCCAAACATACTTACTCTTTTGGATCTCTGGACCCAATTCCAAAGTTGGGGAGTCGGGGTGGGAGTTCCTTCCCATACAACACAAACAATTTTGACAGTATAACCAGAAATAATATCAGATTCCACAGGCTAGGGGTTCAGTCCTAGAAGACTTCCCTCCGCACTTCAGACACCAAGCCCAAGTTGTTACCTGTACTTTTGACTGACCAGTTATAGAGTGGAGATTCCAATCATCCCTTCCTTGAACTTCAGATGCCAGTCACAAATCTAGGTTGCTGCTTACACATCTAACCGACTGACTGTAACCAGCGGTTCTCATGGCCTCAAGCATTAATTTGCTAGAGCAGCTCACAGAACTCACAAAAGCATCATTGTTACTAGATTAGCAGTTTATTACAAAGGATATAGCTCAGGAACAGCAAGGTACAGGGAAAGGGCACAGAGCTTTTCCATATTATCATTTAGTTCAGTGCTCTCCCCAAATCTCCATGTGTTCACCAACCAAGAAGTTCTCCGACCCAGTCCTTTTGGATTTTTATGGAGGCTTCATTACATAATTAAATCATTGGCCACTGGTAATTGATTTGACCTCCTTCCTGTCCCCTTCTGGGAGGTGGGGAACTGTGGATAGAACTGAAAGTTACAACCTTCTAATTATGTGATTGGCTCTCCTGACAACCAGCCCCATTCCTTAGGTAGGGTTGAAAAGCCACTCATTAACATAACAGAAGACACCTTTGTGGCTATGCTCACTTAAATTTCAAAAGTTTTAGGAGCTCTGTGAAAGAGAAGAAGAAGACCAAATATGTATTTCTTATTTTAAAGCAAAGTATCACACTTATATTATGCCTGTTCAAATAAATGTTCTCTTTCTTTTCAGGATTTGCAGATGCTGTTTGCTGTACGCATGTATACTTCTCCAAAATCCTTCTTCACTAAATCCTGGCCATTTGTTTGTCTGTAACTCTTGTTCCCTCCTCAACCTAAATGTAAGTCTCAGATGGTAATACAGACCACAGATAATTAAAAAAAAAAAAAAAAACTGAACCAAGTCTGTACTGTTTTTCATTGACTAACCATGTCTAGTATATGCTTAACACACACACACACACACACACACACACACACACTCTACTTATTTTACTCAATGAGAAACCATTTAGCTTATTACAATTTACTCCAAACACTTACCACTTCCATCTAACTCCATTAAGTGGCTTTTAATTATCATAATGCTTTATTCTACCAGATTTTTCTTATGTGGATAGGACACAATTTCCAATCTTTCACTAATTTCAGAATACTAGCTTAATGCATAGCTGTTTATCATTCTGAAGTCCATTCCAAAACAATGTCATATAATAAAATGCCATCTGCCTCAGCACACCAAATGTTCTATCATCTTCACATAATTCCTTGAAGGCCGTCTCTTCGACCAGATCTTGGATGGATAAAAAGGCAGAGTTTCTAGTTTTGGGCTTCCAGAAAGAAATTCTTAGACTCTGTGGAGACATGGATGGTACTTAATTTAACACTTGATTAAATTTCTGATTTAAATAACATTTAGGTGCCTAAAAACATGTAAGAAATGTATTCTATTATGTATTTATCCCTCTACTGTTTGCATTTTATAGTCTTCTTTTATACAATGAGTGTATCGCTGCATGTAAATCAAATTTCTAATCAATCAAATTATTAAATTTCCCAGAGAAAATTATTTTAGAGGAAACAATAGATTCTACAGTAAGAGTTATTTAGCTCTTCAAAAAAGTTTTTCAAACCATGTTTTTGGTATTCCCTTAAGCAAGTAATATTCTTTAATATCGGTTAATGCTTCAATGTTTGATGGCTTCTTTTTGACACTCTTTTATACTATAAGTAAACATTTATTTAATCTCTGACTTATTGCTTAAAAAATCCAAATTAGAGTATGCTAGCCTCTAATCGGCCTCTTTATCTTTCTCCAAATTATAGGTACAATATTACCTGCCTTTGGGATATAATGTGAGGAACTGAACCAGGGTGGATGTTCAATGAAAGTATAACTTCAGTCATCCCTTTCTTCTCAAATTAACAAATTCCTTCTCCTTCAGCCTCTTTACTGAGTTTCTGTCACAGAGGCTCCCTCTTCTGAGTTGTAGCCAGGGCCCATCATTTTCTGACATACAATTCTAAGAACCTGCTAAAAATATCTACACTCTAGAGAAAACACATTCATTCTGCTTTTCTATTAGAAGAGTAAAATCTAATCTTTAATATTTTAAAGGAAATGGGCATCAATTGTGCCATTTCTGATAACAGTGTAATAATCCTAACCAATCTGTTTCAAAGTTATTAAATCCTAAAACCTCGGAACCTATAGATAACATTTTAATCAAGCCATGCTGCTGAGTTATCTGTTTCTGACCACATGTGAAATCTGCTCACTTACAAATTTTAAACAAAACCAACAGCGACTCAAGACACTAAGAGAGGACCTATAGATATTCTTTCTCCCTAGAAGAATTCGGCAAATGTAAGCAGTTCTCTAAAAGACACAGAAAGAAAAAATGTCTCAGCAAATCACACAAAGTTCTCCAATCACTTTTTGGACTCAAAAAGGGGGGTGTGATAGAAAACGGGTCTCCTA
Source organism: Hyaena hyaena (assembly GCF_003009895.1). Lineage (NCBI taxonomy): Eukaryota > Metazoa > Chordata > Mammalia > Carnivora > Hyaenidae > Hyaena > Hyaena hyaena. Next base: position 309,959 of record NW_024081187.1, on the reverse strand, counting down.
TTCCTTGCCACCTCATCACCAAACTCCCTCAGAAAGCACAGTGAAAATAAGAAATTCAGAAAAGTTTGGCTATCTCAATCTTTAACCCAATTCTGTACTTTGGAAAATCTCCCCATTTATAAATTTACTGACCTTTCATATATTATACTTACTTAAGAACTTTGTGACATAATTCATTCAATACTTGCATTCAGGAACATACTTAAGAAGTTAATCAGACCATGCTGATCTCCTAGAAATAATTTGTGTATTAATATCTGCGCTTCCATCAAAGCCTGACTAAAGTTGTGTCTCTTTCACAAGGGGCCACGTGGTGTCTCTAAAGCAAGAAAGCCTGGGGTTCAGATTTACAATTTATCTGCCCTGTGACTTGAGATAAATTGACTTCTCTAATTCTCAATTTTTCTCATTTGTAAAACAAGGATAATGGTAATAACTATCACATAGGCTTCGTGGGTGAACTGATCGTGGTAATGCATGTGAAACGTCCAGCTTAGTGCCTGACAAAGGAGTAATCTCCCAATAAATGTTGACAGCAGTGACAATGATGATGAAGAAAAAGAACCAATGATAACCATGACCCATAAGAGTCATGATCTTCTTTGAATTCCCATGATATCACTGGTTTGTAAAACCTAGCAGATTTTCCCGTACACTGTTATTTATATCCTATGTATATGTTGAATCCCACACAGATTACTTAAAAACCAATAAATTAAATATCCAATACCTCTTCAAATACCAAAAGCATATTTTGCAGACAAGTGTTACCAACACAGCAAATGGCATGTGTGATCATGTAATTAAATGTAGTAGAGTCCTAACCCAATGGGATTCATCCCACACACTAGCTAAACTATAATGGTATCTATAGTATATAGCCTAAAAATGTGTTATTCTGATGTTCTCGGATGTTTATTATCTCTCTCTACTGCAGAATCTTTTTGGAGATAGTGTTCAAGAGGCAAAGGTAGGCAAAGGTAGGCAATGAAGGATATGCTACAAAGGACTTTTTTCCCAAAATCGTTAATAATGATTGAGCAACAAGATGTTTGGCTATGATTTCTCAAGTTTTTAACAAATAATACATGCAATCATATTTATTAACAAAACATACAATACTGAGAAAATGAAGAAGTTGTATAGCACAACTGTTTGCTAACATTAATTTGGGAGATCAGTTATTAACCAGTATTTTGTTACTTTTAATAAATATTTCCATATCACACTTATTTTATTGAAAGTATTTGAGAAAAGGGATCATTTTTCATTCTCTGAAAATGTTAAACCTACATTGTTTATAGCTTTAAAAAACAAACTGGTGTCAGAATATAATTCCAATTAAAATACATTTTTTATATATTCAGAGAATAAAAAAAAGATCAAGTCAGGTGACAAAGAAGGTATAAGAAAAGCAGGCGCTACTACACAGTTCTTTCCCACAGTTTCTAAAAACTACCCCTAAAACTTTTTCCCTTTCTATAGTTGCTATAGGAACCAGGAGTTGCAGTCTAGATTGTATATTCAAACAGAAACTAAGAATCATGGGGGCGCCTGGGTGGTTCAGTGGGTTAAGTGTTCAACCTCAGCTCAGGTCATGATCTCGCAGTTCATGAGTTTGAGCCTCATGTCGTCAGGCTCTGTGCTGACAGCTCAGAGGCTGGACCCTTCAGTTCTGTGTCTCCCTCTCTCACTATCCCTCCCCTGCTCAAGCTCTGCCTCTCTCTCTAAAAAATAAATAAACACTTAAAAAAAAAAAGAAACAAACCAAAAATAGGAACTAAGAATAATGATCAGATCTCACTTTATGTCCAGTTTCACATATCCTGTCACAAAGTTTCGTTGAAATAAGGTAAAGAAAAATATTGTCCGCGTTATCCAGAAGGGTTTATCCTGGTCATGTTCATCATTATAAATGTAATTAATGAAATATGAATGTACAATGCGTTCACAAGAAAATTCTACAAAGAAATAAATTTAAATTCACAAATGAGTAGGGCCTGGGTATTACATATAAAAATAGAATATTCTTTGAAAGTGAGGTCAGGTGTATGCTTCTTTATTCACATAGTAAACTTCCTCTAGGTTTTTTCTCCATTATAACCCCACACACTGCACATAGGTATCTTCCTCCACAGCCTTGCAAGAATTATTAACCTGTTTCTTTGTTATTTTTTCTAGGAATACCCACAGGAACCAGGGAGGGAGGATACTTGATAATACTTGTTTTGCAGACACTAGTGCAACACACCAGGACCCCCAGACGGAGTCCAAATGTCCAAAACAGCACACAGTCTCAGAAATTTTGAGCCTCCCCTTGTCTAGAAGCTTCAAGGCCCATCCAGTTCCTGCCCTAAGCCACACAAACCTTCCTAGCCCCCAGAGTCCCTGGGCTCGAGATAGGGCAGATTTGGGACCGATCCCCTGCCTTCTCTGAGAATAAACTTTGTCTGCTTTAACAGGGTAACTCAGAGGCTGGCTTACTGCGATCAGACACACAAATCTGACTTCAGGGTTCAGTAACAAAAGGAGGAAAAAACAAGCAGGCTGGCTAGGTACCACAAGACCCAGGGATGCGACAGGAGTAGTTCCGTACGGTTTTTTGTGCCTCATATGCACCAAAGTAGGTACTGGAGAAGCTCACAAACTAAAAAGTCAATAGGAGCAGACAAAAAGAAAAAAAAAAAAAAAGCCTCAAGAAAAGCCTGCTAGCCAAAGGACTAGAAAGAGAGCAACTAGCAAGAAGGAAAATTTTTAGACAAACATCTTTCTCTAGACAAACAATTCAGAAAAAAAAAAAACAACAGTGTCTCATGTTCACCTCTGTCAGGAAAGGTTAATAAGCAGGGAGCTAGACATCCAGCCTCATCCAACTGTAAAGAGATATGTTTTCCCCTGTGGCTGGAATCAGAAAAGACTAGATGGGGATTAGGGACTTCATTCCCACCCACAGTAAGGATGCCTCCTGCTGTAGCAGCAGAGGCCACAGGGAAATCCTGGATTTCCACACTCACGAACAGTAACAAGGCACCCTTCTCCCTCCAGGCCAGGGTGGTATGAGAGGTGTCCTTCTGCTGGAATTTTCATGCTCCTGCAGGAATGAAGCCTCCCCGCCACTACTGACGTCCCTGGAGACCACATAAGAAGCAGGAACAAGATGTTCCTCCCCTTTCTGGCCAGATGGTATCAATGATGCCTATTTGGGGAGCCTGGACTTTCACCTCCACCTCCACGTATGAAGACGATGCCCCCTCTCCCTCTGCCGGCATGGTGTTAGAGGAAGCCTGGCAGAAGAGAATATAATTAAAATGTGTGACATGGTCAAACTTTGATTTTGAGTGAATCACTGGCAGCACAGTTGGGAAGAGGAGAAGAGGGATAAAGGATGTTGAGCGCAAGAAACAGAAGAGTAAATCCAACAGCACTGTAAAGCCTGGAAGTTAAGGCAAACCCCAAGAAATGGGAAAAAGACCAACAGTGGAAAATGCAGCCAAGAGACCTTATAAGAAGTCAGAAAACTTTTATTGGATTTGGCAATTAGGAGATGATTCTGTTTCCAGGGTCACTGGTTTTAGGACAATGATGAGGAAAGAAGCCAGAATGATGAGTTTTGAAGAGGTAAACTCCAAAATATTTTATCTTTTTTAAGTTATTCAGATTGGATCATGCCCACAGGCTGCTACAATAAAAGAATGGGTAGGGAGGAAGAAAGTGGAGATATTGAAGAAGGGATAGAACTATAGAACAAGTCTTGAAGACAAGATGAGCATTAGGAAGAAGGATACTGGTGTACGTGAGTCAGCCTAGAACAAAAAAGACACATTTCACCTTCTGGGAATGAAAGATAGTAAGGAAGATAATGGAAAATTTTAGGTGATAGGCGGTTGAAAAACATCACAAGAGATAAATCCATTTCCTACTAAAACAGAGGATGAAATCGGCTGCCAAGAGTGAAAGACCTGTGGGTTTATGACAAGGCCTGGGGAGGTTTGGAAATACCCTAGAAAGTCCCGGGATAAGGGCTACTCAAGCACAAATAAAGCACTGAATAAGTGACCAGTGACTGAGGGGACATGATATTTTAAAAAACCTTCACTGGAATGGTTTTTTCATAAGATAATTTATTTTAAAATTTGGTCTGTGAGATCAAATTTCACTCAGCAGTGATTCAGAGAGTAAAAGCAATGCTTATTTTCTGACAAAGTCAAGTATCAAGATGAGGTCAAGTCCTTAAAATGTTAAGGAAAATCTTAAAAGCGTCATCTTATATTTGTGTAATTTCTGTTTATGTTATTTTTGTATAAAAATTCTATTTATGTTTGTATAAAATATGGTTTATATTATTACAAACAGAACTGTTTTAACCTTAAAAGACCCATGGGTGGTAGAAACTTTAACTGAAAATCAAAACGATCTCGGGGAGCCTGGGTGGCTTAGTCGGTTAAGCGTCCGACTTTCACTTAGGTCATGATCTCGCAGTTCATGGGTTCGAGCCCCGCGTCGGGCTCTGTGCTGTCTGCCAGCTCAGAGCCTGGAGCCTGTTTCAGTCTGTGACTCCCTCTCTCTCTGACCCTCCCCTGCTCATGCTGTCTCTCTCTCTCTCCTAGAAATAAATAAAAATATTTTTAAAAATATTTTAAAAAAAAAAGAAAATCAAAACGATCTCATCATTCTTTTTGCCAATTGTTGTTTTTTTATTTAAGAAACATAAGCCAGATTATCCCAAATGTATTAGGAGAAAAAAAGGGGGTTACATTAATCAAAAGGAAAGTCATATAAATATTTTTTTTAACAGAAGCTAGTTTTAGACATTACACCGATACCTTTCCTTAATTTAAGAACTCTCCATGCTCTGTGGAAAATATTTTGAGGAATACAATCTAAATTAAATAATAATCCTTATTGAGAATCTACATGTAGTTAAGTCACTGCAAGTCAGCATTTGTGATAAATATTATTTCCAGTTTCTCTCGTGGTTTTAAAGGTTCATTCTATATCTACAAACATGAAAGCCAATCCTAGATGGAAGGTCAAGCTTTTCACCCAAATTTAAAAATAACACCCAGTGCTTTTAATAAAAACATTTTAACTGGTGGGATATTTGGCGATATTTGACTTCCTCATTTGATGAGTCAACCAAAACAATGATGAATCTACCAATATCTGTGAACAATTCAGGTTAGGAAATCTTGCAAACCAGAGAACTTTGTAATTCTAATTAAGTCTGGGACTACAAAGAAAACTATACATCATCTAGTCCAATTCCTTAATTTCAGAGACAAAGAAACTGGGCCTGGAGGATGGGAAGTTTATCAACATTCAGTTTAGGCAAAAGTGGAATTAAAATCCAGGTATCTGGATTCACAGTTTAGTGCACTTCCCAGAAGTAGCATAGATAGAAATAACCTCAACTAATTTCATCTGGCAAGCAAATTCCGAAGCTGAGTGGAACTTTAAGGATCATGCTGAGTTTGCTGTTTTATCATATTTGAAAGCACCTTCCATAACAAATGGATAATTAAACAATATTATAATCACAGGAGGAAAGTTATATTAGTCAAACATTATAAGCACTCTTCAAACTGTATTATTCAAGATCTTTGCTAAGTAACAATCAAATACATAAAATGTATGGGTTCTTCCATTAGCTTTATATTGAAAATACATAGCAGAAACAAGTGAAATAAACTGAACTATAATCAAAATAATTAGAATAATTAACAAACTACTACTTTTAACTCCATGGTCTTGTGAAGTAGTTGCAAATGAGCACTGATTAGCATCGCCAATCAAAAATGCAAAACAAATCACTGTGAAAGCTCATTGGTTTACATCACTGACCTTATACATATTAGCTTCCAGAAAATCATTCCAAAGAACTGAATCATCTGGATCATTTTTATTGCTCACTCAGTCTTGAGACTGTCTGCACAGTACTGACTGAAATGTACTTCAGTGTGCACCTTCTCTCCAAATGAATATCTATGTCAGGTTTATTTATAGCCACTGCCTTCAATCAGTGCATTTCCAGGTAAGAGAAATAAAATCATCTCAACATATTCTCCTATAGAGATCTGAAACAAAACCTGGAAATCTTGGCAAATGGCCTTTGAAAAAACAACAAAAGATCTATAATGTAAAGTGTACATTAAGATTTATTAGAGATTCCAAAGGATACTCATCTTTTACTCTTCAGTAAGTACATATAAAAAACTTCAAGTACAAATAAAGAATTCATATAAAACTTATGCATCTTTTTTGCATATCTCTTTATATACTCCGAGATTATAATCATCACTTCCTCCATTCTCTTTTCCTTATTATGATTTCTCTGAAATTTGAACACCTCTCTTTGTTTCTTACTTAGATATTTTTCTATTTAAGAGCTTTTTCCTCCTTATTCTTTACAAAAGCAGGACATGCCTCCCCCTGCTGGGAAAAAATTAAATTACAAGGCACGCTGGAACACGTTCCTAAATAACAAGAAATCAAGTTCCTGAGAAAGATAAAATGTTAAGGAACCAAGGGCATAGCCTTTTCTGACTGTTTCACCAGCCACAGAAATACTTATGTACTCTACTAAGAGTTTCTCATATGCACTTCTTTATTTTGGCAATTTTGAAACGTACAGTAACTCCACTAACTCTCATCAATGACTGATGAATTAATCATTGAGCCTGCTGTCCCAAAGAGAACTCCAATTAGCAGGTCAGAGAAAATGATCAATTCCAAACTTTTTTTTTCATTTTAAAGACGTTATCAGCTTAATAAGGACACTTCTGGAAGATATACTGAAATACATGATTTGAGAAGGCTTAATTACATTTTCAATCATTTTAAACATTCTTAATTTAAGCATTTATTAACTCATTATTTTTCAATATTCCTATTATTTTATGCAGTCATCTTTACTTTTAATGTCAAGGGAGAGTTTAATTTTTAAATTGACTTTACTTTTCACCTGAATTTCTAGCTTTTTCATTCAGTAACCAAGAAAGTAGTAAGCATCATTGCTTTTTACCTTTCCAAATCCTCTAAAAAACTAACTTGTTCCTTGAAAAGCAGTTTAGCTATTTCACATGTTCAGGATTTTAATTATAAATCTTTTCTTAATTGTTTAGTATGCAAAATTGAAAAACTACCTTACAATTTACTGTTGTGATAAATAATACTCCGTCAATAAAATATTTAAACAAACCTAATGGCTATTTGAGTCATACATGGAGAATTACAATTTTTCCTTCCATGTACAACTAAGTCTCAAAAAAGAAAATATTTCATTTAATGCTGAAGGGAAAGGGAAGAGGAAGTTGGCACTTTTAGTTTTGCTATAGGTAAGTCTATAACAACCTAAGCTACAAAACTGCATTGTAGTCAATTTGATGATGAAGCCATTCATTATTAATGAAGCATTTATTAAAAAAAAAAACTGGAGTTGTTTTTAAAAAGGCATGTGTAGATTATTACAGATACTGTGTCTTTAGCAGATAGATGGCATTATTTCAAGATGAATGGAGTAATTGGGCGAATATTTCTGTCATACAGAAGTTTGTGTGTGTGTGTGTGTGTGTGTGTGTGTGTGTGTGTGTTTAAACAATCTTTCAGAGCAACACAAAAGACAAGACATATATGTTCCTCTGGGAATGAAATCTTTAACATTACAGGTACACAAAAGAAAATGCACACTTGGTAAAACAGCTGATCAATTGTGGAGTGTTCCCAGGGGCCAGTATCTCGCAGAGCACCCAATCATCACACTTCAAATAAATTGATAAGCACTTTAGCCTTTGCTACATTCACAAACATTGATGAACACGCATAATTTCATCTATGTTAATTCTAAGTCTCTCCAGGGGAAAGGTTCTATTAGATAAAGGGTATCAAAATCACTTCCCAAATGCAACAAAAAAATAAAATAAAATAAAAAATAAATGCTGATTTGTAGCTAAGAAGCTCTTAGAACACTACAATGATCACCATTTACTTCCAAACTGATTTCCTTTTCCTCTGCAAAGTGAAAATATCCCTGTTGACCGCGCTACACTTTATGGTTTCTCCATCAATGATCCTAACAGGTCACATCACCACTGCCATTACATCTCGTAGCTTTGGTCTTCCCCCAAATTAAGACGTAGAGAAGGAGCACTGCTGCCCGCCCCAAGAACGGGCTCTGTCCGCCCGAGCTCCGAAGCGAGCATCTTCAGGGGACAGTTTCGGCGAAGGAGACAGGCGTCCCTCCCCAACTTCACTCCCCTACCCAAGCCGCGGATGAGATGGGCGGCCAGTGATTTGTGCCCATCTGTGAGATTAAGTCCTACCTTCCGCCAAAAGGCGCGATGCATGTACAAAGGATGGATCCAGGCTATCTTTCTCTGCCATCAGCTCAGGCAAATATTTCTCCTCTTCCATAGCGCGGACTTCGGACCGTCCCCGGGCGAAGCGCAAGGTTCCGCTCGCTCGGACGCAGGGTCGCCGGGCAGCGCCTTGCTCCGCGCTGCTCCGCCTTCGCCGCGGCGAGGGGACCTCCGCGCGTCCTCACTGGCCCATGCACCGAGGGGCTGTGACTCCCGCCGTCGGGCTGCGCGGCCCCGCGCCCACACCTGCGGGTCCCTTCCGTCGTCCCCAGCTCGCGCCGAGCCCCGGCTCACACCACCGGCCTTAACTGGGGAGGCGGGAACCGGGCGCGTCCCACCTCCGCCAACCGTTCATTGGTGGTGGCGCAACGAGAGGCCGGGCCCCCGCGCAAGCTGCGGACCTTCATTGGGCCGCGCGGCACGTCGGATCGCCTGACTGGCAGGAGGCAGCTGCAGAGGGGAGGGGAGCGCAGAAGGTGCAAAAGCTTTCTTCTTGCAGCCCAGGCTTTCCCTGGTTATTAGGCATGCCCAGTTGTGTGGAGCACTGTGTCTTCGGCTGAGGTGCGGAGAAAGGAGAGAGCGGGAAAAGCACCCATTTAGCAGAGACGCTCAGGTCCAAGACAGCAGGGGAGATGAAGATGAAGAGTGAGCGGCTGAGGGAATGAGAAAGCACCAAGGAAAAGTATCAGGAAGGTAGACGCGACTTCACCTGCGTCCCTAAGGTACAGGTGTCCCCCTCTCCACCGTGCAGCAGACGCACTCCAGTGTGCAAGAATCAGCAGCGCACCGGGTCTGGAAATATCATGAAGACTGCTTGTGGTCGGCGGCTGATGTTTCCAATGAGCCTGACCTACATCTCCGAGACGCAGTAGGATGTTCATTGATAAACAAAGCGGCTCTGGGGCGATATTGTACAGCAACATGCTTCCAGTGTACAATCATTAGGGTATTGACTTAGTTCTGCTTTCCCTCCCATCCATCCCTCCACCTCTAATCCCTATCTATCGGAGACGTTCTGGGAGGGACCTGAATTTTAAAACTAAAAAGCAATATAATCAGTTAGCCAGAGTTTGTGAAGGAATTGGGAAGACAGTGGAAGAAGGAGGAGACCAGAAAATAGATAGGCACGGTTGCTGGAATTTCCCCCTTTCTCCTTATTTTAGATGTGACAGTGTGTTTCACCAGGTGCTGTGGCTGAGCTACTTTGTACCTATCCCACCTCTATTTAAAGGAGAGTTTAACCCTGAAGGTATCACCAACACTGGAAGCAGTGCCCATCCTTCTCTTAATAATGGAGCCTGAAAATGCAGCTTGCATGCTTTAAGTGTTACAAAACAATTTTTCCACCGTGTCTTTTCGTATACAATCATTTTCCAATTTGCCTCTCCTCCACTGCTTTCAGGGTAGAAGAATGGGGGCTAATTTTCCTACAAATAAAGCATGCTAAAACTTTTCCCAGTTTTCCTACTGTATTCAAATATTTTCCTCATTATTTTTCAAGATAAGGTTGGGAGAGTATCTTCACTTATATAATATTTAAAACCTCAATGTCTCTTCACATCATTATCTCACTTTGTCTTGACAGAAGCAGTCCAAAAAGCATGGTATGAGTATTGCTTTCTCCCTTTTAAAGGTATGGGAATGAAGGCAGAGACAGAGAAGTTCTTTGACCCAGAAGTAACGAATACACTCTCCTTGGCGCCATCCATGTTCATCTCACCCAGAAGCTGAGTGTATGCTACCATGGGGCCATGGTAAGGGGATATGTGGCTAACAAATGTGATAGGACTGGTAAAAGTTCATGGAGTAAGCTGTGGTAACTTTGTGATACCAAAGTTCATGATGCTGATAATTTTGTTTTTTGACAATAGGAAAAAAAAAGTCACATTTCTTTAAGAACCTTTTTAAATAAAGAACTTACCCATGTTAAAACCAAACACCTTAAAATAGTCTGTGCTCCCAAAATGTTGTTTCTCTAGCCCTATAAAAGCATCTTGTGATAGAGGGATGAGCGAGATGCATGAAGGTAGTCAAAAGGTACAGACTTGCAATTATAAAATAAATAAGCTCTGGTATATAATATATAGCCTGATGACTGTAGTTAATAATACCATATTATATATTTAAAAGTTACTAAGGGATAGATCTTAAAAGTTCTCACTGCAAGAAAAAAAAATGCTTAAGTCTTATAACTAGTTAACGCTAAATTTGAGATTAAAATTTGAGTCCATTTAGCTCCGGATTGCACTGCTTTAGTCTACCTTTCTGTACATTTAATATATTTAAGTGTACATGCATTCAATAAGTGTTTTTGAATATCAAAAAGAGCCTAGCGTATCAGAAAGATTATTTTCTAATGGGAAAAGAAAAATAAAATTAAATACATAAGAGAACTGGTAACTAGTAATTGCTGGCTGCAATAAAGCCCAAGAGGGGTCCAAGCAAGGAGTTAAAAAAGATAATGCAAGGAAAGACCTTTTTTTTTTTTTTTTTTGGCCAAGGTAGACTTGCACTCTTGCTAAGGAGTTGACATTTAACAAAAATACTTAATGAAAAAGAAGAATCTATTTTTGTAAAATGACCAGAGAAAAGCATTCCAGGCAGATGTATTTGCCCATGCAAAAGCCGTGTGACTAGAAAGAATTTGCCTATACTCAGAATTGACTGGAGTCAATGTGACTGCAATGCTCTAGGAGAGAAAGGACAAATATTAAAGGTGAGGGGTAGAAGGGGACAAAATACCTAAGATTTGGTGGTTGGAATATAACTCAGATTTAATTTTAAGTGTTAGGGAAACCACAAAGGATTGTCATCACTGTTTGCGTGTGCTTCTCAAATGATCCTTCTGGCTCATATTTTCAAAGAAGTTAAAATGTAGAATTAAGGATATGTGTAGAGAGTACTTGTCATTTTAGATGAGTGTGGGTAGGATGTTTCGTAGTTGAAGTAAGTTGTGCATTCTGAACCCGGTTTGCTACAGACACATGAAGGGAAACATGCCACCAATCTTCAGAGAGATGGCCAGGAACTACTATAGCAACGGAGGGCAGATAAGATGCTAACCACAGCTAATAAATTGTAACCATCTTGGAGTGAATATAAGTTATAAAAATTATTGTGCAATAATTACAACTTCATTTTGCTTTGTAGCATGTCAAGAGATTAAAAGCCTATGACGTTGATGGGGACATACAGAAATGCAGTCTTATGAATCAGAAAGATGAAATAACTCTTGTTATGTTCAGTAACAGCAATTACATTAGCCATTCACAGGTTTTTTTCCCCATGATTAAAGGTGCACTAAGAAGATACTTTAGAGTCCTGTGATTTTATTACACAATGTCTCTGGATATCCAGGTCATTATAAATATGGTAAGCTAGCTTTTACTTTTAGTTATTATCAAAAAGATTTATAATTTTATTATCCCAGGTAAACTCTCAGCAAATGCCTAAAATGTATTCTTACAGACATAAAAGTGTTAATGTAGCTTTAAAAACATTTTTTTAGTGAATGTTAACCTTATCTTTAGGATTATTTGTGTACTTAACACATGACAGACATAAAATAACAACATACACACTACACTAACCCTTAAAAATCAGTATGCTTCAAAATTGACTTGAAAATATTGCCTGTTTCCAAACAATACGGCTGAAAAAAGCAAATTCTCCAAGTAGCCTATGGGTACACTTATCCAGCATTAAATCTATGTGTTTTAAATAAACGATCCTATGTCACTGTGTGTTCTCCATTTATCTATATATAAGTATTTTAATTGTTTTTTACTGTTTTACTTATTTCTGAGAGAGAGACAGCATGAGCAGGGAGGATCAGAGAGAGAGGCAGTTACTGAATCTGAAGCAGGCTCCAGGCTCTGAGCTAGCTGTCAGCACAGAGCCCAAGTGGGGCTTGAACCTTCGAATGTGTGATCATGACCTGAGCCGAAGTCAGCCACTCAGCCGGCTGAGCCACCCAGGTGCCGCCATATAGAAGTATTTTATAGATACAACTATTTAGTGAATATTCTCAGAGTAACCTTGTTAATGCAAAAAATTAGTAAACATAAATGTAAATAAATTGAGATTCTTCTATAGATGATTGTGGAATAGAGTATTATGTGCCAATACATGAATAAATTGCAACTACTATTAAGCCCTCTTCTTCTAGTGGTGTAAATTACTTAACCAAAATTACCATTGAATTGATTTCTGTATCTTATAAAAGATTTATCCCATTTTCAATATGAGGTCTAATCCTGAAAAAAAAATTATGACATTTCATTTACTACACTATTATTTCAGCAATGGTATATTATGGAAAATTTTGCACCAACTAAATTTGGTTTTGAAGGATGAATAAGGTATGTGCTGTAGAATGCATCTTATAGTTAATATACAAACTATGTATTCAATACTTTCACAAACCCTTATAAGAAAGGCCAAGCTAAAGGGCATTTAATCAGGCTTATTTTTGCAGACTAATAAAAAGTGCCGAACTGGCATTATTAAATGAAACACAAAATTTCTATTTCAGAGTTCTCATCAACGTTAGGGGTACCTTACCAGCCTAACTACTTACTCCAAGGATTTAGTAGAAGACTCTAAGAATCATGGGTTAATAAAAATTATAGAAGCTCAATCATTTATGTAATATTAATGGAGACTTAAGGTATTAATATTTACTGAGCTTTCTAATGCCTTGGTGGCTAGGATAGAGTATAATTAAGGGCCAAAATACTGACTGACATATTTTCATTTATGAAGACTCTGGCAGAGCCCACTAATAAAAGGTACTGGTTTAATATTTCTATTTATTTTAGTTTCAATAACTAGATACTTGAAATCGGCTCCAGTTTCCTTTTATACTTCCATGATATATTTTAGGGATTCAAGAAAGGAAGAAGAGGATTGAGACTTTACTTGCCTGTGCAATAACCAATAGCAATAGCAGCAGGTGCCATGAGAAATCTTTCCTATATAATGCTAGAATGTATGCTATATGCTAATATGCCACAGCACGAAATGAAAATTCACCACTCAAAGCTGGTCTATCTATATACAGGGGAAAAGCGTTTTCTGATTGGGGAGCTTTCAAATTAGCATATTGGATTTAAGCTGACACAAATGTATAACTAACTGAAGGACAGCAGAAAGAGACAGAGGAAGGAAATGGCATATGTTGAGAGCCTACCCTTGTGTTTGGAATACTGCTTTTCTGAATCCTCACAAATATAAGGAGGGAGGCCAAGAACTGCAAAAGACCCCAAATATCCAAAACAATATTGAAAACGAAGAATAGAGTTGGAGGACTCATGTTTCTTGATTTTAAAACTTACTACAAAGTTATAGTAATCATAAATGTCTTCTCGCATAAGTATAGACAGATAATGGAATCAGATAATGGAATAGCATTGAGAATCCATGGGAAAGTGATATATCTAACGCTGAGTGATTTTCAAAAAAGATGCCCAGAACACTCAAAGGGAAAAAAATAGTATCTTCAACAAATGGTGCTGGGGCAACTGGATATCTAAATGCAAAAGAATGAAGGTGGACCCCGTCTCACACTATATTCAAAAATTACCCCAAATATGGATCAATAGTGTAAGTATAATATCTAAAGCTATAAAACTCTTAGAAGAAAACATAGAGGTAAATCCTTATGACCTTGGATTGTCAATGGAGTCTTAGATACGGCACCCAAAGCACATGCAACAAAAGAAAAATATAGATGAATTACACTTCATCCAAATTAAAAACTTTTGTGCATCAAAGTACATTTTGTTATCAAACAATGAAAAGACAACTTATAGAATGAGAGGAAATATTTACAAATCAAATATCTAATAAAGGCTTTGTATCCAGAATATATAAAGAATTCTCACAACTCAACAACAAGAAGAGAGCCCAATTTAGAATATTGGCAAAGAACTCGAATAAACATTTATCCAAAAAAGATACACAATGGCCAACAAGCATATGAAAAGATGTTCAACTTCATTGATCATCAGAAAAATGAAAATCAAAATTACAGTAAGGTACAACATCATTCCCACTACAATGGTTACCATTTACAAAAAAAGGAAAATAATAGTTTTGGCAATGATATGAAGAAACTAGAATTCTCATACATTGCTGATGGGAGCATAAAATGGTGCAGTAGTTTGATAGCTTCTCAAAAATTAAGCATAAAATTACCATTTAACCCAGCAATTCCAGTTCTAAGTATAAATGCAAAGGAATAGAAAACTGTTAGTCCAGCAAATACATATATTCATCCATTTATTGCAACACTACTCACAATAGTCAAAAGATGAGAATAGCCCAAATTCCACCATTCATTGGATGGATAAACAAAATGTGATATATTCATACAATGGAATACAATTCAGCCACAAGAGGAATAAGGTGCTGATACGTGTTACCATGCAGACAAACTGTGAAAATGTTACACTAAATAAATAAAGATAGATGCAAAAATTCATATATTGTGTGAATCCATTTACTTGAAATAACCAGAACAAATAAATCCATAGAGTCAGAATGCAGACTGAGAGAGACGTCAGGATTTGAGGGGAAGTGGAAATGGGAGTGACTGCTTAATGGAAATGGGTTTCCTTTTGGAATGAGAAAAATGGTTTTCAACTGGATGGAAGTGGTGGTTACACAACATTGTGAATCTACTAAGTGTAACTGAATTGTTCACTTTAAAACAGTTAACTTTGTTATGTGAATTTCAGCTCCAGAAAATACAAATATAGAACTTTTAAAACACTTTTTTAACATTTATTTATTTTTGAGGGGAGTGGAGCAAGAGAGAGGGAGACAAAAGATCCAAAGTGCTCCAAGCTGACAGAGAGCCCAATGTAGGATTCGAACCCACAAACCACAAGATTATGACCTGAGCCAGAGTCGGAAGCTTAACTGACTGAGCCACCCAGGTGCCCTTGGAATAAATTTGTAAAAATAAGTTTTGAAGCAGAAAATGCTGCTGTAAGACCTCAAGCTTGGAAATATGTAGAATGCATCTTTATTTCACTTACTGAAGGAGATTCCAGGGCTAAATAATTCCCTCACATTGTTCTTTTTTTTTTTTTTTCTCAGTTAAACCACTGTTCTCTATCTTTCATTCAATTCTTTTTTCAAAGTCACTATATAGTGATATAGCAGAATTGGAGTTTTACTTAGTTGAAAGGGATTTATGCTTCTGTGTGTACATGTATAAAGAATAAAGAACTTCATTAGCTCATGACATCAAGCTATGCTTGCTAATTACATGAGAGAGCTTGGAAAGTTCCAGATATTTCTTAAAAAATATAATAGAAATGCAAATAGGATGGCAGCATAATCTGGTCAAATTGACCAGGGAGTTGGAATTTTAAAGGAATGAAATCAATCTTGTGTTCATTGGGCACTAAATAACTTGAGGCTTTTAGGAGCAAGCAGCATTATGTAAGTGAAAAATTAATAAAATAAACAAGGCTATCAGTAGTTTCCAATTTAATCTAATTTGCTCTAAACCAAGAATAGACAAATACATTAGGCCCATAATATTTATTAAATATTAGTTCTTTAGAAACCTAGCTCATCAAAAGCTATTTACTCAGCAAATCAACAACCAAGAATTTTTGAAATAGACCTCACAATTGGACATTCAATAAATTTCATTTGGACCTAAACTTGTTCTCCTATTTAATTAAAAGATTCTCAAAATTTTTTTGTCCTGAGTACCAACTAAGTAATCCAATTCTTCACAAAATGTTGAATCCTTACTGCAGTCATTTACTGTAGACACGCACTCACATGTACACATGCACACTTAATCCTTCTCGCTTGTTAATTGTGAGTTTCTCCATGCAGCTTTCTGTTGGCCTCATCTGTCCACTTTCTGGCAAGCTAAACCAAAACAATCATAATCTAACTCTACAGGCAGAGGTCCGGGACTAGAAGTGTGATCCTGACATTCTAAGAAGCAGATACAAGCAGAGCCCTAAGGAAATACCAGAGACTAAAGAGCCTGTGTGAGCAGGAAGTCTCACCATTCGAGAGTAACTAGATTTGACTATTCAACTCTCCTGATTTGGAAAATTCCCTTAGGGACAGATGGATAAGATAAGAACATGTATGTTCATTTGCCCTTAATTAATTATATAAATTAAATAAATTGGCAAGTATATAAATACCAGTCATTTGTATAATTTTTACTATATGCCAGACTTACATCAATTTTTGTATTAGTTATCTACTCTGCAAAATGTCAAGAATCTAGCAACTTATAAGAATAAACATTGATTATATCACACAATTTATGAGGTTCAGGAATCTGGGGTTAATTTAGCTGGGTGGTTCTGGCTTAAGATCTCTCATGAGGTTGCAGTCAAAATTGTGCCTAATACTATAGTCATCTGAAGGCTTGTCTAAGATATAGCACTCATCCAACATAGCTGTTGACCAACGGTCTCAGATTACCACAGATTTAGTATTTTGAAACAATAAAAAGTTATTATCTTGTAGTTTTATAGATCATAAGTTTCACATGGGTTTCCCAGGTTTCTCAGAGGTTAAAATCTATGTGTGCCATCCAGCTGTCTTTATGCCATTTTTATGGGAGGTCTGTCTTTTCCAGATTCTTTATCTTCAAAGACAGCATCAGCAAACTGTGTCCCTCTCTGACCTACTTTACTGTTTCCCTCTCTACTTTCAAGGACTCTTGCAATTTCATTGAGCCTACTTGCATAATCCAGAATCATCTCCCTATTATAAAGTCAACTGATTAGCAATCGTAATTCCATCTGCAGTTGTGGGAGGTTGTATAATGCCTCCCCAAATGCCATGTCCTCATTCCCAGAATTTGTGACTATGTTACCTTACATGGCAAAGGAAACTGTGCAGATGTAATTAAGTGAAAGACCTTGAAACAGGGAGATTATTCTGGATTATACAGATGGGGACCCAGTGTCTTCATAGTGGTACTTATAAAATGGAGGCATGAGAGTCTGAGAAAAAACAGAGAGAGAGAGAGAGACAGATATAGAGAAAGATAGGGAGGAGAGGGAAATAAATAATAGAGAGGCAGATGAAGGAAGAAAAAGAAAGAAAAAGTGAGAGAATAGGGAGAGTGAGAGAGAAATGTGAAGCTGTAATTCTGAAAATGGAAGAAGCCGCCAGCCAAGGAATGAGTGTGGCCTATAGAAGACTAAAAAAGACAAGAAAACAGATTTTACCCTAGAGACATCAGAAAGAATGCAGCTGTGTGGACCCATTTTATATCTCTGACCTCCAGAACTATCAAATAATAAAGTTGTATTGTTTTGAGCTACTATGTTTGTGTATACACTGTTACAACAGCCATAGGAAACTAATGCAATGCAATCCTCACATATTCACACAGTTGCAGAATTAGGTTGTCGACATAGATGAGAGGCCATTATTCTGCCTACTATAGCATCCATATTTTTAGGCACATGAATTGCCAAGTATACATCCTTGTAATTATAGTAGCCAATGAAGAATTGCCTTCTACTTAAATGAAAATAATTTTCATGTATGATGATGTCCATTACATCAAAATTGTATTGACTTGCTGGTGGCAGGGTAATGGTTTTCAAAAGCTTTTTCCTTTCTTAAAATTCTCTGATAAATTTCCCATAAAAAGAAAAATTATTTCTACAAGGCAGCCAAATGGAAATGTGACTGAGCTCAAAATATATAATATTCTCCCATGAATACTAATACATCCTTTCATTAAAAATAAAATACAGCTCAGCTAAAAGTATTGGCAGTGCACTGTTTCACCAATGTTTATGAAGTGTTCTTTGGCATAAGTTAAAAAAATGTACTAAAATCTCAAAGATGGCTTGTAGAAGGTAAAATGAGAGGAGATGTTAATTTCCTACAAGGCAAACCAAAAGAACAAGTAAAACCAGATCAATGATGAAAAAAATAGAGAAAATCCAAATGGTACACCAACATCATATGACAGAAAATCTTTAAATAAAACTAATCAAAGTACAGACTGGAATAGCTAAGAGCACTGAGAATAATCTAATGTTATTCAAGATAAACATTGATTTCAATTAGTTTTCTGTATTCGTCACTGAAGGCAAAAGTGTCATTCAGGGAAAGGCAAAACAAGATATTGCTATTGACAATTAAACACAAACCAAGTTTAAGAGAGATGTTTAGGATCGACAAACTTTCATAAGGTATTCAGGGACACTTAATCCATCTGGATTGATTTCTAGGGAAAATATGTGATTTTATATGCAGTATAACACTTTCATATACATTATACATATACATACATATACATGTACATATAACATTTCATATACATATCATCACATTCATGTACATTTCATATACATGTACATTTCATGTACATTACTGTACAGGCAAAAGACCTTTTAATGTGTTTTTACATCCTTACAAATAATTACAGCAGCAGAAGGGGCACTTTTTAAGGCCTTCATGAATTTAATCCCTATATTTTTGTGCCTGGACTTTAGAGAGGTCTGAAAGTCTTTATCTACCAAAGTGATTCCAAAAGCTATTCAGATTATTTTCTTGGGAAGCAATGTCTAAACATGAATTAAAACTTTTGGATTCAACCTGTTCCTTTTCACCTGGAAAGTTGAATCTGGTGAATATAGATTTCAAAACATTATTTCAAATCAGAACATTTTAAGAACAATTCTGATTTTTTTCATATTTGAGATAAAGTCTAACTCATTGTGTATTTGTTGAACTGAATATATTTCTTCTGAACTGTAACTGAGACAAGAAAAATGGAAAAATGACTAATAGAAAGATGAAAGCCAAACCACCAATCATTATCCATAAAAATATTGGCATCCCTAGGCTTTCAAAAGAATTTATATTTCCATCTCCTTTCTTTAATCCTTCCCTTCTTTTTTTCCTTTTTTTTCTTTCTAATGCTTATTGAGCATCCACTATGTCCATACATTGTACACTGAGATAAAAGAACTATGGTCCTTACTTTCATAAGCCTTTTAGACTCATGGGTAAAGTTACCAGATAGAAATTAAACAAGGAAAAAAAAGAGAGAGAGAGAGAAATGTCATTGATAGTGTTATGAAGGGAAAATTTGATTCCTCTGAGAGAGAAGAACAGGGGGTTGATGGAAGGAGGCAGATTTGTTTGGATTATCAGGAAGATATATCCAAAAAAGTGATATTAGGGGCACCTGGGTGGTTTAGTGGGTTTAGCGTCCGACTTCAGCTCAGGTCATGACCTGGCAGTTCATGGTTTGTGCCTCGTGCCTGGAGCCTGCTTTGGATTCTGTCTCCCTCTCTCTTCCCCTCCCCGACTCAAACCCTGTCTGTCTCTCTCTCTTTCTCTCTCAAACATGAATAAATGTTAAAAAAATTTTAAGTGAAACTGAAGTAAAACCTGAACGATAAGGAGTTATCCAGGGGAGGAATGGAGTTAGAACCTGCTAGGCAGAGAACATGGTGTGTGCTAAGACCAGCCAGTGGGGAAAAGTTTAGTATAACCTTAGACAACTGAAGGCTTACCAGGAGTATACTGCAATGTTAAATAGAGAGGCAGACAAGAACCAGATAAAATATTTTAACTGGTGACATTGATCCGAAGGTATTTTACAGTACCTCTTGTAAGTAGTGGGCAATGAGATTAATTACTGGCCCAAGTTATGCAAACTAATGTATCACATGCATTTCCCCCCCTCTTTCCTTTAAAGAGAGGAAACATTCTCCTGCCTTCTTTCCTCCATATGGTCCTTGTGATGGTTGGAGCTCTTGCAGTCATCATGGACCATGAGCTTGAGAATCAAACCAAATGGTGAGTGGGAAGGACTTCGGCTTTCTAACAGCTTCATAGAAACATCATGCCATCTCTGGATTACTTAACAATTCATTTCTTTTATTTTAGGAAGGACACAGCAAACTTTTTAAAGCAATGGTTTTTGATGGGATTTCTATTATTGCAGCCAATATCTAATGCAGGAAACTGATGTAATCGATCAAATGAGAGCTAAAAACAGCCTGTACTATAACGACAGTGGATATGGAGAGAAAAGGACATGTTCGAGATATATTTTGAAGGTAGAGAACAAAGGAGTTAACAATAGACTGGATATGACAGGGTGAAGGAAATGGAAATGTCAAAAATTAATCCAAGATAAGTGGCTTGATCAACCACGAACAACCATTTGATAGATGGTATCATCATTACTGAATTGGGACAAACTGAAGAGGCAAGACTTGAGAAGAAATTAAGACTTCACTTTGGATGTATTTCAGAAATACTAAGTCCTTCCATCATATATGTTTTAAGTCTGTGCTAAATCTATTAAGAAGTGTACATACATCTTCAGAAATGAATGTATTTGCTAACTTCATCATAAATTCATAGTTAGTTATAATTTCACCAGAAGATATATAGCAATGAGTTTAGGAATTATCACTGAACCTGAGCTGTTTCTCTTTTTTTTTTCCTTTATGTTACTCATAGGTAGATTAAGTTGCTTTGCAAACATGCCATTTCCTTTTGGTTGTTATGTATTCTGGAGGGAAAAAAAAGAACACCCAAATAGGACCTATATTTAAACCAGTAGCTTCTCTCATTTTTCTCTAAAGGGAATACTAATGTTTTTGAAGGCTAGTGATTTACAATGTTATCTAATTCAAACCTTAGTCATATGGTTTGTCATCATCATTTTCCAGATGGGTAACTTAGAGAAGTTAAGAAATGTCACCAAGGTTACAAAGCTAGAATAAAGCAGAACAAGAATTCAAAGCTAATCTGCCACATCCTGAGGTCTGTGTTCTTACTGCTAAAAATTGCTTCTTTCTTGCATGTTTGTGTTATAAAGTCAAACAAATTCCAAGATATTGTCTTAATACTAATTAATTATAGTAATGAATATTTGCATGTATATTTACATATTCATCCATACATATTTATGTATATACACTCTGAACATTTTCCAATAAAGAATAATATATAAAGAGTTGAACCAGAGTAGAACTTCTCATGAGAAACCCTATATCTCTTGGTCGCCCCTGGCATTGATTAAATTGAAGTTAAAAAAATTATAATTTAGTTCCATCTTCAGACAGTCCATTATCAAAGCATAATGCCTTTTAAATGAGTTGAAAGAAAAGCCCATAGGCAGTAAAAAGTAGTAAAATCAGGAATGATAGTCTAGTGAGTGATATTTAAATGAGAAGTTAGAGGAGTAAATAAAAGGGCACTGCCAATTCTAGCCAAGAGAAATCGCAATACATCTACTGGGGAAAGGCTGGAATACATTTTTACTAAAAAAAATAATAATTTAGTGATATGGGCAGTTCTTTCCCCTAGAAAATACCCTTCTTTGACTCTAGAAAATGTCCTTCTGTTTAAAATACCCTAATTTTCTTTAGCATAACAATTATTCAATGTCCTGGAGTTTAGTTATTTCACTATCCATATAGTGTAAACCATCATGCAAATTGCTTGTCCTAAGGATTAGAATCAAAGGGAAAGGGGTTATATAAAAACACAAACTATATCATGTTTACTGTCATTGGGAACTCATTATATGAAAGGATTTGCACTTGAGTGATAAGTGGATACAAAAGAGAAATTAATAGTACCTTAAAGAGTTCACTTCCCAGTGAAAGCAATATATACACACATGGTGTGTATGTATATGTACATGTATGTGTGGGTATATATATATGTATGTATTTAAGTAAAGGCTCTCATTATATGCATGCTATATTTCTTTTTTTTAATGTTTATTTATTTTTGAGAGAGACAGAGCATGAGCAAGGGAAGTGCAGATAGAGAGGGAGACACAGAATCTGAAGCAGGCTCCAGGCTCTAAGCTGTCAGCACAGAGCCCGATATGGGGCTCAAACTCATGAACCATGAGATCCTGATGTGAGCTGAAGTATGATGCTTAGCTGACTGAGCCACCCAGACACTCCAAGTATACTACATTCCTAAGTCAATAAGACAAGCTTCACTGCTCACGAACTTACTTGGTATATAGTTCAGTACTAATGGTTTGTGAGAGAAATAAACAACAATTTAATATATATATATATATAAATTATATATCTTTATAACTGGTCTGCAATTTGCACTCAGTTGGCATGTTTGAACATCATGTTTGGGCTACCCAATCATTTTAAACTTAAATGAGGACTTTCCAGCTGACTATGAACAACTAGAGCAACACTCTACCCCCTCTCCTCATTTAGTACTTTTGTTTCTCTGTGATGTTTTCTAACTTATTTTGAGCTTCCATCACGCCACCCTCCTCCTAGTCTATGCCCGCTTTTAAGTCAGGAAACTGTAAACTTTGAGTGACAGATGCTTTTCATCTGCAGTCTTTGCTGCGTCCAAGTCCTTCCGGCAAGTTCCTGTCTTGGCTCCCTCTGGTGTTGGAACACTTAAGGCAGGACAATAATTTGCCACCTGGGCGTTCCCACAGTACCTGCTTGAACAAAGGTTAGTAGCCCTAGCCCTTTTCCAAATTTAACCCCTGGTTTGTCCAATCTTGCACCAAAACTTCCAGATAGGCACTTTTTTGGGGGGTATATTTGAAGTTACATTACTGTTTGATGCCAATTTTACATTTAAAAAGTATAGTCCTCATAATCTCTTTTCCTTAATAAAGACTTTTCTCCAGCTTTCTACTTTTTCTATTAATTTATCTTATTAATAACTTTTTTTTCAACAACAAGCATTTATTCCTTAGTTCTGGTGGCCGAAAGTCTAAGATGAAGGTGCCAACAGATCTGATATCTGGTGAGATGTTTTTCTTAAAATAAGCATATCTTACAGAAATGTTTTGATCAAAACAGAAATTGTAGTCTTTTTTCAAATAGTTAGAGCTTATTGCTATTTTTAGTGTATTTTAATGCATTGGGAAATGAAATAGACTTTAAAAGACTTTTTAAAAGTGAAATTAGTCTACGTAAACATTCCTTTTAAATATGGTGGCGATTTAAGGCCAGTAGATGTTTTTACAAATTTTTGTATTTGTCTGACATTTGGATGTATTTTCCTTCTATTGCCAAAAAAATGCCTAATTGAAAATATAGAAATACATTTTATAAACTCAACAGAAAGTAATTTTTAATTTAAAATTAACTTTGTCAAGATGCTTCGGTGGCTCAGTGGGTTGAGCGTTTGACTTCTGGTCAGGTCATGATCTCATGGCTCATGAGTTCGAGCCCCATGTCAGGCTCTGTGGCTCTGTGCTGACAGCTCAGAGCCTGGAGCCTGCTTCGGATTCTGTCTCCCTCTCTCTGTCCCTTCTCCACTTGCACGCTGTCTCTCTGTCTCTCTGTCTCTGTCTCTCTCTCTCTCAAAAATAAATAAATAATTAAAAGTTTTTTAATAAAATTAAGTTTATTTTATACATAATGTATATAGCTTTAAAGTTAAAAATTTAATACAATGGACTGATAGTTATATTTCCTTATGTGTTAATATAGAACACAAAGAGCAGACATTCTGGGAGGCCTCCATGTATAAACTATTTTTATTCTATGAAGGCAGAGGAAAGCTTTCTTGAAGCAGAACACTCTAGTCTCACACTGCAGACCCATTCAAATAAGAAAAGATCAAATTACAAGTCAGATAAAAATGATCATTTTTCCAAAGGAAAGGTTTCTGGTATATTGGCAAACAAATTCTACTTTTCCTAGTTATAGGAATATAGGTTCAGAATAATTCTATGGGAAAATACATTTTGCCAAATGTGACACAAGAAAATTTGACAATCTGAATAGATTATGATCAGAGAATGAAAATGATTGAAATAATTACCTCCTGAAATTTTCAATCTGAGAGTGTTGTACAGTTGAGTTCAATTCAAATTTCTTAGCGTAACCTTATTCATATTCTATACCGTATGTTTCAGAGTAGGGAATTAGGCATTGCCATCATTTTAAGAAGTTAACATAAGTGAGCCAAAACTTAATTTTTTAACATTCCTATTCCAATTATAGATAAAAATTAAAAATCTTAAGTTAAATATAAGCAAATATGCTCATCAGTATACTAAAATAGTTTCTAGTCATCAAGTGTGATTGATTCTTAGGAATGTAAAGGTAATTTAGTAAAAGAGAATATAAATCTATGTTTAAGGTCGAGTTTGAAGACTAACTTAACTACTTACTGGACATTTAACTCCGTCAAGTTAATGAAACTTGCCATTTCTCACTTTTCTTATTCATAACACAAGGCTAATGTTATGTATCTCAGACAAGTGTGAAGATTTAGGAATGTTTAATAATGTTAAACACTTAAGATAGTGTCTGGAAAATTGTAAGAATTCAATATTTGTTAGCTAGTAGAAGTAGTAATTAATTTAATATACTTATTAGAAAAAAGATTAATAACAATTTACACAGTATATCATTAGAAAGAAATAAACATAAATATAAACTGAAAAGGCATTCCATAAAAAATGCAATACCTATTACTGCAAACTAAAAACAATAGGAAAATGAATTAATTTACTTAAGTTGAGAGAGAATATAGGCTTAAACTAATGATTCCTATAATATTGTTAGTGTAATATTATAGACATTCTTATTTATTCCAACACCCTCATTCATCAGCTTCCCCTGCTCATAGGGCACTATGTTTTCAATACCTATGTATAGGTAGAAGAATGGAGGATTTTGAGGGAGCGTTTAGAAGTCAGGGATATCACTTTCACACACTTTGACCCAGGGACACAGCCACCTGGTCCCACTAATAATAGGCAGAATGATAAATGCAGTGTGACAAAGAGAGAAATAGGAATATATTGGTGAGCTTTCATAAAGTTATGAGTGCTGCTACACACCTACTAATGCAAATGTTGGGATGTTTTCAATATCTTAATAATATAAACAGGGTAAGTTATATCATTTCTCATGTATATGAACACATCTCTAACCTTTTATAAGCAGAGCACAGATATTTAAAATAATGAGAGACATTTCCAAATCAGCCTCCATTCCTTTTTTTTCTAAATAAAGATTTTTTTAAAAAGAGAAGTTAGGGTCACAATAAAATTAAAAAGATAGTATGGAGATTTCCCATATGCCCCCGGCTCCACACAAGCACAGCCTGTCCCATTACCATCATCCCACCAGGGCGGCACATAAATGGTGGCACATAAATTAAAGGATAAACACACATTGATGAATCATTATCACCCAAAGCACATAGTTTACATTATGGGTTCACTCTTCGTGTTGTACATTCCATGGGTTGGACAAATGCAATGATGTGTATTCATTATTATGGTCTCTTATAGAGTCTTTTCACTGCCCTAAAAATCCTCTGTGCTCTGCTTTTTCATCACCCTCACCCAACTCTTAGCAACCACTGATCTTTTTACTGTCTTCACAGTTTTCCTTTCTCCAGAATGCCATATAGTTGGAATACTACAGTATGAAGCCTTTTCAGACTGGCTTCTTCAACTTAATAATATGCATTTAAGCTTCCTTCATGTCTTTTCATAGCTTGATAGCTCATTTCTTTTTAGTGATGAATAATATTTCATCAGGTGGATGTACCACAGTTTACTTATCCATTCGCCTACTGAAAGACACCTTGGTGGCTTTCAAGTTTCAGCAGTTATGAACAAAGCTGTTATAAACATCTGTGTCAAGTTTTTGTATGGACATGTTTTCAATCCTTATAGATAAATACCAAAGAGCATGATAGCTGGGTCATATAGTAAAAGTGTGTTTAGTTTTCTAAGAAACCACTAAATTGTCTTCCAAAGTGGCTGTACCATTTTGCATTCCCACCAGCAATGAGTGAGAATTCCTGTTATTCCACTTTATTGCCAGCATTTGGTGTTGTCAGTGTTCTGGATTTGTGTCCTGATCTTGTTCTGGTAAGTGTCCCCCGATTCCTTTTCTTACTGATTTATGCTGCCATCAGTAATGTATCAAGAGCCTGTTTATTCAGACGTTCATAAAGATAGTGTGTTATCAGACTTTTGGATTTTTGCTAATTTGATCAGAGATGAAACATATTAGCAGTGTTTCTTGAATTTGCATTTATTTTATTATGAAAGAGATTTAGCATCTCAATATTTATGAGATATTTTTGTTTCCTTTTTTATGAACTCTGCTTATGTCATTGGTGATGATAAAAAGATTTTGGTGTTTTTTAAAAATATTCATAGGTACACTTTATGTATAAAAAATGCCCACTATATTAGGAAATGCAAATGTATTCCCAGTTGTTAGTGGTTGCTTTATATCTTAACTTTTTATTGGTGTACAATCTATGTAGAAAAAAGGTTACAAATCTTAGCATACAGGTAAATGAGTTTTCACAGACCGAACACACATGTAAATCCAATATATAGGTCAAGAAATAGAACTGTAGAGAAATTTCAAAAGAATCCCTTTTTATTCACCTTCCTATCTCTACTGTTTCCAAAGATAACCATTATTCTGCTTTCTAATATTATAGAGTAGTATGCAAGTTTTTTTTAATGTTTTTTATTTATTTCTGAGACAGAGAGAGAGACAGCATGAGCAGGGGAGGGTCAGAGAGAGAGGGAGACACAGAGAGTCTGGAGACACAGAAGCAGGTTCCAGGCTCTGAGCTGGCTGTCAACACAGAGCCCAACGTGGGGCTCAAACCCACAAACTGTGAGATCATGACCTGAGCTGAAGTCAGACGCTTAACCAACGGAGCCACCCAGGCGCCCCAGTAGTATGCAAGTTTTAAAAATTTATGAAATTTAAGTCAAATTATAATGTAATTTTTGTATCTTGTGTCTTATGTTCTTGATACTATATTTGCAATATTGTTTATAATATCCTGTTTTAAAATTTCCTCCATGCTATTTGGGGTAGCAATTCATCAATCGTTATTATTACTATATAGTAGTGCAATATTTACATTATATCACATTCTATTTACCCATTTTGTTCTTGATGGACATTTGGGGAGTTCAGCTTGGGTCTGTTAAAAATAGTCTTCTGGTGAATGTATGTACATATTTCTGAAAAGTGCCCAGACAGGGCACACTCCAGTCTGAAGATCCTGAAAGGGTCCTCTGCCTGACTCCCGCGCCCTCACAACCAGTCTGCCCTCAGTCTTGCAGTTAAAGAGACCCAGAGGGAAACACTTTCATTTGCAACGCTGGAGATCCTCATAGGGTCCTTCATTCAGTTCAAGCTGCCTCACAACCACAGTCTGCCTGCAGTCCTGAGGATCCAGAATATCAGTGGGAGATACTCCCATCTGCACCCCTAGCAATACTGAAAGGATCCTATACTGGGCTTCAACGCCTCCCACCTGCAGTCGACAGCTGTCCTGCATGTACAGGGACCCAGCAGGAGGCACTTTTAGCTGCACCCCCTGGAGATCTTGAAGGGATCTAGATTCCAGGTCTTTCACATTTGTAGTCCTAGGGTGGTTCTGCTGACCTAAGGACCAGGCAGAAGACACTCCTGACTGTACCCCAGGGATTCTGAAAGAGACATATAGCAGTGCCTGTTCCCTCACAGTCAACATCCAGGAGCAGTCTTTTCGGCATAGGGAACCAATGGAAGATGCTCACATCTGTGCCTCAGGAGATCCTGAAAAAGCTCTACACTCAGCGCCAGCCCTGCCAGCCATGGTCAAGGAGCAGTCCAGCCCACACAGAGACCTGGGAGTAGACACATCCATCCATGTGTGTAGTGTCAGGTCTACAGAATTCAGCCTTATTATTATTATTATTATTATTAATTTTGTTTTTGAGAGAGAGAGAAGGCATGAGAGGGGAGGAGGCGGAGAGGGAGACACAGAATCTGAAGCAGGCTCTGGGCTCTGAGCTGCCAGCACAGAGCCCGATGTGGGCCTTAACCCACAAAATGCTAGATCATGACCTGACCTGAAGTCAGATGCTTAACCCCCTGAACCACCCAGGGGGCCCCCAGAATTCATTCTTGACTGTGGAAACTGAAACAGCCCTAGGGTTTTTGGGAGCCCCTCTCATCCATGGCCCAGGGCCAGTTCTACATATCCAGGGACCAAAATATATAAGAAACTCAAACATCTAAATAGTAAAAAAAAAAAAAAAAAATCCAATTAAAAAATGGGCAGAGGATCCAAACAGACATTTTTTCCAATGAAGATATACATATAACCAATAGGTACATGAACATGAAAAGATGCTCACCATCATTAATCATCATGGTAATGCAAATGAAAGTCACAATGAGATAACACTTCATACTTAATGAGAATGCTATTATCACAGAAACAAGAAATAACAAGTATTGTCAAAGATGTGGAGAAAAGAGAACCCTCATTTATAAATATGTTTATATTTATAAATTTATACTGCTACAGGGGAAAACAATATGAAGTTCCCCCATATTAAAAGTAGAACTATGATATGATCCAGCAATCCTATTTCTAAGTATATATCCAGAGGCAATAAAACTTCTATCTTGAAGAAATATTCTTCAGGATATTAGCAGTTCATTACAGTATTAGCCAGGACATGGAAACAAAGTCCTGTTAAATATAAAGTATATTTAAAATAATAGGTTTTAAAAATATATAATGGAATATTATTCAGCGATGAAAAAGAAGGACATCCTGCCATTTGGGACAACATGGATGGGCATTGTGCTAAGAGAAAAAAGTTAGAGAAAGACAAATATTGTATGATTGAACTTATGTGTATAATCTAAAATAAACCAAACTCATAGAAAGGGAGACTAGAATGGTGCTTGCCAGGGGCTGGCAGAGGGGGAAATGGAGGTGGGGAAATGTTGGCCAAGGGTACAAACTTCCAGTTATAAGATGAATAAGTTCTGGGGATCTAATGTATAACACATGACTATAACTAACATAAGTGTACTGTATATACTTGAAAGTTAATAAAAGAACAAAACTTAAGTGTTTTCACCACACACACAAAAGAAAGTAATTTTGTGAGGTAATGGATGTGTGATGCTGTTGTGGAATTTAAATAAAAACTTGGAACTATTGGTGTTGTGGTAATCATTTTGCATTACATACATATATCAAAATATCACATGGTACAGCATAAACTTACATAATGTCATATGTCATTTGTATCCCAATAAAGCTGGGAAAAATAAAAAAAATGAAAGCACACTCTGAATCAATGCAATTTTGTGAAAAATTTTTAAGCCTTCCTTATAACTTAGCTTAAGATTCTTTTTGTGACAGTCTGTGTTTTCTTACAAAACTTTTTTGTGAGAGTCTGTGTATTCTTACAAAATCTGTGAATTCTCATTGGTGATTTCAGGGTTATAAGATATTAATTATGTCAAATTTGTTCAAATCATTTGTATTTCTTACTATTTTTATAAGTTTGTTATAATAGCTCTTGAGTAAATTCTCACTGATTACAGATAACTACAATTATATTTCTAGTTCTAGTTTGTTTTCCCTTTATATGTTTTGAATTTTATCTTATGAAATTTATTGTAAGAAAATAAATTTAGGATTATTACATCTTCCTGATTGATATTTTCATATCACACATTGCAATGTTTTTGTGTGGGGCAATTTTTTTTCTAACTGAAAAATGCCACATTTTTAATTATTATAAAAATAATTCCATTATTATTTTATTTATCAATTATTTATATTATTTAATATAAATTATTTATTTTTTATAGATAATTATTATTTTTAATTATCTATACCATTATTTATTTCATTATTTAAATATTTAATTGTATTATTTATTTATTAGTAATTAAACATTAATTATTTTCTCAAATAAAAAATATTTATTTGAGAGAGAGAAAGAGAAAGAGATCGCACAGGGGAGAGGCAAAGAGGGAGGAAGCAAGAGAGAATCCCAAGCAGGCTCCTCAATCTCAGCACAGAAACTGATGTGAGACTCAAACTCACGAACCGCAAGATCATGACCTGAGCTCTCACAGGTCGTGGGTTCGAGCCCCGCATCAGGCTCTGTGCTGACAGCTCAGAGCCCGGAGCCTGTTTCAGATTCTGTGTCTCCCTCTCTCTCTGCCCCTCCCCCACTCATGCTCTGTTTCTCTCTGTCTCAAAATAAATAAACTATTAAAAAAAAAAAAAAAAAAGATCATGACCTGAGCTGAAAAAGGATCGGACACTTAACTGACTAAACCAACCAGGCACCCTCCATTAGTTTTTTTAAATGCAAATCTTCTGTAGATGTTTATTTGAAACGATTCATTGTCTTTCTTCTTAAAAGATATTTCAGTGAATGTAGTACTCAACAGTAGCAAGGTTTCTTTTCCCCCAGAACTTCAAATATATCATTTCAATGTTTTTGTTGTTATTGCTTTAAATAAAATTTATTGAAGTAAAATTTATATACAAGAAAATTCATTCACTTTAAATATACAGTTTGATGGGTTTATATTGTTTTCTAAAAGTTTATGTACAGCAAATTATACATTACATAATTCACTGTATTTGGTGAACATAGAATTTTTGAGGTTCATTCATATGGTTGGATACATCAGTAGTTTAATCCTTTTTTTAATTTATTTTTACTTTTTGAGAGACAGAGAGAGTGCACATGGGCGAGGGAGGGGCAGAGAGAGAGGGGGACAGAGGATCCGAGGTGGGCTCTACGCTGACAGCAGAGAGCGTGATACAGGCCTCGAACTCATGAAACGTGAGATCATGACCTGAGCCAAGTCTGATGCTTCACTGAGCCACCCAGGGACCCCTACTTATTCCTTTTTTATTGTTACTCCCTGACATTGCAAGTTGATTACTCATCCACATGTTGTTGGCCACTTGTATTGTTTTTGATATTTTATTATGAATAAAGCTGCTATGAGATCCATGTACAAGTCTTCATATTGACATGTATTTGAATTTTTATAGAGTGTATTCCTGTGAGAAGAATTTCTCAGAAAAATGGTATTTGATTTTTAAGAAAATGGAAAAGTATTTTATAAAGCGGTTTGTACAATTTTACATTCCCTCCAGGTATGTATAAGAGTTCTATCTGCTCTAATTTCTTGCCTACACTTCATACTGTCCCTTTTTACTATTAGCCATTTTAATTAAAGAGTAGTAGTATCTTATGCATTTATATTTACATTAATTGATGACAAATGATGTTGAACATCTTTGAAAATTTACTCACTATTTGTGTACTTTCATTTGTGAAGTGTATGTTCAAAGTTTTAGTTTCTTTTTATTGATTTTGAAGCTTTATTTTTGTAATATAAATGTTAAAAACTATAAATCCTACAAAACAATGCTTTAGTTGAATCTTACTAAATATTATCATTGTGAATTTTATATGTTGTCATTTTCATTTCACTTCAGTTATTTGTAATTTACTTCAAAATTCTTCTATTCATAATCATACAGAAGTGTGTTATGTTCCAAATATTTAAAGATTGTTAGGAACTTTTTTGCTATTCATTTTTAATTTTAGTTCATTGTTATAGAGCACTTGGTATAAACTAAATCTTATTAAACTTATTGAAACACATTTTATTTCTAAATATGAGGTCTGTCTCTATTAATGTTGCTGAGTTTTGGGGTAGAATATGATGTAGTGTATATGTGACATTGGAGATAGATGATAGATAGATATCACATATATCATATATAAGATATATATATCATATATATATAAGATGTGGTAAATGATTATATATGACAGATAAATATGAAGAAAAATGTGATACATATATATTTTTAAGATACTTAACTGATAGTTTTTAAGTTATATACTTTTTAAGATTCTTTAAGATACTTTTTCTTTTATTAGTTGTTGATAGAATAGGGTTGAAATTGTGGAATTTTCTATTCTTTAATTTCTATAAATTTTCTTCAAGTACTTTGAAGCTCAGTTGTTAAATGCATAAACATTTAGGATTTTTATAGCCTAATAGTAAGGTGATTCCTTTATCATTATGAAATGATTTTTTTATCTCCCTAATATTTTTATCTTTATAATATTGCTATAGATTTTTATAATTAATGTTTTCATAGTTTATCTTTTACCAAACTTTCAATTTTAGCATTTTTTTTAATTCAAAGTTTTGTTACTTATAGACAGCATTGAGTTGGGTCTTATGACTTTGTTCTCCCTGATAAACTCTTTGAATTGGAAAAATTACACTATATTTAATAAAATAATAAATATATATGGGTTTATATCTATCTTCTTGCTAGGTTGTTTGTGTTCCCATAATCCTTTTTTCTCTTTTCCTGCCTTTTTTTTCTTCTATAATTTATTAGGCAGCTCTGGAACCATTGCTCAGTCTAGGAATACCTATTTTGAATTACTGGGATGAGACTTCCCAAGTAGTCTACCCTGTATCCTGTAAATTATGAGGTTATGTCTTGTTTTGGTTTTTTAGTCTAGTTGGTTGAAACAGGCATTATTCCTGGCTCTCCTAGATTCTGGACACTGTTCCCTTTAATACTTCCAGAGGGTTCTTTTCCCAGGTCCTGGGTAGTTTCCTTGCACACACGAACTAATCAGTTTTTTGTTGTTGAACATTTGAGGGAGATACTTTGCAGGGAACTCTCTGGAGTTCTTTCTGTGTGCAGCTCTATTCTTTTTGGTCTTTGTCCTCTGAACCTAAGTTCCCTTATCTCTCTTCACTGTCACCTCCATCTCCAACTGGCTGCTTTCTCTGTGCATTGACTAGGAGGCTCCCTCTTGGCGATCAAAGCGATGGAGTAATCAGAGCTCACCTCTTTTGTTTTCTATTTCTCAGAGATCACTGTCCATTATTACCTGATGTCCACTATTTTTTTTAATTTTCAGAAGGAAATATATATTTATATTTATATTGGTATGAAGCAAATTTCCACAATTACCATATCAAAATAAAAATGAAATGTACCCATTTCAGTCTGGATCCCAAACAAAAGTGAATGGCTAACAAATTAGAAATATTTTTAAAATATTTATATTCAAAAGCATTATTTATGGAGATTTGATTGCACACAGGGAGGCCATAACAAATAGTATAACGATCCTAGGCTAATAGCAGTAGAGCTGTTACTAACTCTGGTGCCTTTGGGCCTAGGACATAATGTGCTTCCTAGAACTCAGAAGGAGAGAATCAAGTAAAGAAGTCTTCTTTGAGAAAATGAATGACTTAAAGTAAAACTGAAGGGAGGGACCGGAGAGTTATACTGATCTCACTCTCTTCCGTCCTTTCTTCTGCCTGTGGGCTTACCCTATATCAAAAGCCAATGGCAAGAGGAAATATAGAATAGTTTACATAGGTCAGCTTCTTAGAGCACAGAGAAAAGTGTATTTGCAAAGGAAATGGAAGATATCCAGCACATGATATTTTTGTCATACCTCTATCCATACAGTTGTGTAAACCCTGGGAATGATGTTTGATTCTCTCATGTCCCTCACCTCCCCATTCAAATTGACCACTGGTGGTATAGATTCTACTTTTTAATATGTTACATATTTATTCTTTCCTCTCCAACGTACCAGTGCCACTGTTTTAATTAATGTTGAGACCATGTTTCCATGCACTTTGCCATAACCTTTTACTTTCCTGACCTCCCATTTTAGTCCCTCCTTTTTAGTCTATCCATTCTTTAGAAATAATGGAATTGTTTTTTCTTTCTTTTTAATTCAAATCTGATCACACCATTTCACACCTTTATATTTTACAGTTGTTCAAATGTTTCAGTGGGAATTTCAAAATAATCCATTTTCTGCCTTCTATAGACCATTGTTGCCATCTTATTAAGCAATAGGAGTTCATTATAAAATACAAAATGTAAAATTGGTTGTTTTCCAAAAATTTCTCTTGACAAATCCTATTCTCCTAATCCTTCAAATGTCATCAATCTCTCACTATAGCTGTTACTAGGTTACCTGTTTTCCACATTGCTGAACTAGCTTCCTATTTCAACCAATTGGTGCCTTTTTCACACTCATTAAACTAAGAATTACTTCTATTAATCTTTGTGTTATTTATCTTAATAAAAGACTGGTTTTTATGTAGAGGATACCTTGTATCAACTTAAGATGTGAAATAGTTACTCGTCCTTAAAGTATTCAGGATCAATACTTAATTCACTTTATTGATTAGCAAACTATCAATTAATTCAGTTTCTAATCCAGTTTTTATTTTATGTGTTCAATGAAACACTTTACATAGTGACTTTACATTTTAAAATCTTGGATACAGAGAATCTATTTGAGTCATTTTTATTTCAAATAAGTACACAGAAATATTGTTCAAATGACACTTCATTTATCTAAATCAGTCTACAACTGTAGAAGTTGTTTGCTGTGTTTAGAAGGGAACATATAATTTGGTGAACAATAATGATAAAATTTGATGTGCACTTACAAGACTCAGCTTCTCATTATAGTTTCTTCTTCACTAAAATTTTATCCTTACAACATTACTCTTCTCTTTATATTACATTCCTTCAAAAGTTTAATCATTTCTGAAAAGTCTGGATCTTCATCTGATTCTACCACTTATTAGCTTGTGACCTTGGACATGCTTCTCTTGGGATGTTTCCTCATCTGTGAAATGTGAATAATAACTTCTACTTTGGGGCAATTTTGTGAGGAATAACTAAGTTAATGCATTAAAAAGCTTAGAGCAGTGTTTGGAGTATTGGAAACAATCTACAAGTGTTATTGTTGTTGTGAAATCAAATAGAAGTGCTTAGTCTGTCTCCTCCTGTCTAAGGCCAATCAATTAACCTGATTTGCAATATTCCTCCCATCAATTTACATCTCATCGAAGATTTAACTCTCTTAATTACCTTATTTTTCTTGGATCTTCCATTTCTCCCTGTCACTTTTTCTTTCTTATCTGCATTTAGACATCTTTGAATATTTGTTTGACTGTAAACATGCCACTCAAACATTTTCTGTGAGGACAAGTTCTTGTGTTCATTTCCTTTTTTATCACAATATCTCAATGCCTGATATGTAGTTGCACTCAATAAATATTAATTAAATTAAGGAATGGAAAAATTACAAATTAATCATTTGAGGCGCTGAACGTTTCAGCTATTGACCTATCTCTTGCCCATGTTTCACAGACCAACATCTATGTCTATTTTCACTTCCCACTCATTTCTCATTCTTCAGCAAGCTGATCTCTACTTCCCCCATTTTACTTAAGTGGTTCTTATTCATTAAGTTCAAATATATGTTGTACAAAGGGTACCTGGCTGGCTCAGTCAGTAAAGCATGTGACTTTTGATCTTGGGATCACATTGGATGTGTAGAGATCACTTAGATGTATTTGCATGTAACTTATGCCATGGAAACATTGGTTATTCATTTTGCTCTTAGCTTCCAATTCAAGTAAGACAAGTTCATCTCAACTAGGAAGTTAAGTTTTAACAATCAGAAAGCTTTCACTGTAAGGCAGACATCATCAAAAGTGCTTAATTAATGTATTTCAGAAGCTAACTAAAATGACAAAACGAAAGACCTCTCCCCCAAAGAAACTCCAAGAAGAAATGACACCTAATGAACTGCTCAAAACAGATATCAGCAGCATCACTGAACAAGATTTTAGAATAATAATGGTAAAATTAATAGCTGGGCTTGAAAAAAACATAGGGGACATCAAAGAAACTATGGCTACAGACAGAATGGAAAATAAAAATAGGCATGAAGAATTAAAAAATGCGATAAATGAGATCCATAATAAATTAGAGGCCTCCAATGCACGGATTGAAGAGGCAGAAAGGAGAATAAGTGATTTAGAAGACACCATTATAGAAAAACAAGAAGCTGACAAAAAAAGAGACAAACTGATCCAGGAACAGGAAAGAAGAATTCGAGAGCTCAGCGATACGGTCAAACGCAACAATATCCGTATCATAGGAATCCCAGAAGAGGAAGAGAGAGGGAAAGGTGCTGAAGGAGTCCTGGAACAAATTATAGCAGAGAACTTCCCCGACCTGGGGAAGGAAGTAAATGTGGAAGTACAAGAGGCTCAGAGGACTCCCCTCAGACGTAACCTGAATCGATCTTCTGCACGACATATCATAGTGAAAATGGCCAAATACAAGGACAAAGAGAGAATTTTGAAAGCAGCTAGGGAGAAAAGGGCCCTAACATACAAAGGGAAACCTATCAGAGTGGTGACAGACCTATCTACTGAAACTTGGCAGGCTAGAAAGGAATGGCAGGAAATCTTCAATGTGATGAACAGTAAAAATATGCAGCCAAGAATCCTCTATCCAGCAAGCCTGTCATTCAAAATAGAAGGAGAGATAAAAACCTTTCCAAATAAACAGAAATTGAAAGAATTTGTCACCACGAAGCCAGCCCTACAAGAAATCCTGAGGGGGATGCTCTGAAGGAAAGGTTGCAAGGAACAAAGATACCAGAGACACCACCACAAACATGAACCCTACAAAAGATACAAAGACTCTAAACCCACATATTTCAATAATAACACTGAATGTAAATGGGCTGAATGCTCCAATCAAAAGACATAGGGTAGCAGAATGGATTAAAAAACAAAATCCATCAATATGCTGTCTACAAGAAACTCATTTTAGACGGGAAGATACCTTCAGATTAAAAGTAAGGGGATGGAGAAATATATATCATGCTACAGGAAATCAAAAGAAAGCCGGAGTAGCGATACTTATATCAGACAAACTGGACTTTAAATTAAAGACAATCACAAGAGATGAAGAAGGGCACTACATAATAATTACAGGGTCCATCCATCAGGAAGAACTAACAATCATAAATGTCTACGCACCGAATATGGGAGCACCTAAATATCTAAAACAATTAATCACAAACAGAAACAAGCTTATAGATAAGAATGTGCTAATAGCAGGGGACTTTAATACTCCGCTTACAGCAATGGATAGGTCAACCAGACAGAAAATCACTAAAGAAATAATGGACTTGAAAGACACATTGGACCAGATGGATCTGACGGATATATTTAGAACTTTACATCCTGAGGCCAGGGAATTTACTTTCTTCTCAAGTGCGCATGGCACATTCTCCAAGATAGATCACATACTGGGACATAAAGCAGCCCTCAATAAATATAAAAGAATAGAGATCATACCATGCACACTGTCAGATCACAATGCTTTGAAACTTGAAATCAATTACAGGAAGAAGTCTGGAAAACCGCCAAAAACATGGAGGTTAAAGAACACCCTTCTAAAGAATGAATGGGCCAATCAGGCAATTAGAGAGGAAATTAAAAAATATATGGAAACAAATGAAAATGAAAACACAACAATTCAAAATCTATGGGATGCGGCCAAGGCAGTCCTAAGAGGAAAGTACATTGCTCTCCAGGCCTATTTCAAGAGATTAGAAAAAGCACAAGTCCAAAATCTAACAGCTCACCTAAAGGAGCTAGAGGCAGAGCAACAAGAACGCCCTAAACCCAGTAGAAGAAGAGAAATAGTAAAAATTAGAGCAGAAATAAACAACATAGAGACCAAAGAAACAATTGAACAGATCAATGAAACCAAGAGTTGGTTTTTTGAAAAAGTAAACAAAATTGACAAACCTCTAGCCAGGCTTATCAAAAAGAAAAGAGAGAGCACCCAAATAGACAAAATTATGAATGAAAATGGACTTATTACAACCAACCCCTCAGAAATACAAGCAATTATCAGGGAATACTATGAAAAATTATATGCCAACAAATTGGACAACTTAGAAGAAATGGACAAATTCCTAAACACACACTCACTACCAAAATTCACACGGGAAGAAATAGAAAACCTGAACAGACCCATAACGAGTGAAGAAATCGAATCAGTGATCAAAAATCTCCCAACAAATAAGAGCCCTGGACCTGATGGTTTCCCTGGGGAATTCTACCAGACATTTAAAACAGAATTAATCCCAATTCTTCTCAAGCTATTCCAAAAAATAGAAGTCGAAGGAAAACTCCCGGACTCATTTTATGAAGCCAGCATCACTCTGATTCCCAAGCCAGACAGAGATCCAACAAAAAAAGAGAACTATAGGCCAATATCCTTGATGAATACGGATGCAAAAATTCTCAACAAGATCCTTGCAAATCGAATCCAGCAGCATATCAAAAGAATCATCCACCAAGATCAAGTGGGATTCATTCCTGGGTTACAGGGCTGGTTCAACATTCGCAAATCAATCAATGTGATCCATCATATCAATAAAAGAAAAGATAAAAACCATATGATCCTGTCAATAGATGCAGAAAAAGCATTTGACAAAATACAGCATCCCTTCTTAATAAAGACTCTCGAGAAAGTTGGGATAGAAGGAACCTACTTAAACATCATCAAAGCCATCTATGAGAAGCCTTCAGCTAACATCATCCTCAACGGGGAAAAACTGAGAGCTTTCCCCCTGAGATCAGGAACACGACAGGGATGTCCACTCTCACCACTGTTGTTTAACATAGTGCTGGAAGTCCTAGCATCAGCCATCAGACAACAAAAGGAAATCAAAGGCATCAGAATTGGCAAAGAGGAAGTCAAACTTTCACTCTTCGCAGATGACATGATACTCTACATAGAAAACCCGACAGACTCCACCAGAAGCCTACTAGAACTGATCCAAGAATTCAGCCAAGTTGCAGGGTACAAAATCAACGTACAGAAATCGGTTGCATTTTTATACACCAATAATGAAGCAACAGAAAGAGAAATCAAGAAACTGATCCCATTCACAATTGCACAAAAAACCATAAAATACCTCGGAATAAACCTAACCAAGGATACAAGAGATCTGTATGATGAAAACTATAGAAAACTTATGAAGGAAATTGAAGAAGACACAAAGAAATGGAAAAACATTCCATGCTCATGGATAGGAAGAATAAATATAGTTAAGATGTCATTACTACCTAAAGCACTCTACACATTCAATGCAATTCCAATCAAAATTGCACCAGCATACTTCTCAAAACTAGAACAAACTATCCAAAAATTTGTATGGAACCACAAAAGACCCCGAATAGCCAAAGTAATACTGAAAAATAAAACCAAAACGGGAGGTATCACCATCCCAGACTTCAGCCTCTACTACAAAGCTGTCATCCTCAAGACAGTATGGTATTGGCACAAAAACAGACACATAGACCAATGGAACAGAATTGAGAACTCAGAAGTGGACCCAAAAGTATACAGCCAACTGATCTTTGACAAAGCAGGAAAGAATATCCAATGGAAAAAAGACAGCCTTTTTAACAGATGGTGTTGGGAGAACTGGACAGCAACATGCAGAAGAATGAAACTAGATCATTTTCTCACACCATGCACAAAAATCAACTCAAAATGGATAAAGGACCTGAACGTGAGACAGGAAACTATCAACACCCTAGAGGAGAAAGCAGGAAACAACCTCCTTGACCTCCACCGCAGCAACTTCTTACTTGACACATCCCCAAAAGCAAGGGAATCAAGAGCAAAAATAAACTGTTGGGACCTCATCAAGATTAAAAGCTTCTGCACAGCCAAGGAAACAACCCAGAAAATTAATAGGCAACCAACGGAATGGGAAAAGATAGTTGCAAATGACATATCAGATAAAGGGTTAATATCCAGAATCTATAAGGAACTCACCAAACTACACGCCCGAAAAACAAACAACCCAGTGAAGAAATGGGCAGAAGACATGAACAGACACTTCTCCAAAGAGGACATCCAGATGGCCAACAGACACATGAAACGATGCTCAGCATCCCTCCTCATCAGGGAAATACAAATCAAAACCACACTGAGATACCACCTCACGCCAGTCAGAGTGGCTAAAATGAGCAAATCAGAGAACTCTAGATGCTGGCGAGGATGTGGAGAAACGGGCA
Source organism: Hyaena hyaena (assembly GCF_003009895.1). Lineage (NCBI taxonomy): Eukaryota > Metazoa > Chordata > Mammalia > Carnivora > Hyaenidae > Hyaena > Hyaena hyaena. Next base: position 269,815 of record NW_024081187.1, on the reverse strand, counting down.
CCCTCCTACACTGTTGGTGGGAATGTAAACTGGTACAGCCCCTCTGGAAAACAGTGTGGAGGTTCCTCAGGAAACTAACAATAGAACTCCCTTATGACCCAGCAATAGCACTGCTAGGAATTTACCCAAGGGATACAGAAATGCTGAGGCATAGGAGCACATGTACCCCAATGTTCATAGCAGCACTCTCCACAATAGCTAAAACATGGAAAGAGCCTAAGTGTCCATCAACAGATGAATGGATCAAGAAGATGTGGTTTATCTATACCATGGAATACTACATGGCAATGAGAAACAATGAAATCTGGCCATGTGTAGCAACATGGATGGACCTTGAGGGTGTTATGCTGAGCGAAATAAGTCAGGCAGAGAAGGACAAATATCATATGTTTGCACGTATAGGAGGATTAGGAGGAACTTGACGGAGGAACAAGGGGGAGAAGAAGGGTGGAAATGGTGGGGGAAAGGGAGAGAGGCAAACCATGAGAGACTCTTGAATGCTGACAAAAACTGAGGACTGATGGATGTGGGGGGGAGGGGGGGATGGGCATAGAGGAGGACACTTATGGGGATGAGCACTGAGTGTTATGTGGAAACTAATTTGACAATAAACTATTTGTAAAAAAATATATATATATATAAAATAAAAAAGGACACTGAAAAAAAAATAATGTATTTCAGAGATTCAGAGCAAATAGGATCTGATGCTTAGACAGATACCATTAGTAGGATGAGGAATGATAATGTGAGAAGAACATAAGAGTGGAAAAAGTAGAGATCAAGACAAGATTTGTGCACTTACTGGAAAAAATGTAGTAACATACAGAAGGCATCAGTGAGTCTGGCAACAGGCAATAGACAGTGATTCAGAGTTGTTTTTAGCAAGAGACTGTTTCTATACCTTATCTATGGTAGGAATATACCTACTATAGAGGTAAAATTGTTGTGGGGAATGGAATAAATGAGCAAGAAACTCCAGAAAAAAAATGGGGAACCACTTCCATTTATAGCCACGGTAGGTTAAACGGCATTGAAACCCTCCCATGCTAAATAATAACCAACCTACACATTTTACAAATGTATAACAACAGTTTGAAAGCATTATCCAGTAAACAATAAAAGGTTCTTAACAGCAAAGAAAAACTCAAGTTTAACAGTGTATACCTCACAGATTTGTTTGTAAGGATAATTTACACACTGCAACCAAGGGAAATAGAACCCAAGAAAATAAGAAGATTCTCTGGAGAAAGAAGATAGAGACTGTGGTTTACACACTTAGATCAATGGAACAGAATAGTGAGCCCAGAAATCAATCCCAAAACGTATGGCCAACTAATATTTGACAAAGCAAAAAATATCATATGGAATAAAGACAGTCTCTTCAGCAAATGGTGCTGAAGAGTGAATGCAGAAGAATGAACCTGGACCACTTTCTTATACCCTACATAAAATAAATTCAAAATGGATGAAAGACCTAAATGTAGGAAACCACCAAAATCCTAGAAAAGAAAACAAGCAAAAACCTCTTTGATCTTGGCCACACCAACTGCTTACTCAACATGTCTCCAGAGGCAAGGGAAACAAAAGCAAAAATGTGACCTCATCAAGATTAAAAGCTTCTTCACAATGAAAGAATCAGCAATCAGCAAAACTAAAAGGCAACCCATTGAATGGGAGATGATGTTTGCAAATGACATGTCAGATAAAGGGTTAGTGTCCAAAATCTATAAAGAACTTATCAAACTCAACACCTGAAAAATAAATAATCCAGTGAAGAAATGGGCTAATGACATGAACAGACACTTCTCCAAATAAGACACCCAGATGACTACCAGACAAATGAAAAAATGTTCAACATCACTCATTATCAGGGAAATACAAATCAAAACCACAATGAGATACCAACTCACACAAGCCAGAATGGCTAAAATTAACAACTCAGGCAACAACAGATGTTGGCAAGGATGTGGAAGAAAGAGGATCTCTTTTGCACTGTTGGTGGGAATGTAGACTCGTGTGGCCACTCTGGAAAACAGTATGGAGGTTCCTCAAAAAATTAAAAACAGACTACTTAATGACCCAGCAATTGCACTACTAGGTATTTATCCAAAGGATACAAGTGTGCTATTTCAATGGTGTGCATGCACCCCAATAGTTACACTATTAACAAAAGCCCAAGTTTGGAAAGAGCCCAAATGCTCATCAATGGATGAATGGATAAAGAAGATGTGGTATATATATACAATAGAATATTACTCAGCAATCACAAAGAATGAAATCTTGCCCTTTACAGCAACATGGATGGAACTAGAGTATATTATGCTAAGCAAAATTAGTCAGTCAAAGAAAGACATATCATATGATTTCACTCCTATGTGTAAAACAAATACACATAAGGGAAGGGAAGCAAAAATAATGTGAAAACAGGGAGGAGAACACAATTTAAGAGATTCTTAAATATAGAGAAAAAAAAGTGTTGCTGGAGGGACTGTGGGTGGGGAGATGGGCTAAATGGGCAAGGGACATTAAGGAAGACACTTGCTGGGATGAGCACTGTGTGTTATATTTAGGGGATAATCACTGGTTTCTACTCCTGAAATCATTATATTATATGCTAACTAACTTGGATGTAAATTTAAAAAATAGATAATTTAAAAAACCATACTAATTATTAAGACTTTATTTCAAAATATCTCTGAAGACCAAGTAGGAAATTGGTAAGGTGACAACTAAGGTACAGGGAACTTTAGGTACTGATGTATAATATCAGAAAAATTATATAGATTGCATAGGAACTGTGATGCAGGAAAAATAAAAAGTAATAAGGAGGAAACTGTAGATTATGCTAAAACATAAAAGTTCTGGAATTCCAGGGAGGAAGTTTTTACCAACTTGTATAGGTAATGAACAGCCATTGAAGGTTTTATGTGAGGCTGACATAAATGAAGTTTCACATTATTACATAATTTTTCTGACACCTATGCTTAGGATAAATTAGTATTGAGGGCATCTGTGTTGGAGGATGAGATTCAGGCAGGTATCTGTTTAAATTGTGGTTTAGAAAGTAACACATCTCCATAGAAGGCAGATGAGCACATGTGTGACATTTTGCTTTCCAGAGCTAGGATGTTGCTCAACTCCTGACTCCATTGTTTATTAGTTTGGGGACTTTAAGCAATGCTTAAATCTCTTTGGGGAACATTATCGCCATCCAGAAAACAGAAACTACCATAGTGCCTCCTTTTTAGATTTGTTGAGGATTATATAGGGTAAATCGTGAAAGGCCTTGGTGCACTGGTGACACCTAGTAAGTAAGCGTTTACTAAATAATCACAGCTCTTGTCATCATCAAGGGTATTAACTAAAGGGTGGTTGGAGAAGTGAAAACAGAAGCAGGGTATGGAAGTAAAATGCATTTTAGAGGTAGATGAGGACATTTTAACTTATCAAGGAGATGGAGGAAAGAGTCAAAGATGTCTCAGAGGTTTCTCTGGATAAGTTGGAGACTGCATGTGCCATTAATCAAAACATGCAGGTCACCAAGAGTTGCTGCTTTTGGAGGTGAAGTAATATATTTGGGTTTGCTCATGCTGATTTCAAGGTACAAGTAGGTCATACAGGTAGAGCAGTTAGTACGCCACTGAACATTCATTTTACAAATCAGGGATAGAAATATAAATCCTGGAATTGCACGGACAGGCCTGAAATCTTGAAAAGAAAGAAAATCCCTAACAAATTAATGATCGTTTCCAGAATGGAAGGATCACCACATCTCAACCATGCCCTGAAGCTTCCATCTGAATGTACTTCTCACACATGTATCATAAATGAATCCTTTTGGTTTCCCTGTAGTGGTGCCACCATTGTCTGCCACATCTGCTTTAGTTTGTTCACTCATAACTCATCTTTCTCTTAATGCCAAAAACACCCAGCCACCTGCATCATCTGTATGACTGTTTGCACAAAGCAATTGAAGGAACTGAGGACATCTTTCCTCCTTGTGACTGATGCTCTGTCAATGAAATGACTCTGAGGATTTGCTTCCCTTCACCCTGACGCTCACACCAAATCCTAAGGAGTTACACTGGACAATAATTCACACAACAGACACTCCTTCAGCATGCTCAGAACCTCCTTTCTTATGATAAATATTTTCCCAGGGGATTCCATAGTCCAGGCTATAATTTTTAATCTATCAATTCAAATAGACCCGCTGGGCTGAGTGGGATTTTTCCAGCTGATTACTTTTCCTGTTTCCCATTTCTTATTTTTTCTAGGAATGAGCTCCCAGATCACTTCCACACTCTCTGAAAAAGAATGGGTTTCTAAATTTTCATCTGCCCAGGCTAAGGATTGTTCTTTTTCTGTTCCCAAAGATGTTTCCTCAGGAGTTCAGGCTTTTCAACAGGGCCTCTTGTCTCCTCTATTTATCTAGTCTATTACCCTTGAAGCAGCCTCTGGAATAAATAGTTTCTTAACGTCAAAGTCGAAGAAAACTATTCTACAAGTTATGTATGGGACACTCTATAATTGAGGAGCAGCAGTACAGAGACTGAGTGTGAACTGTCTCCGTAACTTGGGTGAAAAGCAAAAGCAGTACTTGGGGACTGAAAACATTAAAGTAAAACAAACAAACAAACAAACCCACAAGAATATTAAGACTATTTTGAGATCTTACATTTCTAAGAGACATAATAAGTTATTTTTACACAAAAATGACCAAAACCAGAGATTTTTATAAGTCCCCTTGGTATCTGCTTGAGAAATTAAACAGAATGGTGAAGAATTTTCCTTTGTTTTAATAAATTTGTAACTTTTGTTCATTACAATTCCAGCAAGCATTTGTGTGATATGGAGACATTGGTGTATTGACAACCATAACTTTCTTTTTCTATTTCTAATATCAATTTGATTCATTTTCCTTCTAGCCCTAAAGTGCAGTATTTAATCAAAGGATAGTGTGGGGTCAACTCTTGCATTGAACATTGTTGACATGCCTGAGGTAAGGGTCATCACCAATGTAATGACTTCTTACAGATTTATGAAGAGCCTGCAGCTCTAGTCCAGCTTCAACCACAGAATGAAAACACAAAGGGAGAGACACAATTAACCATTGCCAGTATTTTGCTTAGTTCACTTTGAAAAAGTGGATACATTTCAAAGTTGTGCATACTGTTTGCTTATCTTGAGATTTGAGGGGCAGGAAAAAAATTTAAAAACAAGGGAGAAGTGTTTCCAGATTCTAAGAATGCCCCAAGAGTAACAGAGTCAATCACATCATGCCACTGGCTGCAAGACACATACAGTCAGTCCTAGAATCAAAAAACAGTTAATTTGGGGGTTTAAAAATTTTTTCCTAGCCAGTGCTATTAAAAGTGGGTAAAAGAAAAATAATCTATTTACATTATGCTTAGCAAATGCCAAAACACCTGGTCAAATAAGACTTTTAAGTAATTCATATGTTTTATTTTAACTTCACTATAAAAACCTTCTTTTGTTTTATTTCAAGTATGTAATTCAATTTTGTACACAGAATGATGGCTCAATAAATGTCATAATATGGTGATTTACATCTGATACATACTATTATAGCAGATGATATACACTGCACAATTATCTGTATTAATATCTTTATCATTTTGATGTTCTGCAAATATTTATTGAGTGCCTATTGTATGCCAATGGTATACAAGGTCTTGAGTATACAATAGTGACAAATATCAATCCTTGACTGCTTGGAATTTGTAGTCTAGCATGCAGTTCGTGTATGCATCTATACTATAGAGTGATCTGTGGAGTGAAGTACATTTTGCTATCAGAGTGTAGCCCAGAGAAGCCTAATCTGCACTCACAGATCAATCATAGTTGTCAGTATTAAGAAACACACTGTCTATTGGCGGGGGGGTGGGGGTGGGCGGGGAACAATTCATAATAAAAGTTGAATGAAACCTAGCTTTCCAGTAGGATTTTACATTTACAAGGTGATTTTCAAATTATGACTTTTAAAGGAAAGGAAAAGTTTTGCACAGACACATAGCTATCTACTGCTAACTGTTAATGATTACTTATTCTCTGGTTTTTTTTCTGGATTTATTTTTAGTTGGGATACTGTAATCTAAAATTATACCTCAAACATCATGAATATGGTAATTTATTGCCTTCAGTTCAACTTACTAAATGTTTATTCCTATGTGCCAAGTGTCACATGCTCAGTACTGAGACTACAAATATATCAAAGACAACATTCCAGTTTTAAGGAATCAATCTAATATGCACATGGCCTTCTAAATGTCTCTAACCATTCTTGGTTCCAGTCATAAATATTGAACCAATCCTAAAGATAATGCTAAAATAAGACTTTAATGTAAATTCATATTGTTTGTTACCATTAGATTTGTAGGAAAAGGAAATAAAAGGACCTATAGTGGCATATTATGGAGATTTAATGAATTTAGTTTAGTCATTTCAATAACATATTTGGAAATTACCTATAGATTGCTACCTACTTATTGATTATAAGCTAATTATTTTTTAAATGTTTATTTATTTATTTTTGAGAGAGATAGAGAAAGTGAGTGCACAGGAGCAGGGGAGAGGCAGAGAGAAAGGGAGTGAGAGAATCCCAAGCAGGCTCTGTACTGTTAGCTTGGAGCCCCACTTGAGGATTGAACCCATGAACTGTGAGATCATGACCTGAGCCAAAATCAAGAGCTGGACTCTTAACCGACTGAGCCAGCCAGGCGCCCCAATTATAAGCTAATTATTAATAAAACTTACAATGCTGACATTTTTGTTTGTTTACATTCAACTGTAAAAGATCAACAAAGGTTTTAAAAAAACAGACACACTAATTAACTAATTACTTGAAGACTACCTTATGAAGCTCTTCCTAAACTTCAATATATCATTGACAGTTCTGTAATCTCAGTAAGTCTCTTTAAATTACAGAAAGCCTAAGATTAGTGCTGGATCTTGGCATTAGAACTCTATTCTCATGGTTTAAAGATAGCTGTATCTGTACAGGACTTTAAAAAATTAAACAAGACATTAGGGAATCCCATTGCCTTGATAAGATTCTGGTTATTTATTTTGTACTTCCAAGGGTGGTCCTAGGGCATTCTTCCTTAGGTTACTGCCTTAGTAAAATGCTGAGATATAAAAACAGAAAATACCAGTTGTGGGGAGGGTATGGGACCCTTACTAGCCCTGTAATGGATACAGCACACATCTCCTTCCATTCCTGGACTACCTGTTCCAGGAAGCAGCTGTGGTAGGATGGGCAAAACTCTACATGTGTACTCATTATGTTCTTGCTTATTTACTTAGTAAGCCTTGATGAATGTCTTATCCTGACTTGCCAAAACGTTAAGAGTAAACTTCAGCTATTTTTCCGAGATTACAGACTCTGGCGAAGATTAAATAAATTTGGCTATGTGATTGTATGTGGTAATCTACCAAATGTAATACAAATACAAGGCGTTATTATGATTTCTTTTCTCATGGAAAACTTTGCTTTATAGCTAATGTTGATCTAATAGTACATTACCCATAGTCTCAGTACATGTCCCACAAAAGTTAATGCAGATCTGTTACTAACAAATGTTTATATTATATTTATGTCCACTCGTTATACTATGCATCATGTATATTGATAATAGGAGTCTGGCAATGAAGTAAAACCTGTCAGCCTATTTGCTGAACCATCCTTCACATCTAAGATGTATCCAGAATCTCCAGGACTGACACGGGGAGGTAAGAAATGCACCTTTAAAAAGTCCTACCCCCATTGCCATTACCACACCCCTTCCCCAGGACCAGCCATTGTAAAAATGACTGTGATGATTTGCTTTTGTCCCTTACGTTCTCTTGGTATGAGCAATTATCAGTCCACAAATATATAGTAAAAGCAGATTCACTTCAGGTATGCCTTTGAGTCATCTGTCTCTTGCAAGACAATTGTCTTGTTAGTCTAGGTGACTCATGTAATATTACTTCAACTACCTTTCTCTTTCTTAACTTGGGAAAAAGAAGGGCTATCTCACATTCCTTTCCTTTCATCTGCTTGGAAGTTGCTCCTCACCAGCTGTGCTCTCCCCTCCTCCCCAAGTTGAGCCAGGGAGTCAGTGCTCACCACCTGGTTTTCTCCATCTGTCTGTTTGTCTTTCTCCTTTCTTTTTGTTAGTCCATTTCTCCCTCTGAATAAAAGCTTGTGGGATGTCTTCAAACCTTTGTTCCCAACACATCCACAAGCAACATCAAAGGAACCTATAAGATTTTACCTAAGAGATGAAGTTGCTGTGGATAATCTCATGGTAAAAGGGAATGGAAAAATTTCACACTAGTCTAAATACTACTTTTCCCCAAAGTACAAGAGAAAAGCATTCCAAAATTAAACTCAATATAGACATCCCATTTCCTGTTCTTCCTGCCTTGCTCTCAAAATGCAACTCTCTAGCACTTTCTTTTTCTGATCTATTTGAGAAGACACTTTATCTATTATCATTGGGGTGAACTCACTGTGAAATCCATCCCTCTTTCTTTTTAGTACATGCATCAGTCAGCTTGGGCTGCCATGACAAAATATCATAGCTTGAGTGGTTTAAACAACAGAAACTTATTTCCTCACAGTTCTGGACGCTAGAATAAGAGATCAAGGTGCCAGGACAGTTAGGCTTTGGTGAGGGCTCTTTTCCTGCCTTACAGATGGCTGCCTTCTTGCTGGGTCCTCACATGGCCTTTCCTCAGTGTGTGCACTTGAAGAGAGATTTCTCTCTCCCTCATTTTATGAGGCCAGTGATCCCATCAGATTAGAACCGCACTTTTATGACCTCATTTAATTTTAGTTACCTTTTAAAAGCTTTATTTCCAAATGTAGTCACATTAGGGTGAGGCACATATAAATTTTGGCGGACACAATTCAGTCCATAGCAGTGTGTTTTTCCTTACATGTCTTATTCAGTTTTTTTAATGTTTATTTATTTTTGAGAGAAAGAGAGAGCATGAGTAGGGTGTGGGGGTGGGGGAGGGAGATGGAGAGAGAAAGAGGAGGAGGAGGAGGAGGAGGACAGAGTATCCAAAGCAAGCTCTGCACTGCCAGCATCGAGCCAAATGTGGGGCTTGAACTCATGAACCGTGAGATCATGACATGAGCCAAAGTCAGATGCTCAACTGACTGAGCCACCCAGGTGCTCCTCTTATTCAGTTTTAAAATGGGTCCCAATCTCCTAAAGATTCTAGGCACTCTATATTGGGGCCATTATGAGGTCTCTGTATCAGTGAAGGCTAGTTAATGACTGCACGGATTTCTCTGGAGTTTTCTGTTCAGACTCTGCCTTCTGAAACTGTCTCTCCTCTATGTCTTCCTCTCTCTTTATCTTTCCCAAACTCTCCCTCTCTCCAGCTGTCTACATATCTCCCTTTAACGTGCAAACACAGATACAAACACACAAACTCACATCTCCCAAGAACAAAGATTAATTTCCAGAGACAACGCATTTTAATCCAGAGGCTACAAATTCAAGTGCTGCCAGGGCCAGCTAGGTTATGTAAATACAGAGTACAAGAGACAGCATATACAATCCGGGGACATAGAGAACTGGAAAATGTATGCTAAACTAAATGCATCATATTCAAATGCAATGTGCGTAGAAAGCAAAATGTCACCAAGCTGAATTCAATCTGTGAATTGCTGTTCTGTGACCCTTGGTGTGAAAACCTTTTTAAAATGAGAAATATCTCTGCAATCAACACACAAGCGATCCAGCTACCTATCTGCAGTGGGTTTGCACCTACCACCGTAATGGAAAGCAGTGGTCTTTTCTTCCTTCACCTTCCCTTACACTCATTTCACTGGTGCCCCCTCAGGCCTGTGACAATAATAACATGTGTTCCTGCTTCACTGGGTTCATCCTGACAACCTCAAAGTGGATGAACACTTGCATATGTTCTGTTATATTCTCGACCAAAGACATTACTCATTCTACGTCTACGTGGGGGGTGGGTTAGTTTCCTTATTTCCCCAAGGAATCCTTATCTGTTCCCAGAAACACATAGAAAGTCAGCCACAATCTTGGTCTGTTGAGAACTGCTTCAGAAGTCAAGGGTCGAGAGGTCACTGTGGAATCCCTCATTCTGTTCAGCAGCAAATACCTGACTCCCAGGTAGATGTAGCTTCCTAAGGTCTCTGATCTTTGGGTCTGGGGAGCAAGTCTATTTTTGTCCCCTTTTTAGAAAGGAACTTATTAGAGAAGTGTCCTCCATGGAGCAGAATAATTTCTCCCAGATTCTATGCATAATATATTAACCTCTAGTCTTCATGTACTGTATTTTATAGATATTATTTCCGTTCTCTTATCTACTACCCACCATCCCCCAGGCCTTCACTGCCACCCCTGCACACTCATATCCACAGACATGAACCAGCCCCCAACATTAAGGATCAGAAACAAGAGGGCAGAGGAAGCGACATACCATATGTCTCAATATGGTTATTAATTTATAAATTAAACTAATGATGTGAAATAAGTGTATCCTAACCTCCTACTTTCATAGCAGCCTGGAAGTCCATATTCAAATGAAAACTTCTTGGACATTTTGGAATTGACTCTGAATTGACGCTTCATGGGGAATACCCTCATCTACACTATAGCCTAGTCCACATTCTCGCCACTTCCCAGCTCTGTCCCAAATGTCCCAAATGTGAAAGGCCCTACATACATGTGTGTAACCATTTTGATAGGTAACAGTGAATTGAGCCTCGGTTTCTCCAGTACAAAATTGGACCTATAATAGTCAAGGGACAGGATTGTTCAGAGGCTTAAATTAGGTAGCGTGCTTTAAGTATTAGGTCTTGTACATAATAGGCTATCAATAAATGGTCCTTTTCCTCATTTTCCCTTTCTTAAAAACAATGTATTCACTATTTCCAATAAGATATGGTTATATAATTTACACTTCTCATTCATTACTATTCCATGTCACGGTGGACAAAACGGAAACAAGGATGGTTAATGGGTTTCAGCCCACGTGGGGAGACCTGCTTCTTTTCTGTCGGGCACAATGTTTGTGTGAGGCTGTAGTGAAAGTGTTCTATGTCCAAGTAAAGAGAGCTTTTTTGCATTAATTAAAAACTAGAAGTATAGGCCTGTAAGGAAACCTATATATTTTTTCTCTAATCCTTCAGACACTAAACTGCTTTCCCATGAAAGGTAGAAGAGGACAAGAGATTGAAAAGTAAGCAGGGATGATGAGAACCAGGTGCCAAGGTGTGTTTGTGGAGAACTTGTTATAAGAAGGAAACCGCCACATTCATCCTGAGGTGTGGGACTCACCTCTACCATTCATTTTTCTAGGAAAGCTGAGGTTTGGTATTGCCAATAGAGAAAAGTCACATAGCATGGAGAAAACCCTGAAGGTAACTTCCAACAGCTATTCAGGACCTGCTGGTAATGCCAGTTGTCAGGCAGGCAGCTGCTGAGGTGAGAGTCAGTGAGAAGGGAGGGAAATCCCACAGTTTAACTTCCACAGGGCCTACTGGACCTTCTGAGCTCTGGCCTTGCCAACTCCCCCATCTTCAATTTATGTCACTCCAATTCAGCCGTGAGGTGTTCCTTCTATTCTTTCCCAAAGACTCTTTAATTTCTTTAAAAAAATACAGCTTTGTTGAGATATAATTCACATACTACAGAATTCACCCTTTTGAAGTACACAATTCCATGGTTCTTAGTATATTCACAGATATATGAAATCACAACCATAGGAAATTTTAGGTATTTTTATCATTTCACAAAAACCCTTGTACCCTTTAGCTATCACTCCACTGTCCTCATGACCCCCATCCCTAGCCCTTAGCAACCACTAATCCACTTTTACGTCTCTGTATTCTTATTCTGGATTCTCATATGAGTGGAATCATATGTCTTTTATGCCTGTCTTCCTTCACCATAACACTTTCAAATTTCATCTATGTTATAGCATGTATTGATTATTCATCTCTTTTTATGGACGATGTATTTTATATTTATATATACTTATATATTTTATAGATATACAACTTTATGTTTATGCATTTCTCAGTTAATGGATATTTGGGTTGGCTCTACTTTTTGGCTATTATGAATAATGCTGCTATGAACATTTGTGTGTAATTTTTGTGTGTACATGTCTACTTCGCTTGGGTATGTATCTAGGAATGGAATTGCTGGGCCATATGGTAACTATATGTTTAATTGTTTGAGAAACTGCCTATCTGTCTTTCAAAGTGGCTGCACCATTTTGTATTCCTATAAGCAGTATGTGAGTTCTAGTCTCTCCACATCCTTGCCAACAATTGTTATTATCTGATTTTTAAAAAATTTTTAATGTCTTTTATTTATTCTTAGGAGAGACGGAGTGAGCAGAGGAAGGTCAGAGAGAGAGGGAATACCAAATCTGAAGAAGGCTCCAGGCTCTGAGCTAGCTGTCAGCCCAAAGCCCGACGCGGGGCTGGAACCCATGAACCGTGAGATCATGACCTCAGCCGAAATCAGACACTTAACTGATTGAGCCACCCAGGCGCCCCTATTATTTGATTTTTTTTAAGTGTCTATTTATTTATTTTGAGAGGGGATAGAGAGAGACTATGAGTGGGGAAAGGAGAGAGAGAGAGAGAGAGAGAGAATCCAAAAAGGCTCCCTCCATACTTTCAGTGCAGAGCTTGATGTGGGGTTTAATCCCATGAACCATAAGATCATGACCTGAACCGATGTCAAGAGCTTGATGCTTAACCAACTGAGCCATCCAGGTGCCCTTGAATTTTTTTTTTTATTATAGCTATCCTACTGGATAAGAAGCAGTATCTTATAATTGCTTTGATTTGTATCTCTTTAATGGACAATGATGTGAAGCATCTTTGCACATGCTTTTTACCTTTTGTATATTGTCTTTGAAGAAATGCCTGTTTGAATCCTTTGTCCATTTTTTAATTATTTTGTCTTTTAATTATTGAATTAGAGTTCTTTACATGTTCTATACACAAGCCCTTTATCAGGTGTGCAAATATTTTTTCCCATTCTATATGTTGTATTTTTGACAGTCTTTTTTTTTTTTTAATGTTTTATTTCTGAGAGAGAGACAGCATGATTAGCGGAGGGTCAGAGACAGAAGGAGACACAGATTCTGAAACAAGCTCCAGGCTCTGAGCTTGCTGTCAGCACAGAGCCGGACGCGGGGCTCAAACCCATGAACCGGGAGATCATGACCTGAGCCGAAGTCGGATGCCCAACCGACTGATCCACCCAGGCGCCCCTGTATTTTTGACAGTCTTGATGGTGCTGTTTGCAAGCAAAGTAGCTTTAATTATGATGATGCCCAATTTATCTATTTCTTTTCATTTGTTGCCTGTACTTGTGATGTTATGTTTAGGAATCCTTTGCCGGTTCCAAGGTCATGCAGATTCATCCCTATTCTTTCGTCTAAGAGTTTTATAGTTTTAGCTTTTAATTCTTTTTACGTCTGTCTGGGATAAATTCACTTGGCTTGTAAAGTAGTTGGCTTTCTTAGTCTTTAGTTCTTGTCTCAAAAGTCGAATCTTCGGAAAGGTCTTTGCTGCCCAATTTACCTAATGTGTACTTTCCTCTCCACATACCATAATTATTTTCTTCTTAGCAATTTCCATAATTAGAAATCATACCATTCATTCAGTTATTCATTCATTCATTTGCTTACTTACTCACTTACTTATTGTCAGTTTCTACCCATTGGAATCTGATCTCCCAAAGTGTTGTGTTACTGCTGGGCTAATAGTGCTAGCACTTTTTAGGTGCCCAATAAATAATACACTAGGGAATGGCAAGTGATAAAAAGAAAATTCTTACTGGGTTCCAGATCAGAAACAGCAGAAAAATCTTGGCAAGTCTAAAAATGAGTAGGTGAGTCCATGTTAGTATACTTAGCTATTAATCAGATATGTAAAAGTTGAATTCTACCTGTATTCACAGGCCAAGGTAAGACATTTGGGTCAGTATCAAAACCCAAGTTCAGGGGGGAAAATGTACATAGCAGAGATCAAGATACAACTTGTTTTCAATTTCTTAGATTAATTTTTTGATAGTTAAAAAATTAAGTTGATTAGAAAGCTAAAACTTGATATTCCAAAAGTGAGGCTGGTATTTAAAGATCACCTTGAGACTATTGATCTAGTCACAAAAGGTCAACTATTTGAATACACAAGTGATTTACACAAATTAAGGGCATTTAAATGCATCACAACCTGAAATAATTTCCACATTTTAATGTGTATGTCCTTAGAATTTTAATTTAAAAAATAAACTACTATGAAATTTATCTTTGAATACCATTTTATTTTCTGAGAACTTAAGAAATTTTCTAGCTTTCAGGATTGTGACTGTAAGTACCATTTTTTGATCTTCTCACACAAAAGCATACCATCCATAAGGACTGTAAATCTCCAGATCCATCATTCTTAAACTATTGGAATTATTTTTTATTATATTTTATTGCATCCTGCAGTACCTCTTTCCATCCAATATCAATTTAGGTGTTATGTTTTCCTGATGTTTCCACAACAATATTTTTAGAATGATTTTTAGCTTTATTTTGACAATTACCAGCCTAGGCTGATATTAGTTGGATTGTTATATATTTCAGCCAGTAGTTCTGCCTCTAGATTTTCTCCACTATGGTCTCTCTTCACTCTCGCCTGAAACGTCTTTCATAAACATTTCATTCCTTTATCCCTTCATCAAGGACCAAACATCTCTCTTCCAGTTGTTTGAATTTAACTCTACCCCGTTGGATAGAATTTGAAGCTGTCTCATGTACTAAGTCCACATTCTTTCTCTGCTAATGAAGATAAATGAATTTACTGTCAATTGGACCTGCCAAAACCAGCTCTTCTCTGTCCATTCTATTTCCTCAATCTAAAATGGCCCTTTTCTAAGGCACCTAGTGGATTCAGTCAGTAGAGCATGAGACTTTTGATCTTGAGATCATGAGTTCAAGTCCCAAGTTGTGCATAAAGCTTACTTAACAATAAAATAGCCCTCTCCTTTTCTCTATTAATCTCACCTCCACTTTATTTTTATGGTCTTTGCCATTCCAGATCTTCTCCAGCCTCAGCCACAGTTGAAACCACAGATATCTTAATCTAAAGTTTCCTCAAAAAATTGAAAGTAAAGCTACCATCCAATACAGCAACTCCACCTCTGTGTGTTTATTGGGAAAAACAAAAACACTAATTTGAAAAGATGTATGTACCCTTATGTTCATTGCAGCATTATTCATAATAGCCAAGATATGGAACTAACCTAAGTGTCCATTGATAGATGAATGGAAAAGCAGATGTGCTACGTATGTGTATATATACATGTATATATACAGATATGTGAAATTATGTGAAATCACAACCACAGGCATATTATATACATACATATATTAATATTGAATATATATGCATATATATATGAATGTATGAAATACAACTCAGTCATAAAAAATAAAACTTTGCTAATTGCCATAACATGGATGAAACGACAGGGTGTCTTGCTAAGTGAAATAAGTAAGACTGAAAGAGACAAATATCACAAGATTTTACTTACATGTGGAATCTAAAGAACAAAACAAATTAACAAACAAAATAGGAACAGATTCGTAGAAAGAAAAAATCAGTAGTTGCCAGATGGGAAGGGGTGGGGAATGAATGAAATAGGTGAAGGTTATTAGAGGTGCAAATTTCTTAGTTATAAAGTAAGTAAGCCACAAGGATATAAAGTAGAGCATGGGAAATAGTGTCACTAACATTTTAGTAACCTTGTGTGGTGACAGATGGTAACTAGACCTAAGGTGGCAATCATTTTGTAATGTATAAAAGTATTGACTCATTATGTTGTATACCGGAAACTTATATAATATTATATGTTGATTATAATTCAATAACAAAAGGATTAGTCTCCTTCTCACCACCAACACGATCCTACAAAGAGTCAAAAAGTTTTAAAGGAATATCTTGTTTCAAAACAGCATAAAAAAGAGAATAAGAGACATTTAAGCATGTTTTTATGTGGAAGAGAAGGAACCAGAAAAGAAGGTAATTAAACTTACAGGCAAGAAAGAAAAGGATTCAACACGAAGTGTATTAGAGGAGACAGAAATCATAAAGAAATGGTGGGCAGCCATGGTGGTCGTATTTAACGGTAATAGGGAGGTAAGATGCATTTTTCCACTGCGGCAAAAAGAAAGAAGACTCCATATGTTTAAATTAAGAGAGACACTGAGGTTGTGAGAAAGTTACAGACACTCTTGTCAAAGCTGTAAAGCTTAGAAGACTGCTGTAATAAATGTTTCAAGAATTAAAATTGAGAAGATAATGCGTGTCAGGCCCAAATGAAAAATATGTCAGGGTGGTGCCAGCTCTGAACGTTTTCCAAAATTAGGTCTGTCACATTGATTATAGAGATGGACAAACCTGTATTTTAGTATTATTATTGACTCTGTGGTCTTAGGCAGGCTAGGTCACTGTGCAGGCTTCAGTGTCCTCGTCTGTTGATCTGGTGATTGTGATGACTGACTAAGGAAATGGATGTGAAGTACTTAGTACAATATTTGGCACATGGTAGGCACACAATGGGTTTCTCTGTCATTATTAATCATGATCTGAAATGCTGACAAGTCTCTGAAAATATAGCAGTTATTTTGATGAGATCCAAAGGAATCCAGCAAATGTAACTAAAATGTAATCAAAATATAAAATTAATTGTAATTAAATTTAAATGTAATTTAAAATGTAATTAAGTGTGATTATTAAGGAAAAATATCCCATTTGTCAAGAGGTGGACAAATAAGAAAAATATACGTTTCAGTTTAAACTTTTGCAGTTATGTTTAAAATTAACTAATCTCTTCATTTCCTGGTAATTATATACATAAAACCCTTTCATATATAGTATTATTTGTCACAGAAATGTTTGTGAATGTCAGAGAAAATGTTTGGTGAAATTCTAAATTTCTTGAATTAAAAAAAGAAAGCAAAACATATGCAGGATATATCCATGAATCAAATGTCAAGCCAAGAAAGAGGACTAATTAAAAAAATTTTTTAATGTTTTTTATTTTTTTATTTTATTTTTTATTTTTTGAGAGACAGAGAGAGACCGAGTGATCAGAGGAGGATCAGAGAGAGAGGGAGACACAGAATCTGAAGCAGGCTCCAGGCTCTGAGCTAGCTGTCAGCACATAGCCTGACTCGGGGCTCGAACCCACGAACCGTGAGATTATGACCTGAGCCAAAGTCAGACGCTTAACCGACTGAGCCACCCAGGTGCCCCAGACTAATTTTTAAAGCAGATGGTTTTGAAACTTTATCATATAGAGGTACTGTGATTCAATATACCATGAGAATTACCAACAATGATATCATGAAAATAAAATTAATAATTTACTTCTTAGAGAGTGGAACACTACATGTTGACAAATAAGTCCTGGGAATTATCCAAATACTGAAAGTAGTGTGCTAAGTCTCAAAATTAGCTAAGGCTGCAGTAAGATGCATCAATTGGTTCAAAAGGAACACAATAAGCAGATATATCTGACAAAAGAATGCCATAGGTATCAGAAGAGAGAAACCCGGCAGTCAGGAGCCTCAAAAGGGAAGCCCTACTCTAGGCTTTGGATTCTGTGTCTCCCTCTCTTTCTCTACCCCATTCACGCTCTCTCTCTCTCTCTCTCTTAAAAACAAACAAACAGAAGAATTCAAATGACTTCATTTTCTTCCCTAAACATTTGAAAATATATCACTACAGCCATTCAGTGTCTGTTCGGCCCTGATAGTCTACCAAAGCTACTAAGGAAATAGTTGGGTGTTTTTATGAGATATTAAATATGATATTTTGAATGATACAGATTTTCTACTACAGTGAAGTAGATAGACAGTGAGGATGACTTTACCGAACATGATCACAAAACCTAGGATCATGTCTGTACATCTCTGTGTCTCTTATGTACCTCTTCATGACCGGTCTGCCCCCTTCTCAGCTCCAGCCATTTCACTAGCTGCCAGCAACCATGGGCACCTCACCTGAGCCTGCACAAGACCTTTCACTTCCTGCACCAGTCTCTTTAGATTGACCAACGTGCAATCTAAATTAATTCTGAGGCACATTTTCAAAGAAGCTTCAGAAGAACTGAGTACCCATATCATAGGGTAGACCTCAGAAGACATGTGCTTGTATTTTAACCTCTATGTTTATTCATTTGTCCCTGACTCTTGCATCCTAAAATTACATTCTTCAATCAGGGGAACCTGGGCTTTGCTTTGGGCGAAGCTATGCTAAGAGATAGCAGTTGTTTCTGACTTTGATGCATTAGTTTTTCTTTTTAATCAAAGAAATAATAAAAATTAAAATTTAACAAAATAGTAGTTTGCATCATTGATAATTCAACGTGTATTGGCAAAGCATTATGTTTGACAAGGGAACTAAAAGTGTGTTTTGAAATATTTTCCTTTTTCTTTTATTTTTTTTTTTAAATTTTTTTTTAATGTTTTATTTATTTCTAGGAGAGAGAGAGAGAGAGAGAGACAGCGTGAGCAGGAGAGGGTCAGAGAGAGAAGGAGTCACAGACTCTGAAACAGGCTCCAGGCTCTGAGCTGGCAGTCAGCACAGAGCCTGATGTGGGGCTCTAACCCACTAACCGCGAGATCATGACCTAAGCGAAAGTCGGACGCTTAACCGACTAAGCCACCCAGGCGCCCCCTTTTTCTTTTATATCTTTATAAAAGTAAGAAAAATAATACATTTTTGGTTAAATAATATTTGCTTAGCTTGGTTTATTTCACATTTTAATCATAATATTACTTTAAAATGTGTAGAAATAATATAGAAATAAATCACATCATGAAAAATCATTTTCATTTTACCATCTTCTAAATTCACTGAGACGAGATTCTATATCCCACCGCCCCCACCCCTGTTCTTTCTTGACAGATCTTCACTTGTCTCTTAATTAATATCTTTTGTCTGCTGGTTTTATTTAGGCCAATATGCCCTGTATATCCCTTTTCATCTTGCAGTTAGGGACAGATCTGAGACTTCATAAGGTGCACAAGATATAAACAGACATTTATTGGGAAGGGGCTTCTAAGAATACGGTGTCTCTAATAAGGAAGAAAGTCTCACCTAACATGTAACTTTTGCTTTTTGTACTTCTCCCTTTTTATTCTGCCAGGGACATAGAACCAAGTCTTCGAGGTACATCAGTCGTCTGGAAACCATTAGGACAATGTGTCTAGGAAAGCAGAACAAGAAGCTTGAATAAATCAGACTCCCTGCTTATTAAGCAATTTAATCAGCTCTGGACAGCCTACTTTCAGATGTCATATAACTGATAAACCACGATTTTGTCCAAATGGTATTGTTAAATGTCTGTTATGTGCCAATTCTATCATCCTGTATACTGACTTCTGTGTCAGCAATTTATTATAAATCCACATGCTCATTTCTCATTTGAAATTAAAGGCCATTTGGATATCAAATCTCTTGATCATCCAAAAGGTGGAGAAAAGTTTTGTAGTATCTTTCATTGTGGTTGGTAATTTGAGAATTATAGTGACAATCTTTCAACATATGTACAAGCCACAAGTGCCATTTCAATGCTTTCTCAGTTAAAGGATGATTTCATTGCTCATGGAGAAATTTTTCAAAATTATCATCTACATTAATAAAAAAGGTTAATATTTATTTGAGAGAGAAAGAGAGAGAGAGAGAGAGAGAGAATGTGAGTGGGGTAGGGGCCGAGAGAGGGAGACACAGAATCTGAAGCAGGCTCCAGGCTCTAAGCTGTCAGAACAGAGTCCAGTGTGGGGCTTGAACTCACAGACTGTGAGTCCCTTCTATAATGGTGTTACCCATTCCTTATTTAGTTGTATCTTTAAATGGCATTCTTACATTTGGATAGCTATCCTATACTTATATAATTTCATGCAGTCACAATAATTGCATACCTTTTGATAAAGCTGTTTTTTTAAAAAAAATAATTCTTTCTTCTTAGGTCTCATATATTGTTAGGGAAAAGTTATAGAGTGCATTCTATTCTCTGTTTTATTTAATGTTACATAATCCCCTGTTGATAGTTTAGGATGAAGTTTGGCTGACATAGCAAAAAACCTATTCTATAAAAGTGGCATAAATAAGATGAAAATATCTCACATTATGAAAGCCTAGAGATAGGCAGGTCAAATATGTTATTTTCGCTTCATGTTGTCATAAGAGAGTTCAGTAAATTCTCTTAGTGGACAGTCTCTGTAGTAAAGAATTTAACCTTATTCAAGGGGAGCTTGGCTTCTGGCCCCAGGAGATAGTTTCTAAGCCCTTAGAATACCTTGTCTATTAAAAATATTTTTGTGTACCCCTCTGGGCCCTAGGTCAGTAATATGTAACAGTGTGATTTGGGATGAGAACTCTGTGCCAGAGCAAGATTGTGATCTAAGTTGGGGGCCTTGGGACAGACAAGGGAGTAACAAAGTGATTTAGGATGGGAGCTTTGGGTCAGATCATATCGGTGGATTTCCAGAGGAAAGTCAGCCTTATGGGTGTCCTAAAAGGTTAACATTATTGAGTCTCTGTAAATATTTTGCACACCAAGGCTCTGGTGAGCATTATGGTTGACAATACTCAGTGCATATTGTCACACATCACTGCTGGGAAATTAATGCTGTCTATAGCTCCATCAGGAAAGGATAAAAAACTGGAAGCTGGAAGCTAGATGCTCTGTCTTTAGAGCTTTCCTGGGCTAGTCTTATATGTGCCTCTTCCTTTTGGCCAATTTTAATCTGTATCCTTTACCTGTAATATACCATAATCATGATCTTTCAGTGAGGTCTATGGGTCCTCTATCAAATTATCAAAACTAAGGGTGCTCTTGGAGACTCCTAACTTTTCAGTTGGTATCAGAAATGAGGGTATTCCTGTGGACTGTTCCAACTTAGTAGGGACCCAACTTCTATTTTTTGTTCTACCCAAAGATATGGCTTCTATCTTCTAGGTTAATTTATGGCCCACAATGGCTGTTGGAATCCCAGATATGATATCATTGAACACTGAAAGTATAAAAGGTGTAATTACAAGTAACAATCCTTCCAAGCATGTGTGAAGAGGGGGGAAAGGGAAGGGAGAAGGAGAGAGAGAAGCAGGCTCCATGCCCAGCGCTGAGTCCAACACAGAGATCGTGACCTGAGCTGAGATCAGGAGTCAGATGCTTAACTGACTGAGCCACCCAGGGACCCCTGGACACCTGGTTTTAAAAACCAATTACATGAAAAGAAAAATAAAGAAAAATAAAAATGTTAAAAATGTCTACAGAGATTGATAAATAAATTATCACAGCATTATTTTTAAAAAGCCAAAAACTTGAAACAAGTCCAGTATCTGTGTACTGAGTAATGGATGTTTTTAAAATTTGTTAGGTCCACACAATGGAATACTTTTCATTGATTAAAAAGAACAAATCACTGATAGATACATACTGTAACATGGATAGATCTCACATCCTTATGTTTAAAATAAGAATTTAGACCAAAAAAAAAAAAAAAAACCAACCACATAGTGAATAATTGAAAAGTCCAGAAAACATGAATATATAGAAACAGAGAGCAAACACCAGACTGCAAAGGGGCATAAGGAAATTTCTGAGGCTAAGGGACATATCTTAAAGTTGGATTGTGATCATGATTATACAATTTAATATGTTTACTAAAAATCCTTGAATTGTATTCTTACACAGAATGCATTTTACTGTATATAAATTTTACCTCAATAAAACTATTAAAAATAAATAAGAGATATGAGCTTTCAGGGGAGAGATGTCAAGGAGCTTCCCTAGCAAAAGTATAGCTCTAAGAAAATCAGTGTTTTGTAGCAGTCTTTTGCAGTGATTCTTAAGTGTGTCCTGAGGACTACATTAGTATTATATAATGAAGCTTCTTATTCTTGTACCCCAGCCTGGGATCTTAGGTTGGAGCCAGATAATTTTCATTTTAACAAGTTCTTCAAGTGATTATTTTTCACACTAACATCTAAGAGCCGCTGGTCAAAAATGTAGGTAATTCAGGTTAATGATATAGTGCATTAAAACTTTGGGCTAGGGGTAAATGGAGAGTTGGATGTTTTTAATCTCCAGTAAAATGCTATTTTTACAGCATGATGCCATGATTTGTTCAAACGTTTATAGAAAATCATAAATTCTATTATTATGATAGAAATAAATTTCTTTAAGTTTTAAACCAAGAACATTTTAGGAAGTAAAAACCTAGAGCAGAAGGTAAAAACCTCACACATAACTAGTTTTTTAATTGAGAAATATTGAGGAAAAAAAGGAATTTGAGGTGAGATGGCCAGGATTTAATTGTAACAAATCAAAAGAAAGTTTCCTAAATTGCTGATATAGTTCTTTCTTTAATTGTCAGAAATATAATTCAAAGTTTCTAAAGGTACAAAAACAAGAACAATACAAATTCCTACTAATTTTGTCTGAGCTCAAGGGAGAAATATGATATGGGGTAGATTCAGAATAGAAAGTTAATTTAATCAAGGTTAAGAAGTCACAGTATAGATGTTGTCTTAGTATTAGGTACATCATCTCCTTCAAAAAGCAGAAAAAGTGCATCCATTTTTGAAAGAAGCTTGCCAGTGTAAAGAAAGAAGAGAGAACAGATTTAAAAATATAATAACCATGATCTAATCCTGAATGACTGAATGGATAATTATAATTAAGAAAATGACAAAAAGTGGGGTAGAGGCTTTCAGAGCTTTGGGGAGCAAAAATAATTATTTTTCAAAGAAAATCAGTGACAAATGGGATCCTATTTTTTTCCATAGAAAATTCCACATCATTCTGGAGAACAGATAAAATGACAAGCAATGCCTTAGAACTAAAAACTTGTCACTTAAAAAGTTCTTTGCTTGAAAACGCAATTAGTGAAAGGTTAATTACTACCTCAAAATGATACAGAGAAACAAGTGTTCACTGAAGGAACCTAAGATTATCTGGATTCCATTATGGTAACAAAAAAGCTTGGACAATTAAGTTTATTTCTTCATTCTATAAAATGGGGCTGATAATACTATTTACTTCTAATGATTTTGTGAGGATAAAATTGGATGACAGATGCAAAGGACTTGGTGCAGTGTCCGGCACATAAGTCTTTACGAAATCTTATCTATATAATAGATAATAGGTGTTGTAATTGTATATATAGTACACACATATTATATGTACACATAATATATATAATTATAGATAATATATATTTATCTACAATATCTAATTGTATGTTATATGATATGTCATCATTATACCTATTATGACTGTTGTCCTAAAAAGTCAGAATTTTTTTAAATATGTGTAACACAAAAGAGAAAGCAACCATAGTTTTATTGACCAAATTCTAAGATATTAGAAATACTGGTCATTCCTTTCATATCAGTTTGAGAATGGTTTATCTTTCAGCAACCTTGAACTGTCAGTAGTTTCTGGTTTTGCTGATTCATGCTTCTCTCAGCCTTTAATCGCACCTTTTCTTCTGCTTGAAATTTGCATTTCTTCTGTCTTCCCTCTCTTGCAATTGCTTAACTTTGCCTTAAGCTTTCTTACATTCTTCTATTTTTCCTGAAAGCCAACTCCACCCCTACTAGTACCAGGTAAGAGCTTCTCTTCAGGGCTCTTGTGTCAAATTCCTTCTGGCTGTTTCATCACGCTCTTTTATAACAGTGTTTATGTTAGCCAATTTTCTTAAAACAGAGTCTGCTGTTATGCCTTTGAATAACATTGATCAGAATAGAAGCTGGTTTACCAGAAGCGGTTGGTAAATATTATTTGGGTTTGACTTGCTTGAGTCAGTATGTAGAATCTGTTAAAGCTGTGATACAAGTTGAAACTATTAATAGATTCAAGGAGATTTTGGAAATAGATGCATGAATGGCTTATAAAAACAAATAAAGTACTTAGATACGAACAGACACTTCTCCAAAGAAGACATCCAGATGGCCAACAGACATGAAATGATCATCAGGGAAATACAAATCAAAGTCACTCATCATCTGGGAAATACAAATCAAAACCACACTGATGTATCACCTCACACCTGTTAGAATGGCTAACATTAACAACTCAGGCAACAACAGATGTTGGTGAGGATGAGGGGAAAGAGGATCTCTTTTTGCACTGCTGGTGGGAATGCAAACTGGTGCAGCCACTCTGGAAAACGGAATTGAGGTTCCTCAAAAAATTAAAAATAGAATTACCTTGTGACCCAGCAACTGCACTAGGTATTTATCCAAGGGGTACAGGTATGATGTTTCAGAGGGACACATGCACCCCAATGTTTATAGCAACACTATCAACAATAGCCTAAGTATGGAAAGAGACCAAATGTCCATCAATGGATGAATGGATAAAGAAGATGTGGTATTTAAGTATACAATGTAGTATTACTCATCAATCTAAAAGAATGAAATCTTGCTATTTGCAGCTATGTGGATGGAACTAGAGGGTATTATGCTAAGTGAAATTAATCAGCCAGGGAAATATCATATGATTTCACTCATGAGGATTTTAAGAAACAAAATAGATAGACACAAGGAAGGGAAGCAAAAATAATATAACAATGGAGCTGGGACAAAAACATAAGAGACTCTTAAATACGGAGAACAAACAAAGGGTTACTGGAGGGGTTGTTGGGGGGTGGGCTAAATGGGTAAGGGGCATTAAGAATCTACTCCTGAAATCATTGTTGCACTATATACTAATTAACTTGGATGCAAATTTAGAAAAATAAATAAATTATTTAAAAAAAAAAAGAAAAGGAACACTGCCCTCCAGGCAAATGTCCCTGCTATCAAATGTATCTGGAACCGACTTACATGGTTTAATTAGATAAGCCCTGGGTGTTCCTCATTCTAGTATTTCTTTCTTTCTTTTTTTTTTTTAATGTTTTATTTATTTCTAGGAGAGAGAGAGAGAGACAGCATGAGCAGGGGAGGGTCAGAGAGAGAGGGAGTCACAGACTCTGAAACAGGCTCCAGGCTCTGAGCTGGCAGTCAGCACAGAGCCCGACGCGGGGCTCGAACCCACGAACCGCGAGATCATGACCTAAGCGAAAGTCGGACGCTTAACCGACTAAGCCACCCAGGCGCCCCTTCTTTCTTTTTTTTTAATGTCTATTTATTTTGAGAGAGCAAGAGACAGAGCATGAGGAAAACAGGGGCAGAGAGAGAAGGAGACACAGAATCCAAAGCAGGCTCCATATTCAGAGCTGTCAGCACAGAGTCCTACCTGGGGCTTGAACTCACCAACCATGAGATCATGACCTGAACCAAAGTCGGATGCTTAACCCACTGCGCCACCCAGGCACCCTTCATTCTAGTATTTCTTAAGTTTGGTGTACACTTGTTCTCTTTTATTTTCCCTCTATTAATTTCTCATTAATTTGCCAGAACCAATAATATTCAAATAAAAGCTTCCAGGGTTTAATAACACTATTGATTCTTTATAAAATAAATATTTGCTTTGATAATAACTTATCATATCATAAATTATTCTTACTCTTACAATTGACAACCCTCCATAATTTGAAATATAAATTGTATCTGACAAAACACAAAACTTGCAAAGTGACTTATGACTCAAAGGATTTTCATTTTAGTATGAATTTGCATAGCAAACCTCAGGTCTCCTCTTTATTTATAAAAAGTCTTTCTGAAGCATATTCCATTTAATTGGTGTTGAAAACAATTCAATTTACATTACCTTCAATCAAAATCAGCATATATATACTGATTAAGGCAAAAGCAACCACATTATTGTCCTGCCTTTTTCTAATGGTCAATCTAGAGGAAAAGACATTTATTCACTGACATAGTCTTTTTTACTCCTAAAAAAAGCATTTGAAGTACAACATCTATTCACGATAAAACACTCAAAAAAAAATTCAACAACATAGGATTAGAGGGATCATACCCCAATATAATACAGGCCATATATAAGAAACCCCACAGCTAACATCACCCACAGTGGGGAAAACACTGAGAGCTTTTCCTCTACAGTCAGGAACAAGACAGGGATGTCCACTCTCACCACCGTTATTTAACATAGTACCAGAAGTCCTATCCATGCAATCAGACAACAAAAAGAAAAACACGAGAAACAACAGGTGTTGGTGAGGATGTGGAGAAAGGGGAACACTCTTGCACTGTTGGTGGGAATACAAACTGGTACAGCCACTCTGGAAAACAGTACGGAGGTTCCTCAGAAAGTTAAAAGTAGAACTACCCTTTGAGCCAGCAGTTGCACTATTAGGTATTTACCTAAAGAATACAAAAATATTAATTCAAAGGGATACATGCACCCCAATGTTTATGGCAGCATTATCTGCAATAGCCAAATTATGGAAACAGCCCAAGCATCCATTGACTGATGAATGGATGGGAACAAGTGGTATATATACACACAATGGAGTATTATTCACCCATAAAAAGGAATGAAATCTTGCCATTTGCCTTTGGATGGATGGAACTAGAGAGTATTATGCTAAATGAAATAAGTCAAACAGAGAATGACAAATATATGATTTTACTCATCTGTGGAAATTAAGAAAAAAATAAACAAGCAAAGGGAAAAAAGAGAGAGACAGAAGCAAACAAAAAAACATACTTTTCACTATAGAGAACAAAGTGATGGTTACCAGAGGAGAGATGGGTAGCGGTATGGGTTAAATAGATGATGAGTATTAAGGAGTGCACTTGTGATGAGCAACAGGTGTTGTATGGAAGTGTTGAATCACAATATTGTACACCTGAAACTAGTACTATTACACTATATGTTAACTAACTGGACTTTAAATAAAAATTTTTAAAAAAGAATTTGAAGTGTTCCTCAATAAAAGACACTGAAATAGTTTCAAGACAAAGGGGAAACCAACAAGCAATTAAGTGTGATGCAAAAGGAGAATGAAATAATCCCATAATATGATAGGTGGTGTTGAAACACAGAACAGGAAATATATCCTTCAAGATAGAAAAAGATGAAGGAAGGTTTCTAGGAATGGGTGGGATATGAATGCGAATTTGATGAACAAGAAATGAATATAAATGGATAAAGACATATCAGTTCAAGGGAAAAGCTACAAAATCAAAAAATTCTTGCAGAATGAGTATGTTGGTGATGTGGGTGTATAGTGTACATAGGAGGGATGTTGGTAAAGGTAAATTTAGAGAGATCGACTGGAATCACATGCTGGAAAATCTTGGACTACATGCTAAACAGTTTAGGACAGGGGAAAACTAGGAAAATTTTGAGAAGGGTATGACAGAATTCTTACAGCTTTAAAGGAGAAGGAACTGGATGAGGAAGGAACAATTACATAATTATTTTAACAATAAAGGTTTGAAAAAATGGCAATCAGAACTAGGTCAGTGGCAATATTCTTTAAGAATAGAAGCTGCTTTTTCTTAAACTTCATAGAACCTAACCAACTGCTTTGCACAAAATCAGTACTTAAAGATTATTTGTTGACAGGGTATAACTTTAAAGAATGCCTTCCTGACCCAAGTCTTTTTTTTTTTTTTTCAGCATATGATAGAACTCACTTCGTGATGTTATGAATTAACTTTTAAAAAACGTTTATTTATTTATTTTGAAAGAGAGAGAGAGCATGCAGGAGGGTCAGAGAGAGACAGAATCCCAAGCAGGCTCTAACTCATCAGCATAGAGCCCAACGTGGGGCTCAGTCTCACTAACTGTGAGATCATGATTTGAACCGAAATCAAGACTCAGATGCTTAACCAACTGAGCCACCCAGGAGCCCTGATTGGCTAACTTTTAATCTCTTCGTATTTTTAGGAATAAGGATTAATTCCTGGAAAATATGAATATGATAACTTGTATGCATTATTGGAAGAATTGCCAGTATGAATTTGAATACAAAATTAGTTGTTAACTCAAAAAGCTAAATATATCATAGAGAAGTGATTTATTCTAGTTGATTGAATTTTTATTATTTTTTTACTGTTTTATTTATTTCTAGGAGAGAGAGACAGCATGAGCAGGGGAGGGTCAGAGAGAGAGGGAGTCACAGACTCTGAAACAGGCTGCAGGCTCTGAGCTGGCAGTCAGCACAGAGCCCGACGCGGGGCTCGAACCCACGAACCGCGAGATCATGACCTGAGTGAAAGTCGGACGCTTAACCGACTAAGCCACCCGGGTGCCCCTAGTTGATTGAATTTTCAGAAAGACAAATTATCCAAGGGACTAATGTCAATAATGCAAAATATTTCAATAAATGGAGATTATTGGCCTCATTTGTTGCTAGACGTAAGAAATATAGGAATCACATATTGATTGTAATTGATTATAAGAAACTTTTTCCACGTACATCATATAATGCTATTGCCGTTTCTATTTTCATTGTATCTATTTTCCCCCTATTCTATTCATTATTAAACAAACAAACTTTGTAGTCCAGAATATCCACATATTTATTTTGGGCTCTATCCTCAAGAATGTGTTATTGTTAGATGTTTGAGTTAAAAGATGATTCCCTGGAATTCCAAAAACTACCTTGGAGCAGCCATCCAGAGCATACCTCATGGTTTGGATGATTTCCTTTATCTGCCTCCTGACTGCCAATATCTTCCATTAGTCCATTGTAGATAAGAGCGAGTGGGATTTTAGTTTGGATATTGGTGAATAGGAGCTGTCACAAAGAATTTGAACAGTTCAGCACTCCTGAAATGTAGTATTCCCCCGCCCCTTTCCTAGTCCTCATTATCTGTACTTCCCACACCCATGCACTGGCAGACGTGGCCCAATTCTGAAGTAGGTTGTCTCTGTTTCCTACGAAGTGTATAAACTACAGGAATATCATCTACAATTCTTCCAATACTCTCAGTGTAATCTCTTCAACCAAGAACTCCTGAGAGCTTATTATTTAAGAAAAGTATGTTAACTCTATGTTTATTTATTTCCACCCTTTTATCATCTCTTTTAATTTCATTTTTCTTCCTGATTTTTGTCAAGGTTGTGGCTCTAAATTATTAAGCTTCTCCTATGAGGAGCTCTTTAGCATAAAGATCAAAGGCAAATATGAAAAAGGCTAACATTGAACTGTCTCTTCAGTTGGGAACACAGCATGCTGTAATATTAACATCATATACATGGAAATAATTAAATACATTTAAAATGAAAAGTGGGAAATCCCTTGTCAATGAAAACCTGAACTTGCATATTAAGTTTCTAGGAGGCTCTTGGAAATTATTAATCAAAGCAATATGTTTTCACCATTTCTCAAAAAACAAACAGAACACTTAAGCAGAAATATTCTTCTGAAAAATAAGGCTCAATTGCTTTGTTATCATTATATGAAAGCCATCATTAATATCTAGGTTTGTTTGGAATAAAAGATGAATGCTACATTTTTTTTTTTGAGAAATATTAGTTCTCAATCAAAAGGTCCTTTGGAACTCTAGAAGATAAGACCGATTCTAGAATGTCTGCAACATATCTATCTATCCTGAAGAAAAATATAGCCACAGAGAGAGGGGGTGGACATCCTATAGCATTTTAAAATTCCTACATCATTGAAATTATAAAACACCAAAAATAAAGTTATTGTACATTCAAGACCTTGACATAAAGATACACTCAAAAATACATGTAGTATATTTTCTTTTCAAACATAAAATTATAAAAGGATAAAGAGTTCATATACTGGGTATGTTAATATTACCTATTTTCTCATGGTTTCTTTCAAGGGATTCATAAACTATACGAAGACCACATGGTTTCTCAAAATGGATGCTTTATATTCATCTATAGAGAATTGAAAGCAATGGTAATTTTAATTCAGGAAATAGCTTAATGTTATGGCAAATTGTCAAACGCAAGGGATAATGCTACCAAGTTCTTCATCGTCTGCTTTTCTTCCTTATCTAATTAAAAGTCAGGTTTTGGGAAAAATAATTCTTAAAATATAGTGACCCTTTATATTGCTACATTTCCATTTTGAATTGAATTTTGCTTTGTATTTATGTACAAATAAGATTGTTTAAATTATTACAGCACAAGGAGAGACTAGTAAGATGTGTTTGTTCAGCTGGACTCTGAAAATTACTTTGAAATGTTCAAGAAATACAGCAATAAAATCATTTTTCAATCTAATCAAAGTAAAATAAACATCACCTAATATAGATTATAGGAAAATTTAAATTATTTATACTACTATTAAAAAAAAGAAACATTTATTTAAAATTGCTTTGCCATGGGGCGCCTGGGTGGCTTAGTCGGTTAAGCGTCCGACTTTCGCTTAGGTCATGATCTCGCGGTTCGTGGGTTCGAGCCCCGCGTCGGGCTCTGTGCTGACTGCCAGCTCAGAGCCTGGAGCCTGTTTCAGTCTGTGACTCCCTCTCTCTCTGACCCTCCCCTGCTCACGCTGTCTCTCTCTCTCCTGGAAATAAATAAAAACATTTTAAAAAAAAATTGCTTTGCCATGATTACTTGAGAGCCACCATTACTGTTTAAATTTACTCTGGTTAGAAGATAAATGCTACATAATTTTTGGAAAATGCATTTTCCAAAACACCTTTTTGGGACATATTCATTATGGATTTTTATTTGCTGATATATATACATATGATGTATGTGCATATACATGTATACTTGTAAATATGTATATTTATATATGTATAAAATACACACACACACACATTAAGAAGATAAAAGCCCATTGGTGCTCACAAAGAGCACAAAAATGTTCTCACAGGTACAGGGGAATATATTTACTAATAAAAGGAATTTTGTAAAAATCTATGATTTATCAGCCTATGATACATACCTAACAGATAACAAACCCAATGCTCTTATTCTTTATAATTTGGTGTTTTAGAAATTCCATATCTGAGGAAGAATTTCATATGATACAAATTTCGGTGTATTGGCACTGTCTTCTGTGTTACTGAGTCATCTGTATATTTAAATTTTGCCCTTAATATTGCCTAAATCCCCATTTGTAACACTTCAAATGTTTTTTCCTAACTTTGTGTTATCTTTCAGATGAAATTAATGAATATGACTAGGTAATATTGATATTTGGGGATATGTTTAGAATATCTATTTGCATTCATATTTGAAGAACTTAGATGTCATTCAGCTAATTTTCACATTAGTTGTTTGGGGTTTCCCAAATGGCCTAGCTTAACTCCATGGAATAGTACCGATTTCGGTTTGGCATTCTATTCTTAGCTTGCCCCTATTTTCCTCAAAATTACAGTGATACCATAGTTTTAATCCTTCCTAACTTTTGAAGGATGTTCCAGCTCTCAAACTTTCTCATTCACCCACTACCTCTCATAGCTTCTCTTTTACCTTTAAAATTGCACAAATATCAAATTCAGATTAAAAACATCTTTACTTGATGTAAAGAGTTCCCCTTGTTCCTCTCTTTTCTTTTCATCTCAAAATTCTAGAAAGAATAATCTACAAACTCAGGCATCTTTTACTTATACCATCCTTTCCTTGATCTCTACTACTAATTTTTTGCATATAAGTGAGTCCAATTGCTTTTTTTCACCAGGTTCAGCAGTTTTCATTTTTTAAGTTTTCTGACCTATGCAACAATATTCTCTCAAGTTTCTCTTCCAATTCCTGTGAGAGAAACTTTACTTTAATTGTTTTTCTTACCCTCTCCAACATTAAATGTAAAATGATATTCGATATTCTCCAAAGGTTAATCTTTAGACCTATACATTTTATAACTTTTCCCCTCTAGATAATTTATCATTATCATGGAATTAACACTTTTTGTTTACTCTTAAACTTTAAAAAACAAACTTTTAGGGCTTATTTATTTATTTCAAGAGAGAGAGAGAAAGTGAGAGAGAGTGCGTGTGCCCACATGCATGGAGCAGGGACAGAGACATAGAGAGAATCCCAAGCAGGCTTCTCACTGTCAGCACAGAGCATGACGTGTGGCTTGAATTCATAAACTGTGAGATCATGACTTGAAACAAAAAACTCAAGAATCATACATTTAACCAACTGTGCCAGCCAGGATCCCCAAAACTTCTTTTCTATGTGGCCAAAATTACTTCTTTAGTTGGGAAATCCAAGATCATTAAGTTTAAAAATCTATGTAAAATAATGAGATTTGGTGAGGTACATGCTAAAAAAATGATGGGTCAGTCACAATAGTGACAAACAGACTTTTAGGAAAGAAATATCAAGCTAAGTGTCATCTTCACTACTGTATTAAAATAAATTCCAGATGGAGCACGGATTGAATGTAAAAATGAACCCAAGATTTCTAGAAACAAAAGTTGGATAAATTTATTTGTGGCTTTAGAAAACAAAATCACTGGTGCCTAGGTGGCTCAGTCAGGAAGTGTTGGACTCTTGATTTTGGCTCAGGTTATGATCTCACAAGTTTGTGAGTTGGAGCTCCTTGTTGGGCTCAGCGCAGATAGTGCAGAGCCTGCTTGGGATCTGTCTCTCTCCCTCTCTGCTCCTTCCTCACTTATTCTCTTACTCTCTTTCGAAATAAATAAAAAATTTAAAAAGTAAACAAACCAAAAACAAAAATAATAAAAATTACAAGATATACGATAAAGTGCCAATTGTCATTTAAAAATTTTTAATGTTCATTAATTTTTGAGAGAGAGAGAGTCAGAGCATGAATGTGGGAGGGGCAGAAAGAGAAGGAAACACAGAATCAGAAGCAGGTTCTAGGCTCTGAGCTGTCGGCACAGAGCCCAATGCAGGGCCCAAACTCATAAACTGTGGATCATGACCTAAGACAAAGGGAGTGACACACACACCCTAAAGTACCAATTGTCTTATAAGGCATTTACAAGGAATATGAAAATCACTGTTTTACAAATCAATAAAATTAAAAGGAACAAAGTACATATATAGCCAATATAGTGAAAGAGAAATAGAAACACAAATGATAAATGAATATATTTGTAACTAAATAAATGAGATACTAATTTTTAATCCACCTCAAGTAATACCTGGTTCTGACAAAGTGGTGTGTGTGCTATGGGGGAAGCAATTTTGATGAGCTATTTAAGTATATGTACAAAAATTTTAAATGTGCATCATTTTGATACAATAGTTTTATTATTAGTTGTTTAACTATAAATATATATGTGTATTTATATATAAAGATAAATCTATATAGTTTGCAGTAGCAAGATCCATAAATTTTTATCAAAAGAGCATCAGTCAAATTATATCTATTTATATCTGCATAATAACATTTAATCAAAGTATATTTTCTAATATAGAAAGTACTTGAATATATTATTAGACTAAAATGAATATATAGAATCATATGGGTTAGTAGTTTGAGTCATAAAATTGCTGGTCAAAAATTAGTAATTTTTATGATTCAAATTAATAAACTATGTAGAATGAAACATAACATAAGAAATTTTTTAAATGGTTATGATTGTAAGAGAAAATATTTGTGGGTATGGGATAAGGGAGAGTTTTTCTTGTTATTTGTTAAATTTTCTAACTTTATGGATATTTTGTTTTCATTTTAACAAGTCAATTTGGATTGTTTATGAACAATTTTGTTGTTTTCATTTATAAGTTTGTATGTAGGTTTACAGTGTAAAATACTATTTAAAAAATAATTTTTTCTCCAAGAATACTCCATGGCCACTGGAATTCTAAACCAGATGCTCTGTAGAATATTCACTTTGAATACAAAAAGATTTGTTAGCAGGCTTTACTAGTGCATTTAAATATTATTTTATTGTCATAAAACATATTTAAAAGAAATGCTTGTGCATATGCAATACCTGCTAAAATATTTTCTAGCTTGCTTATTTTTAAACCCTTTAATTATCTGGTTTACTGGGAAATGAATCACCTTATTAAGAAGTAAATATTAAAATATCTACTAAAAATTATAGATGAATTTTAATTGGCATATTGGTATAGAAAATTGTCCTCTTTATGATACTTTTTAAAGGAATACAGTCAAACACTATTCTTTAGTATGGGAGGAATGTATTATTCGTATTAGGAAAGTATAACTCCATATCATGGACTTTTCTTATCTCACTGTTTAGCTAGAGACTATTATAAATATTTGATAGTTAACTACCACTATCCCTACTTAACACATAATTACTATTTAAATATGTATAATCTTTTATTGCTGTTATCTATTTACCATTTGTATCAGGACTGATACAAATCAATAATTTTGTTTGTTTTGACTAAACATAAATTAGGCATGGTGTCTGCCTCAAGCAACAAGATACTTTCATAAATATATTTTAGTTGGTAGTAAGCCTTTCTTTTTCCAAAGCTTTACTTAACAAGTCATGTAGAAGAAAACTGATTGATTTTGGAAATTTTTTTGTCAGATAGAAGTTCTAGATCATTTGGACCCCATCTGTTAAGGACTAAACTGTGTCCTCCATAAAATGCATATGGAGAAACCCGAGCTGCCAATATGACGGTATTTGGAGATAGGGCTGTTAGGGAGCCACTAGAGTTAAATGAAGTCAGAAAGATGGAACCCTAATGTGATAGGATTTATAAGAAGAGAAAGAGACACCAGATATATCTCTATTCCAGCAGACAGAGGAAAGGCCATATGAAGACATCATGAGAACGCAGCAGTCTACAAGCCATGAAAAGAGATTTCACCAGAAACCAATCTTGCTGGCATCTTGATTCTGAACTTCAAGATCCTCAAAAGTGTGAAAAAATAAATGTTGTTTATTCCAACTATGATGTAGTATTTTGTTATGGTAGGCTGAGCAAACAGACAATTCCACAGTTTTTTTTTTAATTTTTAATCTAATTTTTTTTAATTTGAGAGAGAGAGAGCAAGTAGGGGAGAGGAGCAGAGGGGGGAGAGAGAGAGAGACAGAGAGGGAGAGAGAGAGAGAGAGAGAGAGAATCTTAAGCATGCTCCACACTCAGCATGGAGCCCAAGACAGGGCTTGATCCCATGACTCTGGGATCATTACCTGAGCCAAAATCAAGAGTCAGATGCTCAACCAACTAAGCCACTCAGGGGTCCCAATTCCACAATTTTTTAAAAAAGTTGATTAGCCGTGGATATTGTTACTTAAAATATAAGCCAACTCTGATAACTTTATATTTGATTTTAGTGTTTTTATGATACTTTTAGATGAAGAAGTTGGTCCTACAGAAGTCTATTATTACCCAGGAACTAGCAGATACTTTTGATTAGGTCCAAAGCCATATAATCCATTGATCCTTAACACACAAACTAAAGTGCAGGTCATACCTAAACTAGAGCCTGCAACATGGTCCTGTTTCCAGGTCATCATTGCCCCAGATAATGTGGCAAGGAATAGAGATGATCTGAGAATTTCAATCTGCTCTGTGTTGGTAATACAACAGCTAATATTTGGTTCCTAAAACTCCAGAGTTTGCACTGAATCTTCATGGAGGATCTCAGAATAATCTTGCCCTCCATGTGTTCCTAAAAATCCAGAACTTTGTCAATTGTCTATCCTTAAAGCACCTGTCCATCATTATTCTTCACACTTAAGGCACTACCATCTCCTTTCTATGCCCAATAGTATATGAGGTTCTGCCAAGTTTATTTTCTGTACTTTTGTTATAATTGGCTATTTTGGAAAGAGGAGAGCCCAATATACAACAAGCATATAGCTATTGTGTCAGTGTATATATTTTTCACATATTACTGAATATTCTTCTTAATAAATAGAAAAACTGCCAGTAAAATTTCTTACACTATAATAATTTTGGCATCAATTTGCTTTAAAATAATGAAGTAGTTAAGCCGTGTTTTCCCTACTCATGGCAAATAGATCCTACATATGTGGACTATTCATAGGGCCATAGTGTTTTCAAACAAAAACATTAACATTATAAGGGATTATTTTCATTTCCTGAAGCGATGTAATTTTGAACTGTGTCTAATGTTATCTATAGTAGAGATTATTTGAAGTAATCCCAAAACAACAATAAAGATTGCTATAAGTGGGATATATAAAGTATATATCTTTGAAATTCCATGCATTTTGGCTTCTCTCTTTACTGAACTTCTTTGCTGAGTTTTGGTTACTGATTTCAAAGATATTTTATTAATCTTCATTTTATGTCTTTCAGAATTTTATATCATTGCCGTTTTTCCCACTTCTGCCTTGAAACTCTCTTCTCTCTTGTCTTGCATGAGAGTGCTTCTTCCTCATGCCTTTTAGACCATTCTGTCAACTGTTTTTATTATTTCCAGTGTCTCTTCTTTATCCCTAAATTTATTATAGGCATAACTCTGCTTGTCTTGTCTTTTGCTTTTCTTGTATTTATTTTTCCTACCTCTTATGCACATTCATAGCTTCAACTCTTATGCCTGTCAAATCTACATTCTGGCCCCTATATTTCCCCCAGGGACTAAGTCATTCACCCTCTTTCCAGAATTTGTTTTAGCTCTTCAAACTCATTGAGGGTGAAACTGGTGCACTTCCATCCCTCCCAAATCTGTCATGCTCCTTCCTTCTCTCTATTGTGAAGAGCACCACCAAGTGAGAGGTACACTCAGACACAAGAGTAAACACCCCAAGTGATGGATACCCTAAAGTATGATTTGTATCTTGGAAGATGTTTTCCTTATTTAATTTTTTTTATTTTAGAGAGAGAGAGAGAGAGAGCAAACGAGAGAAAGTACAATTGATGGGAGGGGGAGAGAAAGGGTGACAGAGGATCCGAGGTGGGCACTGTGTTGACAGCAGAGAGTTCAGTAGGGGCTGGAACTCATGAACCAACTGAACCGATCATGCAATCATGACCTGAACTGAAGTCAGATGTTTAAGTGACTGAGCCACCCAGGCACCCCCTCCTCCATTTTTAGGTTAATGAAGCAAATGGTCATTTTAAAGCTAAATAGACATTATGTCCTTACAGATTTAAGTAACATTCTCTAACTCTTTTTGTGACCAATTGTAATTATATAAAATATAGACAATTCTAATAAGATTCTCATTAGTAATAACCATAGTCTCCTTCATGTAATCCAGTATATTTTTTCCTGAGCTTTTCTGTAGTTGTGTGGGAGTATTAAGATATGTACGCTTGCACTTCTGTGCAAACAAAAGACTGTTATATGCAAAGACAGAAAATTGGAGATACTCTAATTATCTTCCTATTTCTTTCCAGGAACATTGTATCTGATGGCTCATCACTTCTCAGAGACCCAAGGGTAAAAGCACCAGACAGTTTAAAGAGCTGTGGTGTATTCTCCAGGCACCAAAAGGATTTATTACATGCAAATTTCCATTAGTGCTAATGGAGTTATTATAGGTGATTCATACTTTAAAGATAATAAACAAAAAGTTGACTTCATTTTGCTCACTTTGAATCTCGTTTTGCAAAATTCAGAGGAAAAGATAAGGAATAAACATCAACAATTGAAGTATTTCAAAAATAACTGTATGTGAAATGGTGCTCTTTATGGTTGATCAATTACAAATACTAATTTTTGAATTTTCAACATATGCCCTTGGCACTCCTTTCTCACTTATTCCAGTGTGTAGTTAGGCAATGAAGACGAATTTTAATATTAGTAATAATATTAATATAATATTATAATACGTATTATAATATTATATTATTATATAATATTAATATAATAAAAGCATAGCTTTTATTAGTCATATAATATATGACAAAGCCATACAAAAAAGGAATTTTTTTATTATTTTAATTTCTAGTGTAATTAAAAACAGATTATTATCTAGCAATCATATTTTCACAATCATATTTTAAAAAATTTTTTTACATTTATTTATTTTTGAGAGACAGAGCATGAGCAGGGGAGGGTCATAAGGAGAAGGAGATACAGAATCTGAATACAGGTTCCAGGCTCTGAGCTAGCTATCAGCACAGAGCCCGAAGCGGGGCTCGAACCCACGAACTGTGAGATTATGACCTGAGCTGAAGTCGGACGCTTAACTGACTGAGCCACCCAGGCACCCCACAATCATATTTATTCAGCCTATTAAACTAGATTGAGATAAGAGCTTTCATCTTTTCTTTGAGAATCATGTGATTTGGTAGAAAAACAATGTAACTTGACATGAAAGCAGCTGTTCCCACCCTTTTATCCCAATATTGCCTGACATCCTAGGTATGGCCTTCCTCATGTGAGTCATATAAAACCTCTAAGATTCATCTTAATGCTGATATTATGTAGCTTTATAATGATATAACCCTGAAAAATGAAGTTGAAATCCTAGAGAATCTATTGCTAGTAAAATCTATACATTTACTTTTAAGGCCAGTTTCAAAATGTTTGTTTGTTTATTTTTGAGAGACAGAATGTGAGTTGGGAAGGAACAGAGAGAGAGGGGGACACAGAATCTGAAGCAGACTACAGGCTCTGAGCTGTCAGCACAGAACCCAATGTGGGCCCCCACTCACAAACCGTGAGGTCATGACCTGGGCCAAAGTTGGTCACTTAACTGACGTGGACATGTCCTCTTAATTACATTTACCGATTTTGAAGTCTTATTCCCATTCCATTTTGGTTTTTAAATTTTTCTCACATATACTAGGCTACAGTCTCCATTATTTTATTATGTGAGCTAGCAGAATGGAACTTATTCCCATTTACATTGTTTCGGTGAATATTTCAATCTCAGGAATAAACAAATCTCTAGGATTTTTGCTCCTATAATGGCATAATGCCAGGTTTATAGCTTTGTCGAGGAGCTTACACATGGCCTTTGTCTATGTGCAAATGAGCAAAAAAGCTTTTCAGAACACCAATCATTCCCACAGACTGCAACTTCCACCATTTCCTAACAAATCTTAAGTAATGGTTCAAAATGCCTGCTGATCTTGATGACATATGCAAAGATGAGTAAAATCAATTTTAGCACCACAGGTGCGGTTTGCAGTTTCAGATCAGTAGCTGGTATAGCAAGCAGACGTGGCTCTTTGCAAATTTTCTGCTCTGAGCTCAGCATTTGTGATTTAACTGTGCAGTTTCAAGAGATGTTCATAAAAATTCAAAGAAAGAACTTTAGAGATAAACAAAAAAGAAATTATGTGTATTGGATAAAAAAAAAAGTTACACTTGGTTTTCAGGTGGAAAGATTAAAATGCCCAGTAAGGACTGAAATAATCTCTTGGTTTTGGCTTGAATATGCATGATGCACTTACATGTTTTATCAGTATTTATATTTGCATGTTGATGGTGAATGAAATGAAGTTCTTATTAGAAATAATATGATGCAATTCAACAACTATTTCTGAGTACTTTGTATTTTACAGATACCCTGCCAAGCATATGGAGATGAATGACAGAGTGCCTGTCTTCATGGTTAAGAATGGTTAAGAATGAAGTGAAAGATTGGCATAATCACATACACATATGCTGTGTGCGTGTACATATATATGTATTTATAAAACAAAGTGCAGAAAACATGATAATAAAATAAAGTGGAAACCTTAAGAAAACAGGTAAGCAGGGAGTCAAATGAGATGAGTGAATAAAACTTGGCTATTTTTAGAATACAATTGACAACTCTACCCTTCTTAAAAACTCTCTTTTCTTATTTTTAGCAGCAGCACGTCTCACTGGCTACTCCTTTCAGATTCCTTTCCCATCCACATTACTTCTGCACAGTCTAAATGTTGGAGAACTTCAGAAGGGAATCCTAGTGTGTTTTTCTTCTCCCATCACTGATTTTAATTGCCTTTCATATTTTGATGACTCCTAACTTTTTCTCTCCATGTTAGTCTCTCCTATTAGATCCAGGCTGGGATATCCTGCTGTCTACCTGACAGCTTCACACAGTTGTTATAGAAGCATCCCAAGTATATTTAAAATTTCAACTTGGAAATATTCTTTCTCCTTGCCAGCAAACAATGTCATGCCCCGAATTTCTCTGTCTCAGAGAACAATGCTAGCACTCACCATGTCTTCAAACCCCAAACTGTAGGAGTAATCTTTGATCCCTTCCCTCTTCCATCCTTCAAATCCAATCTAGCATCAAATCCACATTTCCAACCAGAATATAATATCCACTCACCTCTATTTACCTTGCCACTATCAGGGTGGGAACCAAATGATCAATTCACCAATTTTTTTTTAAATAAAGAAATTAGTGTAAAATCAATTGTATAAAAACCAATTCATAAAAATGCAAGTTCCCTCAAACACATTTATATTAAATATTTATATAGTTTTCATCATATTGTGGAGAATGCACAATTTCAAGAGATTTTTCAGGATTTTAAAATTATCTTTAAATGAGTTGATTCATAGTAGCTTTAATACTGCTAAATATTACTTATTTTAGTTGTTTTGCAGTGAATTTGTTGGTGAAATTTACTTAAATGTCTATTTTAAGAGTAATTGATATTTTAGTCCTTGAGAAATTCTCAAATATTAACTTGTTTGAGCTTATTGATAAATCTGTGACTCTAAATATATTGGAGATAGAAACTCACTTATTTTAAAGTCCCAATATTGAATATATGCCCAAGTATTGTCATTGAAAATGCAGAAGACAGTCTCATTTCCAACCAGAGAATAGTAACTATCAGAAATATACTAGGTTTTGGCTTGCCAGAATGAAATTACTCTTAATAAATTTAAAGTAAACCAAATTAAAATTTAAATTCCTTGACTAAAACATTTCAGAAATTTTCAAAGTTTATTAAAACCATCCATTTCGGTCACCTGGGTGGTTCAGTTGGTTAAACATCTAACTTTGACTCAGGTTGTGATCTTGCAGTTTGTGGGTTCAGCCCCTCATCTGTCTTGGTACTGACAGTTAAGAGCCTGGAGCCTGCTTCAGATTCTGTGTCTCCCTCTCTCTCTGCCCCTCCCCCATTTGCTCCCTGCCTCTCTCCCTCTCTCAAAAATAAATAAACATTAAGAAAAAAATTTTAATAAAAAAAGTTAAAAAATCCATCAAATCAAAAACCATTTCAATCAAAATATCTCTAAACCATATGAATAAATAACATCTTCCAGTAAATTGGGAAATTTGACAAATTTATTATTCAACATATTGATCATTTAACATATTTATGAATTATTTGCAGAGAGTCAGTAACTTTGCAATTGAAGTATGCTTTTCTTTTGGACAAATTGAACTAAAATAGTTCATTCATTATATCTTCACTGGAATATTAGAAATCTTTCTAACTAGTCTTCTTCCCTTTTGTTCCCGTGCATTCTACTTATCTTCTTTGTTCTCAGCAGCCAGAATAGTCGCTTTGAAATGTTATGATGATCATATCACTGCCCATTTAGAGTCTATTAATCGAGCCCCAATTTACACAGTAAAATCTAATCTCCCTGTCAGGAGCCTACAATCTCTTGGGTGATCTGACTCCTGACTACATCTCCAACTTTGTCTCAGGTCACTCTTTACCTGTTTACCACACTTTAATCACCTGGAGCTCTATTTCACTCAAGAAAAGAAAAAAAATTGTTTTCTCTTTAGGGTCTTTGCATTATTCTTTCTGCCTGAAATGTTCTTTTCCTGGGTCTTCACTCAGCTGGCCCCTTTTAATCTAAAATATAACTCCTTTAGATAGTCATTGCTTAACCTTGTATCTATGAAAAAACTGTATCTGCTATGCTCTGTTATAGCAATCTATTATTTTCCTTTATAATTCTACTTTCTTCTAGATTTCCTTTATTTATGTATTAGGTGATGCAATTATTGTCTATCTAAGTCCCTATAATATAAATTTCATGAGGAAAAGAAATTTGTCTATCTAGTCCAACATTTCATCATCACTGGGCTTAACACATGGTAAGTGCTCCTTATGTATTTGTTATTCTTTATAATAAGAACAATAATACGATATTTGGGGCAATAAGAATGAATTAAATGGAAATGGATTCTTTAATAGAAAAAAATTATGGAATCTAGAAGCTACCATATCAAAACAATATGTTCGATACAGGATAAAAATTCCAGATAGATTAAATTACTTATTTATTTAGGAATACAAAAATAATATGAAAACTGCCACCTTCTGCTAAAAGGCATCATGTAAAAATTAAATTGACTTACTATATCCTGATTGGGTCTTTACACTAATAGATAAAGTGACTCCTCTATAAATAGTATGTTTTTGTTTTAGTTTACATTCAGCAAAATGTCCATAGTATTATGGATAAGGTGGAAAAACAGACTCCAGTTTATGGTATAAGCATATAACTAATGACTATTTGAGCAACTCTCTCAAAAAAATGAGTATTTATTAATTAAATGTCAACCTGGAGAAATTGCTCTAGGGGTACGCTATAAGATTACATATTAGCTTTATTCTATCTAACTCTTTTAAAAGTCAAGACATTTCTAAAGATACATAAGGCATTCAGTCAATGTTACAAAGCAGGAAGGATTGTTAAAATATTTGACGACAGAATCAGAATAAGAGTATATGAAATTAGGCTAGAGTAATGAGCTCAAAAGGCAGATAAAGCTTATTAAGAGAAAATATAAAATTTTGTATTTAAATTTTCAATTTAAAAATATAGATATTAGACAGAAGTTCTCTGAGCAGTGACAGATAGAACCCTCTATGAACTCGAGCTTAACCAGAAGTCACTCTCCTATGATTTAAGGGTGAAAGCAGTGGTTGGAAAAGAGGTTCTATGTCTAGAAACATATCCAGACAAAGAGAGAGATTAGTTCCATTCTAATATTCACCAGTGCCAACTAGTTAGGGTATAGTGTATTTAATTCCAGGGTACACAATTTGAATATGAAATTAAGAAATAAAAGCTTACTTAGACAGCAAAAATGCTTGGAAACTGTTATTTAAACAAAAGTAGTACAAAACTATAAACTAAAAGACTAAGCAGGTATGTAACAGAAGAAGAAAGACTGGATTGATAATCTTTAAATTTTGGTTAATTTTTCAGATTTTATTATAGCTAAAAATTACTTTTTAAATCTTAAACCAAGAAATAATGTAAACAATAGTTCTCTGCGGAATCGGAATCTTATTAAAGCTGTCATGTTTAAGCACTTAGGTGCCATGCCCTATAGTAGATAGTTTACATGTATTATCTTATATCACTCACATAAAGTATCTTGTAAAATGGTATTATTGTCCTTATATAATTAGCAAATCAAGGCACAAAATTATAAGTTCTCCCAAAGTTCAAATTAAGGAAGTAGAAGTATTAGAATTTGAGCCCAGATTTGTTGGACTCTCTAATCCATACTGTTTCCAATACAACAGGTTGTTTTTATTGGTGTGTTTACTTTAAAAACATTTTTTAATATATTTATATTTAATTTTGAGAAAGACAGAGTGCAAGTAAGGGAGGTGCAAGGAGAGAGGGAGACACAGAATTCGAAGCAGGCACCAGGCTCTGAGCTGTCAGCACAGAGTCCTAAAGCCCAATGCGGGGCTCAAACCCACAGTCTGCAAGATCATGGCCTGAGCCAAAGTCGGACGTTCAACTGACTGAGCCCCCCAGGTGCCCCTACTTTTTAAAATATTTTATGACCATTATCATGACTATGAATTACTCTGATGAAAAATGTGTCAAAGCTAAAACAATAAAAATTCTGAATGTATTGAGTCATGTTGAGAGCCTATAAGTAAAAGCAGAAAATGATTTGTAACCGAAGGAAAATTTTTGAGGAAAAAAGTATTTTCCTCAAAAACATTTATATTCCCTCACTTCAATTTCATACATTGACTAGTTACTAGAATATTTTTTGTATCTAGAGTAAAGTAAATATGGTTTTGTGTACCTACAGAAAACAGTTTCAACTTTAGAATACACACCATCCTCTGAAATCCATGAACTAGACCTCTACAGCTGCTAACTTAACAGTTAACACTTGTGTTATTTTAAAGTTTAAGATTGTTATCAAAAATGTCTCCCATTTGAAAAAGAGAGAAAGACAGAGACAAGCCAAGAAACAGATGCTTGACTAGAGAGAACACACTGCTGGTTACCAGATGGGAGGCGGGTAAGGGGGGGATGGGTGAAACAGGTGTTGGAGGTTAAGGAGTGCACTTGTTGTGATGAGCACTGGGTGATTAAAATAAAACTTAAAGAAATTTCTT
Organism: Hyaena hyaena; assembly: GCF_003009895.1. Taxonomy (NCBI): domain Eukaryota; kingdom Metazoa; phylum Chordata; class Mammalia; order Carnivora; family Hyaenidae; genus Hyaena; species Hyaena hyaena. The sequence goes on along the minus strand of NW_024081187.1, from coordinate 225,704 downwards.
TCTACCATTTGATTCTCACAAAACGCCCCTTCATTTTACAGATAAAAGATAATCAGAAAATTGAAGTGACATATTTGAGGTCACAGAGAAAGCAAGTGGTAAAATAAGACCACAATCTAGTGAGCCCAAATAGCAGAGGAAGGGGAGCACATATAAAATAATACAAAATAAATGCTGTACATAATAAAAGTAGCATTATTGACAGGAATTCATCAATGGTAACAGTATGAATGCCAAGATTTTGAGTATCGGAGAATATAGTCCTCTGTTAGTACTCCTGTCTTCTCAAAACCCTGTGTGATCATGAACTCAGAAGCTGTATAATTTTCAGGACCATCTTTATTTTGCTTAACTTTTTATCTTGCCGGTAATTATAACATAGGAGAAGAAATAGAGCTTTACCATGTTCCTATCGGGAAGAAATTCTGTACTGTCTTTTTAAACAGATTGGTTTTGTTACAGCTAAATTGAGCTAATTTGTCACCAAGGTCACGGTGAAGACGCACTCTTTACAGAAACATGGTATAAAGCTTTAAATGAGTGAATATGATTTTACATACCAAATATTCTAGTAAATGCTGTTCCTTATAACTAACAACTTCTAGAGGTTACAAATCAATAATGCTTGAGAATTTACATACCAATTTTTTTCATTCCAGGAAAACGTCTTGCCCTAATTAACGAATGGGTTTAGATGGAAACTCGAACTTATGATGCGAAGCTACAAAATACATTGAAATTTAACTTAAATTTTAAGGCAATATATAAATATTTGCTAACTTCCTTTTTCAACATTCTTTAAGAGAATAAACTGTCTAGCTTATGGGTTGTCCTCTCAAGTCACCTACATCAAAATTCTATCATTCTTTTAGGGTTTTTATTAAGTAAAACTACCTAGTCATTGGGCATCTAGTCATAGACAAATTAAAGGACACAGAGATTGTAATTTTGTCTTTCCACATCTAAAACTAACCCTGTGAATGTAATTCTAAGGTGTTTTTGGGCAGTGGCTGAGTATGAATTGGAGACAGGTATATTTGATAATACATAAATGTCTTAGCAGATCACTTATAAGGATTTAATATGAATGTATATGTGCAATGTGAGTGTATAACTTCATAAGCTATTTAATTATTCTATCTAGAATAATTATATCATTGTTTAAGCTGAATTTATTTCCCTTGTGTCCTCCGTTTTCCCTCTTTATTCTCTACCAATTCTCTAAAAATATCATGTAAAATTTAACTTTGAGTAGAAAAAAATCATCCAAAAATTGATTCAAAAAATCAAAATAAAATTCTTCCCTTCCCTTTTGATTCTGTACTTCCTTTTAGAAGGATTTTACTTTTATGAATGTCTAATAATTGTTATTCTGTGATGTTAATAACTATAATGAAACTGAAATCCATCTAAGTGGCAGACTGCATCATTGCATAAGAACATAAAACCTTACTGGAGATGGAAAAACAAAAATTGATTATTGAATTTTCCATTTTGGCAAAATATTAAACAGTATGATATTCAGGAAATAGAGAACAAAATAAAGAAAGCCAGCATGTTCCCAGAAAGCCTAGCTAACAAAATATGACACCAATGGAGCAAAATGCTGCTAGCCAAGCTAATAGTCCATAGAATAGTGGTAGTATGCAATTCATAATTTGACCATGAGGCCTACATTTTCACAGATGCTGCTAAATGTCAATACTTCCACCATGTCACAATGAACAAAAGGGTAAGCCCTTAGATGAAACCAACAGCTGTGTCACTATCGAAACTCATCGTAGGCAAATAGTATGTCAGATTCATGAAGGCATTAAAGCACATTCAGGGACCATGCCATTTGTTCAACTCCATGAGCAGTAGGGATATTACAAGTCTGGGGCCTGCCATTAACAACACAAGCCTCCATAAATTCTGAGACAAGAAAATCTTCGAGACATTCAATTCTGTTGCAGTCAAATAAACTCAGTGTAAAAATGGATTACTGCTCTATGCAAAACTGAGAACAACCAAAATCATAGTAGAAAGATGAAATTCTATGAAGACATGCCTAAGCATAATTTCAAGCAACAGGGCATAGCCAATGACTGCTGGGAAACCATAGCAACAGGCGGACCAAGCTGGCATGTTAGTAATATGAGATGGGATGGTTCTTGTAAAGGGAGGAAGCTAAGCTGCAAGCAGGATCAAGCCTGTAAACACAAAACAAGCGTACTTTTCTCACAGAACGAAATGCGTCCTAATATTATTAGTTACAATATTCTAATAGATGTCAGCAGCAGTAGTACTGAATTAAATAAGAATCACACTGGAACATTGTATACCTTTAGAATTCATGTATTAAGAATAATGAAATAATTTTGGTAATTTAGTAATTTATCCCCCCTGGATGCCATTTGAGAAAAAATAATTAATTAACTAATTAATTATATTTAGAGAGAGTGTGTAAGTAGGGGAGAAGGGCAGAGAAAGAGAGAGAGAGAGAGAGAGAGAGAGGGAGGGAGAGAATCTTAAGCAGGCTCCATGCTCAGTGCAGAGCCCACCATGGGGCTCAATCCCAAGACCCTGGGATCATGACCTGAGCTGAAATCAAGAGTCAATGCTCAACTGACTTAGAAAAAATATAGTTAAATCCAAGCAATAATAAAGCATACTAGAACAAGGCCCTAATATATACCATCTAAATTTAGCGACAAAGAATTTCATTTGATAATCTACATTAAGAAATTGAGTTTGTACCAAAAAAAAAAATGCTATAAGTGATAGCTTTTTCAGATGAAACATGGAGAGTCAATATATTTAAATAGTCATGTGTGTCAGAAATGGAAAATATAATTTTCTTAATACAAATCCTGAGATCACATGAAACATACAAAAATGGGGAAATGGAAGCACAAGGGATTCATTTTATATATATGCAAAGGAAAACACTTTCTTTTTTTCCATGTCTACTATTCAGTACTTCATCCATAGCATAATGTAAAACGAACTACTGACCACTAATAAGATATAAGGTAATGTCTATGTTTCTTCTCATTATTACTGTCTTGAATATTTATAAAGCTGGACTGCACATTTTCCTGCATGAATTAGCTGTAAATCTCAAGTCATATTTTAGTCAAGTAAATATATCTTCAAGGAAAGACCTTTAAAGAAGGAAAAAAATGGGATTTTGAAGGCAAATTTTAAGTACAACTCCCTGGATAGTATTTTATTCAAGACACTTTGCAGTGCTATCAGTAGGATAGAAATTCACATTGAAGATGAACATTTTTATGAATTGAGACTGAAAACAGATGAATCGGCTGTCTCCAATAGGGTAAAAGAAATTTTGTAAAAGCCTAAGTATAATATATATGGTTTTAATAACATTAAACAACACACAACATATTTTCCATAAAGAATGGGTACTATAACTGGAACAAACATAACAACAAATAAATTTGACAACAGCAACAAAATAGAGAAGAGCTGCTTGAAATAAAAGGCAGGGAATAGTAGTTAAGAAAAGCAGGAGCTTATGGTGGCTTAGACTAATACAGTAAAGGTGGATAGAGGGAGAAGCATTTAGAATAATGATAGATATTGGAGAAGGGGGAGGGGACAAAATTTTAATGAATCCAAACCACAAAAGAAAAGAATAAGGTGAGTCTTTTTGATAGTTCATAGCTTCTGTTTTACAGTCCTTCTAGTGTTAATATGTTGCTCTGATTTATATATTTATCTCTCTCCCAACTAGCCCATCTAACTCCCTGGAAGCTGATTCTATTTTCATTTTTAGGACTGACATTAGTCATAATTAATCATGTTAATACTTTCCTCTTTGCGGGATTCCAGTGTTAAGCAAATCAGTACTTAACATTTTCCCAATTAATGGTATAGGCCCACAGGTGGATACATGACAAAATTTGGTGTAATAATACTAAAACAAATGAACAAAAAAACTTTTGTCCAGATTAACAAAGAAATTTATTTTCACAGGCTGTAAATGTCCTGTTGAATAAGTTGAATAAATCTTTTTTAATATCAAAGTTGATTATATTAAATTGAGAATCGATTGCTTATAGACAACTGGTATGTTGAATCAGAAAAGCTTTTGAACTGATTTGTAAAAGAAACTTTGTTTATTTCTCGATATCTCTTTACTTGTATACTATGACCTTCCTCATCAATGGTAGGCAGTAGAAAAGCCTATAGTTATTTAAGACCCAATACAGTCTCAAAGCAATTATTGAAACTATATAGTCTCAATGAAAATCAAAACTCTGATTTAGATTTAATGATAAATTTACTCCTTTCCCTCTTTACTCTGCTGGATGGCCTCTTGATGTAGGATTGAGGAATGTCATCCTATTTCTCTCTCTGTAAGCCTGCTGACTGTGGTTTCATCACGTCCAAATCAGGAAAAGGGAGCTGAATTAGGTGAGAAGGAATGTTCTTACACAGATTGACCACTTTTTTAGATGGATTTGTGTTATCTGTGTCTGGTGTATATTTTAAAACTTTTTTTTCTTTCATCAATATTTTCAAAAGTTCTTCAGGGACCCCTAATGGTGATATTTGACTACACTTAATGGATCACAGGACATGCATTTTCCTTGGATCTTCCTTTTTAATAATTTCACTCCACTCTTTTCTTAGCTTCCCATTCCTCTTCTGGCAACTTTCTTAGAGGATTTAAAGTAGGCTCAGGTTATCTTTCCTTCCTGCTTCATTCATCTCTGATTGATGGTGTTCACATATTTTATCTGAACAATTTCCAAGCGTCAGGCCAATTCCAATGTAGAAATAACTCTTCTTTACTCACTTTTCCAAGTAGTCAACCAAATCATCTTATCCTTACAATCAATCCCTGGATGGCAATCAAGCACTAGTACACTTGGCCCTACTAACTTCATCAGATAAAACTACTAAATATAATTAACGAAAAGTACTTCTCAGATTCAGGAAACTTCACAAATATCAATCATCAAAAATAAAGAAATACATATCTATATAATTCACAATGAAATTGTTATCACTTTCATATATTTGTCCCTTTGTCTCAATATCTTATCTTCTACATAATTTCTTCAGATATAACTTTGAAATAACTAATTCTCTTTCAATGGTGTTTAATGAAAGTAGAATAAAGTAAGAATGAGGGTTATTTCTCTGAGGCCAGAATGGCAGAGTTAATACTAAATCTTCTATTTACTAATCATACAGTCTTGGCAGGCAAATACTCAGTTTTTCTGGTTTTAACCTTTCCTGTTGTTTCTTGTCAGAAATGTTTTCCTTCTTTTTTCGCTGACTCAGCTTTGCATCAATAGGTAGGATAGATAGATGATAGATAGGTAGATAGGTGGAAAGATAGATAGATAGATGATAGATAGATAGTTGAATTGGAAGTTGACATTAAACTTTAGGCAGTGGGAAGACCTAAAGATATGTAAGCAAATTAATAATGTGATTAGAATCATATAGAAGAAATATTAATCTGCAAGAGTGTGTTGGTTGCATTAGTAGGTTGGACAGTATAACCGGTAACCTCAATTGGGATTTAGCCTATGCTTAAGAACATTTTAAAATCCAGACAAGAAGGATTAGAAACTTATTGTTGATTAGAAAGGATGCAATTGGAAATGGGATGAGTCATTCACAGAATGTTGCAAAAGTAATGGCATGTAAAGAGTGAGGTACCAAATATTAAGATTTGGAACAAAAGAACCTAAGAAAGAAATGTGCTTAGTTGGGTCACACTATGCTTGTTGTCTGAAGACGATATCCATGATAGGGTAGCCAGCAAGGCATTATTTATTTACAAATCTGAGTAGATTTGTAGCTCAGACTCAGATAAAACACATATAGAAATAATAGCTAACTTTGCTACGAAAGAGAGTGTCAAGAGAGTAGTAGACAAATAGTACCCACATATGACAAGAAGTTAATGATGTTACATAGAAGCTAGATATGAGCAGTGGGAGGAATGAGTGGATGAATCTTCATCTCTTGACTGAAAGATTTCAGAGTGCCAAGTCCTTGAGGGGAGAATGACAGAGTAGGGAGTTAGTTAGACATGGGCTGAAGGAGAGGACAATTCTAAGTAGATTACACATTAGAAGCCTGAGGGCACAATATCCCGACCTTGTGACCACCTAGACCCTGGAGCTAACATGCCCATGAGCCACATGCTCATGCTCTCCTCTTCTACCTCTGTCCCAGGATAGCCGCTAGGCTCATAATAATTCATTTGCATATATATTATAGCCATCACCACCCCACCCACTGGAGGAAGGCTATAGAGACAGTTCAGGTACAAACCTTGTAAAGTCAGAAACTCCTCCTACCAACCTGCGGGATTAGTGCCCCAAATGATTGGAAGCAGCTTCCATTAGAGACCACCCAATCCATGATCCAAGACCTGCTCACATAAGAGGAAAAGACATCCCTTCCCCCTATACCTCACCATAGCCTCAGGGCAGTTGCCACCTCTGCGCCTGCCCGGTCTCCCACACTGAGAGTGTACTATCCTTAATAAAACTGTTCTCTGCCTTCACTCTGGGCACAGATGTCTAATTCTTTATGGCATTGGTGCCAAGAGCCTAGATACAAGAGTTTTTGTGCTGACAATGATACTTATAATGATACTGGGCCCATCACTTGCATGCACCCCTTCCAAGGCTATGGGAAGGTCCCTAGGAATAGCTTCATGTGGTCATGTGGTTTTGTAAAATTTGTAAAACTAGCATTTTTTATTTTTTCCTTTAAAAAGAGATCCCCTCAATTCCATAAATGCTAGGACTCACAAAACATTTATCTGCTTACTTAGTTTGCATACTCATGAAAGTAGAACTTGAGACAAGACTAAGGCACATCATTTATTTGGAAGATGACCCCAGGAAGTATGAGACAGAGAGCAGGAAAAGTTGGACACGAGAAAAGAAAAGTCTAAATATAATGATGCATTATCAAGATTGCTGCTATAATAAGCCACCAGGACTTGCGAAAATCATGAAAATTATCTCTTAGAACTGTCCACTCAAAAAGCCAGGGCATTTAGCCACCAGTTCCCATAACCCATTGGTAGATGACTGCCCCCCGAGGGTAATTCTTGCTGAATTTCTGGGCTGCTCCCTGAGTTAAATAGCCAGTTCAGAGAAATTCACTGGGACAGAATGATGAAAGACATTATGCCCTTGAAATGGGACACTGATAGCCAAGATGAGTCTGAGCTTGCTCTGAACTGTCTATCAGAATGCACGCTTGAGTTAGTGTTGCACTGAGGGCACTGGATGCTCTTATGAGAGACACCTGCTTCAATCTGACAGGTCAAAGCACAAACTTTAGAATGCTCTTATTCAGGGTGCAAGAGAAGGAGAGTAATAAGAAAATGAGAAGTCTTAAATAGTATGAAGATAAGAAAAGAACTAAATCAAAGCAGTATCAGAGAAGCAAAGAAAGGAAAGAATGTCAGAAGGAAGTCTGGTCAAATATTACATTTTACAGGGTGTTCAAGAATGATATGCTTAAAAACTCCTATTGAATTGGGTTAATGAGAGAAGATAATTGACTTTACAGAAGAATTTTATTGAAGAAGTGGGTCAGAAAATCACAGTAAAATCCATAATTACTTTCTTTGCTTGCATTTGTAATAGCTGATCCTTTTCCTGAAAATCTTCCCACCCAAATACCTTTATGTTTCTGTTAGGATTAAATGAGTTAATATATGTAATGTGTGTAGGACTATGTCTGGCACATTGTGGGCACTATGGAACCATTTCCTATTATTATTTCTATTATTTAGAGGATGGTAAAGACATTGTGAATAATGTAATAAGAAGTCAAGTAAAGATCAATGTAGAGATTATTCAACAAAACAACAGGTCCTCTTCAAGTCAGAGATTATTCATGGTGATCTCAAGAGGGCTCAAAGAGCTCAAGATCAAAGGATAAAGGAGATGATAGTGGGGGAAAGCCAGGTTTAGGGACAAGAGAAGTCAAAAAGGTCCAGAAGACGCTCAGAATTAGAACAATAATGACAGGTAAATGCTGCTTATAGTTGGTCAAAGAACAAAATAGGCAAGCAGTTAAAAGGTAGAGCTATGGAGATCATTTTTAGAGAAGAATTGCAGAAATGGACATATCAGAAGTAGAACAACTCTGATATCCATAGGCACAGGTATAGCTACACCTGATGATATCCAAGTAGAGTGAACATTTCAGAGTTAATATGATAATAACATAAAATTGTACTTTATAGCTTACAGAACCTCATTCTTCTCAAAATAATATGTGCAAACACACACAGATGCATGTATTCACTATATACATGTATATATAAAAAGGTACTATTTATACATGAGTATATTTATTATCCTACATTAGTGGGAAGCTAAAAATTTGGAAAGATAATTAAAAAGACAGATTTTTAGATTACTATTCCACTAGCAAGTTCACTGATTGATCCTTCAATCTTTTATTCTAATTAATAAAATATGGCAGTGATTTACTGATATCATTTTCCTATTAAAAGCATTTTACTACAATATTTTTCATATCCTCTTATAATCAAAAAAATACAAAGAATCTCTATGTCCATGACTAATAGGTTCTAACCAACATTTATTTTTAAATTTCTTGTTAATTTCCTCCTACGCCACTCATGTGTGTTGATGACTTCATTTTTTTATAGTTTTACATTTTCAGAGAAACCTCTCTGTTTTCTCTTTCATACACACGCATTCGCTTTGTATTTTCAAGTAATGAATTCTTATCTGTCATACCCCTTTTTGATCTTTACAACAGTCATTTTCATACATTCCATGACTGCTTAAGAAACATATGCTACCTTTTTCTTCATATGCTACCTTCATCAGTAGGCAAATATCAGAATGTTTAAGATGTCTGTAATTTTACTACACAAAATATTTTTGAGACTATAAGCATCGGTCACTTTTTTCATTAGCACAGAACATTACACTCAAAGATATGTTCACTTCAATGCCTTCTAGTTTTCTCAAAAGATTATTTCAAAATGTAATTGTTTTATATGAAAGAGTGAACACTCATACGTTACCATGGTATTGACTGTTGCAAATCAATATGAATATACTCTTACTATCCAAGAGAAAAAGCACATTATGCTCCGATGTTGGTAACAATTCCAGGATGAATCTTTACTGTAAAGATTAATATCACCTGAGAAACAGCCTTCTTTGAAATAGTATATGAATCAACTAGTTACTATCTTCTACTAATGCAGAATATTTTATAGAAATATCTGTTCCATGAATTTTGAGCATAAATTACCAAAATGATGTCTTTCTAAGACATCTTTTTTCTTTCACTAGCAAAAGAAGAAGATGAATTTTTCTTATAATTTAGAAAAAATTTTTAACAAAATGTAAAGCCCTTTTTGGAAAGTTATTGAATTTAGTCTATTTGTTTTATCAAATGAATAGCAAAATAAGAAATTGTACTGGTAAGAAAATACCTTTCAACTTAAAGATGCAATGAGATGATCATTGTTTAATGGTTTTGTAAGAAGGGAACTCAGCATTCAGTTTTTAATAAGGTTGTAATTTGGACTCAGTGGAATTACTATTGGTAAATGTCCTCATCTAATTAAACACAAACAAATGTATCTCAATTCATGTCCCCAAAAGAAGTGATCCCTTTATATTAGAGCCAAGTTCAATGCTTCCAAAGGATTTAAATAACTGAGAAAGGTGCTTAATCAAAAATAGCTACTTATTTCAATTAACTTTCTGTTAAACATGAATGATGCTTCATTTCCAATGTTCTGTGCTATAAATGGTGACAATAATTTTATTCATTCATTCGTGGTCAGTCAATAAATATTGAATAACCACTACATCCATAGAACTATTCAAAACCTTAGAAGTTAAAAAACTTTCCAGTAATCAAAGAACATAAAATCTAATAGGAAATAGTCATATATGTATATATAAGTAACAAAAATAAAATATGATAAATTTTAAATTGATGATTCTACTCCAAAATAAAAAATATTATAATGTTATGCTTTTCTTTTTTCCACCAATGGAACTTTAATGGAACTTTAATTTTGGAAATTTTACTTGATCTGTTCTTGACAGTATCTACTCCTAATAATGGTGATGGTGGTAGTGGTTAGTTAATGATTAATGGACATTATGTGCCAGTCACTGCCTTAAGTAACTAATATGTATTGTCTCAATAAATCCTCACAGCATCTCTATCAGTTAGATGCTATTATTATAGTCACTGTTCACAGAAAGGAATCCTGAAAGACACAAAAGTTTTCTGTGCACATAGCTAGTATGGGCAGATCTAGAAAGCAAAAATTGAATTGCCTGGTTCTAGATGTTAGGTTGTCAACCATCACACAAAACTACATGTTAAATCATCATTACATATACTATAAAATATCACAAAATAGCTCTATAATGGAGAATCATACTCCATACAAAATTATAAAAAAATTCTCTCACATCTTCAATTAGTTCCATGTAATTATTCCTAGTCACCTCTAAATTCTTGATTAATTGCCTCTGCTCTACTTGATGTGTGACTTAAAAAAATTGAGATTTAAAGAATAAAGGAACTTTTCCAATCTATTAAAAGGAGCTAATAATGTAATTATTTCCATAAGGATCCCTGGTTTCTAGAATCTCCTTTGTCAGACCAACAGTCTCTTTTACATTTTGCTCTCTCTAGGACTGGACAGTTTTGGGATGCTTGCCAGCCTGGTGGTGCAAAGCAGAAGTGCTCTGATTCAGTCTCAGTCTGAAGCAGATGCTGTGTCCACACATCTCCATGGTGGGACTTATGAAATAATATTGTTCTTCCTCCAGGTGAAGAAAATTTCAAATGGTCCAGTCTCAGGAATATTTCCTGTCCCTTTCTCAAGGATAGGCAGATTTTTCATATTTCCCCTCTTCTGTCAGAGTGAGTATTCATTTGTATCTTAGGGTCAATATAGTTTGCTTCTTTTCCCAAAAAAGATGAAGGCTTTTGTTCTGTAGAAAATAAGGATCCAAGTGGGGTTTTCTGATTTTCCCATGGTGGTGAACACTCTCCTCCTCTAAACCTACAAAATTGAGGTGGTTTATTGGGTCAACAACACTACTTTCACTTTGTTCATGAGTATTCAAGTGAAAGTCTCTGTAGAAGTGCCAATGAATTAATGCAAACATTCTTTGTGTCTGCAGCTCTCAAGGCTTCTAAACTCTCACAGTAGCCCACACAGAACCTTTAGCATTCATTAAAAGTTTTAGTTGAATTATTTTTCCCACTTGTATGGAAACTTCATTTTCCTCTTGCGGTCTGCCCTACATTAGTCAGTACTCATACTCCACTTCTACTTAAAAGTGCCTGCCTGTCCTTGGATTACAGACTGATTAGTTTCTCTGCGACCTGATCTCTCCGATGATTTGAAAGAAAGTTATACTCTTTGTAGACTATCTGCTTTCTAAATGCTAAGCAGAAACCAGAAGTCTTGTATTTTGATATACATTGTTATGTAATCTTTACTAAAGCATTGAATCTTATATATTACTATTGTGTCCATTTTGTATATAAGGAAACTGAATTATAAAGAGTTTAAATCAGTGCCCAATAACATTTAATTACTAAATGACAAAAGCCAGTTCTCTTGACTTCAAGATCAGTTTGCTCTATGCATCTGGCTATGCCATAGGTCAGAAATGTTACAAAAATGAAAAGAAAATTCAATAATATTCTGCCATAATCCAGGGTGTCAACTAGTCAAATAGGTGGTTTGTAACTCGATGGAATTTCAAAAAGTGCATATGTCAGTTTTCCTCCCACATTGTGCTGATGATAGTAAGAAGTTATGCTGAGCAAAATAAACCAGGCACAAATGAGTATATACTGTATCACTGTATTTATATCAAGTTCTAGATTAGGGAGACTAAGGTCTGGTGGTATATAGAAATGTTAGTAGCTTCTGAAAGGGGGAGGTGGGTGGAGATTGTCCAAAAATTGGCCCAAGGAAACTATTCTATGATAATTTCATTTATATTGATTTTGGTGGTGGTTAAATGGTATACTTTTTAACTTATAATACTCTTCATTTAAAATCTGCTTATTATATCTAAACTATATCTCAATACATTTCAGCTATAACCAGATAAAAAAAGAAGATGAAGTTAAATCCACTAATTTGGAAATTTTGTGAGTTCAATGGGAAGTCAAGTATAATTTTAAAGTTCTTTAATGTGCATTATTTTATTTAAACTTTACTATACTGGGAAGTAAGTATTATTATGTCCATTTTATACATGGGTCTGACTACAAGTTTGAGTCTGTTGAAAGACAGAGTTGGAATTAGAAATATAACAAGTAAATATATGCAATAATATTTTACTGTACAGCATCATATGAATCATCTTGAAATTCTATATGGTAGGAAAAGAGAATATATTCACTTTTTTCCCCCATATTACAAAGGTGACAATGAAGCTCCCACCTTCGTTATGGAAAACTTCACACCATAAATAAAAATAGAAATGCTATTCTTGAGTAAATGTCTGCAATCAAAATACATTATTATCGTTTCCCTTTTCGAGTTAACTGACAAGAATGGTTTTGGCTGAACTGATGGACTGTTTTCAGAACATGTCCAGACAATGAGACCATCTGGTTACTAAGTTAATCAAAAATAGTTGATTGTTACTTTGCATACCACTTGTTACCAGCATGTTTGGCACACTTTGATACTATTTTCATACAAATTATAAAAAGAAAAATGAAACATATAATTATCCAAATAAATCACAACATCAATAAAATAGGACCATTTTTTATAGAGCCATATTTTATAAAATAAATAAGGCTATCACATGTGCCAGGCAATGCTCTCAAAAATTGAATAAGTTCTGTATATACTATAATAACAGCATATAATATGGCTTCGTCCTGACCCTCCATAAAACAGGATGTTATTGCTTATTATGTTCCCTTGATTCAATGGCCTCGTGAAGCCCTAGCCCTTAATAATGATCTTAGGTTCAAATATTATAATGGCAGTCCATTTGTAATTTCAAAGGTACAGGACAACATCTAAATAGCTGCTTACCAAATGGAACACACATTTAATAATCCAACAACAATCACTATCACTAAGCATTTTATAAGCCTTACATTCTTCCCTGTCAACTCAGGGGTATAACTCTGCACAGAGATGCTACCTAATGATGATAATGACTAACATAGTTTGAACTTCAAAGGTTGATTTATAATATGCTTCAAGAATGGCCAGATAATTTAGATCAAATTGAACTTTCTCATCTGCAGTTGCTATACACACTAGTCCTGGCACCCTAATGTTGTTATTTCCTAGTTATCATTTGCTCAAAATGCACTTTCTTTTGCCATTTGCTCTTGTCTCTGCCCACCCAGCTTGTGATTGGCTTGAGAAAGGCAAGGTCAAGTAGATGTGAGCCTTTGTTTAGTGTCAGAATATTGACTACCTCCCAGGACATCATTATTTCAGGATTTCCCTAGCATTTAGTGCTGATTATAGTGTTCAGAGACACTAGTGAATTATTTTCAGAAGGATGGTATGACTTTATTGTCAAAGTAAGGTTTATACTATAATTGGAAGGTACCCTTAAAAAAATTGCAGAGCTGAAAGAAAATGGCTAAGTAGTTGCCAATTTTCTCTCTGACAACATTTCTTTTATTTTATTGACTGAAAAAAAAATCTGTCATCTACTCTGATCATGCAGTATAATAAGGGAGAGGAAATTAAGGGGTGTTTGCGACTCTTGAGATCATGAAGTTGGTGTTCACTCTCCTTGGTCAGACAGCAAATAGCCAGTGCTCACTGAAACTTCAAAGCCACTCTCTTCTGGTTTAGTATTTGGTAATAGCATTCCACACCAGAATCATCTTCTTCTGACTTGAGTGTCTTGATTCCTATTTTTGCCTCTTCATTACTCAGTGCAGTCTTGCAAGTGCCAGTGAGTCAGTAAATCAAACTATGGTGTCCCTTTCTGATTTGCCAGCTTAGACTGTACTTCTAAGAGACTGGTGTTTGGAGTTCTATGTCTAACTTGAATTACTTATTAAATTAAAGAAAAAATTCTTAAGTCTCTGCAGGCAGAATGTATTTTCTTTTGATTTTTTTTTTGGAGACATTATAATCAGATATCATAGGCCATAAGTTGCAATGATAAAACAGAAGTAGAGTTGTCCTAAAAGAGATAACCACCCACATATCTGAAACTTGACTTTAGATTCTGTTTTAGTCTCAGTTCATGCTCTGTGCAATGAATAATGAGTATGTCTAGTACCCACCTTTCTGCCCTTGTTTTTGTTGATGAGCAGTTCAAATAGTGCCTCCATAATGAGATCAATATGTAATTTTTCAATTTTTTTTGAAAACATTTGTTCAAAAGCCAATATATTATATGTTTTCCAAATCCAAGTCATATATCTGTATTTCACTGAAACCTTGAGAGGTATGTCCTCTTACTACTTCACCCCTTCCCCTCCCAGGCTATAAAGACAATCACGGTGTATAAGAAAACATATTGACCTTGAAGTGGACTTAAGTTCCATGCCAAAGAGTCACTAGCTACGTGATCTGAAATAAGGTGAATAACATTTGTGTGTCTCCATTTCTTCTTCATAAAATGGGAAGACCATTTGCTTCACAAAGGCTATTTGGGGGTTGGAATGGTGTGAAACAATGCACTCTGTAATTAGTTGCATATCAAAGATAAAGCCCTCTATAATATAAGTCAGCTTATACTCTCATTGCAATGGAGTTTTAGCTACCTATTCTTTGTAACTGTAGGTATGTGACTGATAATAATATAACATATATCATGATTATAGATTTTCTTTTCTAAGAAACATAAATCTTCTTTAATACTCAAATGTCACTATGTTTTTATTACTTGTTTTTTTATGCATAGTGATAGAGTATTGAGAATTCCCAGAATTTCGAGTGTTGACAAAGATTCCATGCAGTCATCATGAGAGAATTTCATCTCCAGCTTTGCCTCTCTCAGCAGTAAGCCATCAGTTCGGGGAATAGAGCTGACAGTAATTTAAGATGGTGTCACATCTCTGGTGCCACTTTTTGGAAAATTATAGGATGTTGTGTTCCATTTGTGTCAAATTTGGTGTTAAGAGATGGCAGAAATGCTAGTGTTGCTACCAGAAAAACCACTTTTCTGCTCTGTGACAATGAGAAAACCAGCCATGTTCCTTAGAGGCATAGGTGTGGTGATGACAATCTGTCAATCTGAGAAGTTCAGAAAGCACTACAACACAGAAAATGGTATGGTTTCCTTCAGTTTGATTTAAACTTCTGAATACTTTTCCTTTGCTTAACTGTTGGTTTGATTTATTCAAGAGTTACAGTAGATGAAACAAACTTTTTAATTTACTATACCTAAGTATTTCTAATTAGATAGTTACAACTACTGAAATATTCACATGGAGAGCAATCATTTTAAGAGTCATCACAGGAAGCAATTGTAAGATGCCTATATTTTGTATAATTATATAGCTCATTCTTTGTCTTTCTCCAGAGAATTTTGTATGAGATAATAACTTCAGAAAATGGTATTAATATATCTGATACCAGAGCTATTACCAATCCTAATTTGCACCTTTCATGCTACTTTGAATATTTTATTTATGCCAAAATGTCAACTATGCAACTGAAAATGGCCTAAAAGGAACATTAGCCATCCATCTCTTTGGGTAGAATATACCCATATCATCCCTGACAATATAAAATGCTCAAAGACACAGGTTTGCATACATTTTATGTTTATGGATGATTGCAGAAGATCAAAAAACCCATAGATAACCTACCCTATTTTCATAAATCTCCATTACAGAGATATACTTATAAAAATGGTTGCGAGGTACTGATTAAGATCTATATTTTAGGTGGGTGCAAGACAGCGAACGCAAATAATGCAGTCATTAAAGTGGAGTTACAAAAAAGATGCTAAATGCTCCAGAGTCAGAATACCTGGATCTTCATTTAAATCCTTATCCTCCCTGGTATTAGAGGAAGGTCAAACTCTTTTAGTAAACTAATCAAGACATATAATAAGTAGACCAGGAGAGAGAAAATATAGTCTTTATAAGAATGAAGTTCTGCTGCAACAACCAGTCCATCTCTTTTCTTTCCAACTTCTTCACTAGAAAGTGCCTGAAACATGCTTTTCCTAAGTTCTAATAATTGATGCCCTATTACCGGAAAATTACTAAGTCACTAAGACAGCTTGGTTTCTTCTGCTACTAGGGTACAAAAAGGGCAGATGAGACAAGGCAGAGCTGAAAGCAGAGCCTAGATTTCCTTCACTTAACATAGCAATGTAAAGTAGGTGCCTTCCCATGGGTCCAAGAGATATTTTGGATGGTTGTAGCACCTTAGGTATTCTTGCCAATCCCTTCAAGGCCACCCTCAGGGAGAGGATTCTAACTACACAAGACTGTGAGGTAAATGGTCTATTGGATGACTTGGAGGGGGGAGAAAAGGAGGAGGTTGCTTTTTAAACTTCTGAAACTTCAGTATTCATCCCAGTATTCATGGGCTCTCCCATGCCAAGAGATTATGTGTGGGTAAGATCTAGTTCTTTGATGAATCAGCAAATGCATCACTAGGAGATGGCTTTAGAGCACACAAAATACGGAAAGCACAAAGAGCCAGTTGCTATTAGGCAGAGAAACAATGATGACTAGCCCCACCACACCACTGTACCCATCCTTGAGAGGAAGCTCGGGATTACTCACAATTGTCCTGTCCACTAAGGACAAGCCTAAAGAAATGCCTTTACTCTCTGTCCTCCTTGTCCCAAGATGAGAGGAGGAGTACTTGGAAGACCACAGTATAAAAGGGCAGACCACTTTTCTCTCTGAGCTCCACAGCTGGAACTTTCAGCCTAACATTGCTGGGAATGGCGGACAAGGAATATTTTGACTCCTTAAAAAATTTTTTTGATACAATGCAATTCACTCACTGTTTTAGAACTTAGAATTCCAAAGACTTTACAATATTGCATTTTCTAACTTGTTTGTTGGTATTATAGCTTTATTAGTTCAAAAAAAGAAAGAGCTCACATGTGCGAACCCATCATGACAATGTAGGATATTCACCTCTTCTTTGGTGGTGGAACTCAGTAATTTGCTTCCTCTATATCTGCTGGGTATTTTCTAACTATTACAGCATTTGCCTCAAATCTCTGTATTTACTTGTTAATTTGTACGATACCTTGGTTTTTTGCTCTGACCTCACAGTTATGTTGTAATGATCTGTGAGAGGCTCTCCTTGACTCCAATCCCTCCTGTTTGGCCATATATGTTCCCCTTGGAGGTTGCTATAGCCCCTTCATTCCAAGCTGTTCTGTCCCTTCATCTAGTAAACCATAGGGATCTTCTTATACTCACTATGCTTTAACTTGTACTTATTATCGGTGAGCTTTGATTCAAATGTGAAATTGTTCATTTAAGTGAACAAGATCAAGTTTTAATTACTGAAATGAGACTCTCAACAACTAAAATAACTAAAATTTCATGGGCTGAGACTAAGATATCATGAAGGGACATGCCAACACAAGAAAGGGAAGTTATAGAGAGCTTAGGAGCAGTTCACAGAAAAATAAAACATGATTTTTTTAAGTCAGTTTTTCTAATTTAAACTGGTAATAGATTTTTAATATTTCCATTTGGAATTTTCAAAGATTTTACAAGAGCAAATTAATTAGTATGTCTTTGTGCATAAAATTAGGCAAAAATTTGGGCAAATTTCTTTTTTTAAAAAAACATGTGTTCACAAGACATTTTCAAAGAGACCAGTTTATGTAAAACTTTATATTAATACATTCTGAGATATAATCAAATAAGTGTTTTTAAAAATTTATTTAATTTGAGTGAGAAAGGGCATGCGGGGGAGGGACAGAGAGGGAGAGAGAGAGACAGAAAGAGAGAATCCCAAGCAGGTTTTGCACTGCCAGCACAGAGCCAGATGTGGGGCTCGAACTCACAAATCATGAAATTGTGACCTGAGCTGAAGTCAGACTCTTAACAACTGAGTCAGCTCGAACTCATGAATCACTAGATCGTGTCCTGAACAGAAGTTGGACAGTTAACCGACGGAGCCACCCAGGCTCCCCAGTAAAATTGGCATTTTAAGACACAAGGTTTAGGGGCGCCTGGGTGGCTCAGTCGGTTAAGCATCTGACTTTGGCTCAGGTCAGATCTCACAGTTCGTGGGTTTGAGCCTCATATCAGGCTCTGTGCTGACACCTCAGAGCCTGGAGCCTGTTTTGGATTCTGTGTCTCCCTCTCTCTCTGCCCCTCCCCCACTCATGCTCTGTCTCAGTCTGTCTCAAAAATAAATAAACTATATAAAAAAATTTTTTTAAGATATGAGGTTTAGGGGTAATATGCAATGCAACAATATTTTGTAATAATATTTTTGTTTGTTTTATATTCTAACTGATACAAGCCCTTTCCTCTGCCAAATAGGGTAACAGCTGGTCTTCCTGAGTTCAAATTGATCTGAAGTTGGAGTGAGATCACCTATATTCAAGACCAACTTCTACCAACTTCGAAGTATAGTAAAACCTTGGTTTGCTAGCAAATTTGTTCCAAAAACATGCTTATAATCCAAAGCACTTGCATATTAAAGAAAATTTCCCCATAAGAAATAATGGAAACTCAAATGATTCATTCACAACCCAAAAATATTCATATAAAAATGATTACAATACTTTAACATAATACAAAATAATAGAGAAAATACAAAATAGAAAGAAAAATAAATTAACTTGTATTTACCTTTGAAAACCTTCATGACTGCTGTGAGAGACACAAGAGAGGAGTGTTATTGTGTAGGACAACTTTCTCTACCACTAATAGAAGCACTGCTATCTAATGTAACCAGCAGCAGAGGAAAGGGTCTATATCTGTAGGCAGTCTGACCTAGAATGAAGCAAAGTATTCTTAAGCTCACTCTTGTATGGAAACGCAAAGTACTTTCTATAAGTCACTTTGAAGTGTTAAAAAAATACATTAGTGCCAGTTGTGGGTACCTTCCAGTGTTCTGAAAAATCACTGATTTCTGTCAAACACCATGGCCTGAGACCAAGCATCTGAGCATTGGAGCCATCATCCACAATCCCACAGTGTGAGAGAGAGAGAGACAGAGAGAGAGAGACCATTGGCTCAGTTGTGATCATGTGATGTTCAGTGTCACATAACTCATATTTCCAGACATGGGCTTGTTTATCAAGTTAAAATTTATTAGAAATAATCTCTCACCTCGCCGAACACTCTCAGAACAAGTTATTCGCAATCCAAGGTTTTACTGTATATGGTATTGGTCTTACTAGTAGTTCAGCTGGATTGCGTTAGGGCAGTAGTTTAAGATATTTTTTGCTTATCTTACATTTCAATTCTGTCAGAGCCCTGGAATCTAGCACCATGAGAATGTGTGGAACTATGCAATTACTTTTCATTATCTAACCCTTCCTCCATGGCACTTTCTTGGTTGAATCGGAGTGTGTGTATAAGGGAAATATTGTTTGGTCATATGATTTGCTTCTGTATTTGGAGTTTCCTGATTTTATTCCATTCTATCTTCCCTTACCTCGTCTAAGACTCAGCTGATTTCTGTGTGTCCCTGCAAATATTCTATGTTAGGGCCACTCCTCAATTTACCTGTCCCAGCCCAAATGCCTGCTCTAGGTATAGAAGTTGCTATGTTACTTATGTAAGAAAGGCTTGCTTTTCTCTGGAATTCAGTTTTTCAAGGTTTTACTGTGTCTAAGGCTCTTTGCTAGCTACACAAAGTAATGTAGTCACTATTTGCTCATATTTTTCTTGTTATCATAAAATAAACGTCTTTCATATCCTATATCCTAATTGGAAGAAATCTAAGCATTCATAATTAGGGCTATTATTAGCTATTTTAGGTTATAATTTCTCTTGCTAAAATAATCACTTCATATTGTAACTTCTAATTGAATAATAATTTTGTACCTTCTTTAATTCTAAAAGTTAAATCACTTAATTCAATTTTATGTCTATTGCATTGGATAGAACTTCCAAAGTGGAACAAAACACCTATGAAAAAATACAATGCTGGTAGTGTTGACACCAGCAGAGTTTCACCACAAAATGTGACATTGGCTATCAGTTTATGACAGAAAACGTCCATCATATTAAAGAAAGATCTTGCTGGGGTGCCTGGGTGGCTCAGTTGGTTATGCTTTCAACTTCAGCTCAGGTCATTATCTCATGGTTCGTGGGTTTGAGCCCCGTGTCGGGCTCTGTGCTGACAGCTAGCTCAGAGCCTGGAGCCTGTTTCAGATTCTTTATCTCCCTCTCTCTCTGACCCTCCCCTGCTCATGCTGTCTCTCTCTCTCTCACTCAGAAATACATTGAAAAAAACCTTTAAAAAAAGATCTTGCCATCACTAATTTTTAAGAGTCCTTTACCAGGAATATTTGTTAAATTTATACCATCCTTTGAGAGACTTAAATGTGTTGGGTTTTTTTTTTTTTTTGTATCTATTGAGGTGATAAATTATATTAATAGATTTCCCAAGATAATATCATTCTTTGACTCCTGGGGTGAACATATCTTAATCATAGTAGCTGAATTTTATCTACTATTATGTTGAAAGCAATTCTAATGATGTTATATGGGAATTTATATCTACATTATTTCAAAATGGTTTTTGTAGCAAGAATGGGAAATGCTTGTCATCTGTAGAACCACATGTGTTCATGGCAGATATCATAATTGGTGAAAGCAAATGAGGCTAATGATTCATTATTTACATAATACTTGTCAGCAGCTACTACTAATGAGTCAGAGTTGGAATGAGACCTGAAACTGCTGTCATTAATCTATGCTTTTCATTTTTTATGTTCTCATTGTCAGTTTTAGCATTAAGTTGCATAACATTCTCTCCTTTTATGTTTTACCACAGGTATCATAACATATAACTTTCCTATTTCTAGAAAGTTTAAAATAATTCAAGCATAAAAATGTTTGCTCCAGAACCATTTTAGGAGGTGATTCTTTACTGACATTTTCAATGTCTTATATGGCTGTTGATTTATCCAGACTTTTACAAATTCCTAGTAGGTTTTTTTTGGTAAACTTTACATTCTCAGAATATAGTTTGAATCATACTTTTCTACTCTTGATATAGAGACAATCAATAAGAGGTACTAATTTTTTAATGTCATAAAATTGGGATTATAGTACTATACATGCTTACAGTATATGCTTATACATTTCAATTCTGGCTAAATATTGCTTTAAAGCTTATTTCAAATAATCATAATCTGTATTTACTTTTAAAACTACATTTCTTGGTGTCTTAGTCGGTAAGCATCTGACTTTGACTCAGCTTAGGTCACGAATTTGCGGTTTATGAGTTCAAGGCGCATGTGGGGCTCTGCACCGACAGTGTGGAGCCTGCTTGAGATTCTCTCCTTCTCCATCTCTCTCTGCCCCTCCCTGACTTGCATGCTCTTTCTCTCTTTCAAAATAAATAAATAAACTTAAAAAATATGTTTAAAAATTACTTTTCTTAGTTTTTGGTATGATCTTAAAAATATATAGTCAACTTCTTCAATGGAATTTTACATATGTCTATTAGATGAAGCTTCTATGGTAATGTATAACTTTGTAAATTCTTACCAAATTTTGTCAACCTAATCCGTCACTTATCAAGAAAGTATATTATTATCATTGTCTTACTCAGTCAATGCTTATTTGATTTGGCAATAAACTTATCAGTCTTTTTGCACATTCTTCTTACTTATATCATGTACTTCCATTGGGATTATTTTCTTTCTAGCCAAAGTATTCATTTAAAATTTCTTTTACTAATAATCTGTTTGTTACATACTCTCTCAATTTTTGATTCTGTGAAAATATCTTTATTTTAACTTTATTTAAAAATAATTTTGGTGTTTTGTTAATTATAGATGGACAGCTCTTTCCTGATATCATATTGAGTATTTTGTTATGGTCATAAAAATGGTCACTCAATGAATGATACCTTCTAGCATTTATATTCTCATGTAGATGACCCCCTTTTAACTAGGATTAACAACATGACTATATTTTTACTCAAAAAATGAACTGATGCTGTGTGACTCTCAAAGCTATCTCAAAAAAACAAAACAAAACAAACAAACAAAAAGAAAAAAGCCTTGTAGCTTTCCTGTGGTCTTAGACTACTTGTTCAGAGGGGTGTCAGACTGTTGTAAGAAGTCTGATACTTTGAATCTACCATGCTGTGGACAAAATCTAAACTAATTTTATGAGGAGAGAGAGATTCTGAGCTAAGTTCATTCTATCTATAAAACTGACAGTAAGATGTTTTAAGTCACAAAATTTTGATCTGGTTTATTATGCAGCAATGGATAACTAGTATAAAATTAGATCACTCCTTTTGTGTTTATTTTGTTTTTTAAAAGTATTTTTTTAATCAATTGATATTTCTTAATAGGTAAAACAGAATTAAGGGGTGCAAGAGTTAGTCAGCTCTGAAGATACAGACCACAGAAGATCATCCTCAACTGCAGGTTTAGGAGGGTTCTCAAAACCACATTCAAATTTGTTAATTTGTTAGAAGGACTCACAGAAGTTACTGAGAGATGTTACCTTCATGGTCATAGTACATGGGAAAGGATACAGATTAAAATTACCTGAAGGAAGAAAGGCATAGGGCAGTCCAGGAGGATCCTTATCATGGAGCTTCCAGATGTCCTTTCTCCATGGACTCACAGACAGTTGTAATGCTTCTTGGAGAATATGCATGACAACACACAGGGAATACTTCCAACCAGGGAAGTTCACCCAAGTCTTGAGGTCTGGAGTTTTTATTGGGGTTCTAGCACATATTCCTCATTGATTGTCCAAGTGGCTTACCTCAGTCTCTAGTCCTTTAGGAGGTAGAGCTGACACCCCATGCAGAAACCAAAGCCAAGACCCTACATTCCTTTTTGAAGTGGCTTGAAGCCTCCACCCTAAATCACATTATTACTATCTGGCTGGTACAAAGCCCCCAGGCAAACAAAGATACTCATACCAGGCATGACATTCCAAAGGCTTAGAGATTACCTCTTAGGAAGTAAAAAGCAAAAGACAGGCCAAGGTTAAACTCTATATTAATCTAGCTTTAGCATTTTACCAATTTTCTAGCACATTCCATTAAACTCCTGTCTCCAAAAAAAACCAAACTATATCTACATAAGACTAACCCTAACCACCAATTCACTTCTTTCCTCTCCTGCCTAATAATAAGGCTCAATAATTTCTAAATATTCTGAAGGCCATGGGACAGCTTCTCATATACTAAAACTTAGGCATCAATAAGAGTACTGTGGTGCCTGATGCTCATACTTTTAAAAGGGTGACACTCTAAAGAGAATAAATTATCTAGGACATATCTATTTGTTATAATCCATTCTAAAAGAACTCCTAAAACCAATGTTGCCAGTTTAACAACTAAAAATACAAGATTCCATTTAAATTTGATGTTTCTTTATTTTTGAGAGAGAAACAGAGAGACCAAGTGTGAGTGGGAGGGGGGCAGAGAGAGAGGGAAACAGAGTCTGAAGCTGGCTGTAGGCTCTGAACTGTCAGCAAAGAGCCTGATGAGGAGATTGAACTCAAAAACTGTGAGACCATGATCTGAGTTGAAGTCAGACACTTAACCAACTGAGCCATCCAGATGCTCCCTCCCATTTAAATTTGAATGCTAAATGATAAATAACTATTTATAATCATGTCCCAAATATTACATACATATTTATCCTAATAACTTACCATTGTTCATCTGAAAATATAATTTAAATGAATTTCCTGTATTTTGTCTGGACACCTTACTTTCAGAAATCCTTTCAACCAGTGACCATGAACTAAGAAAATATGTGATCATTGGCTTTGGCTTGTAAAAAATTCTTGAAGATATATAAAAATGCTAAATTAAATATGTCCTTTTATAAAGTGTTATCATTTATTGTAGCAAATGTAAAAAGAGTAAACTACAGAGTTGGTTATTCCTTCAAAGATTTAGATCGACTATTCAATACAGCTAATTTCAATATTGATTCATGGTTTTCTACTGTGATTTCTTAACACATAAATAAGAAAATTTCAACAAAGGATGAGTCCAGAAGCTGCCCATGTTTTGAACACCTGACAACTGTTCTTAATTTTCTCGTACTGCCCTAAAGTACTGACACAAACAAAGCTTTAGAAATTTACTTGATGATTTAGTTCTTGAATATCAAATGCTATTCATGGTTCTTTCTGTGAGTTAAACTCTAACCACTTACAAGGGTTTGATTTAAAATAATGTGTAATTAACCTTAGTTTACTCAATAACATTATGCAGTGTTTTGACAACCAAATAGTGAAATTCACTGTGCTCAACCTCTATTTTATTGAAATCAACAGACAGAAACCAAAAATAATTGTTACAAGTCCTCTGATAGTAACAATTAGTTAACATCATAAAGAAATAGCTGTAAACAAGAACAGTGTTCCAGCCTGAGTTATGAATTATAAATTTACAAATTGATTTTCTTACACTTCTCCATTGACTTGAACCTTAAAAACATGCCATTGATTAAACAAGTCCTATATTATGTATGATGATGAGAAAGAAACCTGAAAAGACTGAAACAACAAAAAACACCGCAATGCATTTATCTTAACAAGAACTATTGGTTGGGGAATCTACTTATTCACCATTTTTCTAACCAATTCAATTATTGGAACTCTTCCTCTAGACTAAGCCATAATATATGACGTGTTCCAAGAGATTTTGTGAAGGCAGGAAAAATCTTAAGAGGTAAGAGTGAACCATAAATTAGTCTATTTTTGTCTGTGCAAAACTTATAGACACATGAGGTGCTGAAAAATTCTCTCCCTAAATACTTCCTGTGAGAAATGTGTCTTTCCATTATTTTCTCCTTTTATATTCATGTCATCTACTCATTTATTCATTTATTCATTATTTCAAATATGGATTGAATTCTTAGTACAATACCACACAAAATGCTATGTGCTGACTATTCCAAGGTGAATAAGTAACAATAGCTCCTTTCAATGAACTTATAAGCTAGTAGAAAGAAATAGATGAGAAAATCAATTATTGTAACAAAATGTAAAAAGTGCTAAAAGGCAGAGAAATGCACAGTAAGAATAGAGAAAGATGATTTTTCTCAGATTCTGTGTTGGTGAAAAGAAAGTACATTAGAAAGCGTTTCCACAAGGACATTCATAAGCTAAGAAATTATCTGACGTTCTTACCAGAAACTATCATCCTAAACATCTACCATTGCAGAGAATATTGGTATGTAGACCTCAAGCATGGGATAAGATAAAGGTGAGGGAAAGGAAAAAAACCAAATATGTACAGGTGTTAGAAATTCCACCCTAGGTTTCAACACAATTTATGAGGCATGGGGGGCTAAAAGTAGGCTAAAATGTAGGTCATGAGTGAAATAAGCAAACCTATAGTTAACACATGAGTTCTCAACTACTAGTCCAGTGATAAAAATATTTAAAATTCATACTTCTTAAATTCTTCTCTCATTAGATTACATTCAGTAATATTTTCTCATCTATTCATTTAACAGTTCAAATCAAAGCAAATAAAATTTTTGTTCCTAAAACTATCCATTTCTCTTCTGTTAATTCTGATTCTTACCAACTCTTCCTCTTAATATTAACCCTAAAATATGATCTCGACTGATAGATTCAACATATAGGTAATTTCATTTCAAAGGTCCATAGAGTGTTTTCACCGTGTAATTATGCAGTTCTGCTTAGTTAGTCACCTTTATCTTATGACATTAATAAAGTACAAGTCCAGGCTTTCTAATCCAATATTCTGCATAAGGAATAGGTAGACATTAATTAAACATGTTTATCTCTTTCTTAATCTCTGCCTCAGTTTTGTTTTTTTTTATTATTTGAAAAGGAACAAAGATTGTCAGCAGATGATTGGCCTCTTTTCAAGCTTTAGGGTATGGACAAGTATGGCTATGGGTCAAGATGTAGAAATTAATATGGATTCAGTCTGAATCAGTTTATGAAAGCTACATTTAAACAGCAATGTGGAGTTAGAACATCAAGGCTAAGAGATCAGATAACTTGATGTTCTTTCTTCTTTTGAAATTATGCCTAATTTTTTTAAATTCAGTTTTGTAAATTCTAAGAACCTCCTTAGTATCATAAACAAGAGTAGCCTCGATTTTTCTTTCAAGTATCTATTTCTATATAAAATACTTATGTCACATTTTATGTCAAATATTCCAACATATATGTGTTTTACTAAACACCCTGAAAAACTAAATGGATAATTATAGCCAACAACTACAGACAAAAATTCACCTTTTTGAGGTGACTGGGTGGCTCAGTCGGTTAAGCATATGGCTCGATTTCAGCTCAGGTCATGATCTCACAGTTAGGAAGTCGAGCCCTACACCCGGCTCTGTGTTGACAGCATGCTCATGTTTGTTTGTGCGCTCTCTCTCTCGAAACGAATAAATAAACTTTAAAAAATTCACCCTTTTTTAATTTAAGGTTCATTGCAACTACTCATTGTGGTAGGTTTGAAGGGTTCCAAAATAAAAAAAGTCTTCGAAAACAAGATTGAAGTTTTTTGGTGGTTATAATAGCAAGTAATCTCATTCATCATATATGATGAAACTGAGGTTTGGAATGACTAGCTTATTCAAGGTCACATGGTTAATACATGGTGGAAATAAAATTATTGTCTGGTAGACTGACTTCAGAGCCCATGTTCTAAACTACTATGCAATAGGTCCTTCTCTTTCAGATGCTAGTTTCCAAGACCTTGCAAAAGAAGGGAAAAACTCTTTGCACAGATAGACATTTTGAGAAAGATTAATAAAAGATTAATAAAACTTCTTTAAAATTGTTTTTTACATTTATTTATTTTACAGAGACAGAGACAGACAGAATACAAGTGAGGGAGGGTCATAGAGAAAGACAGAATCTGAAGTTTCCAGCACAGAGCCTGTTGCAGGGCTCAAACTCACAAACTGTGAGATCATGATCTGAGCTGACGTCAGATGCTTAACCGATTGAGCCACCCAGGTGCCCCTAAAAGCTTCTTTTTCTTGTTTCTCTTTCTCTGTGCTTCTCTTTGTTTCTGTTTTCTGTTGCTCTATTTCATTGCACTTATATCTTTTCATGTGTGTATCTTTTCCTTCCTCCCTTCCTTCCTTCCTTTCTTCCATTCCCCTTCCCTTTCTCTTACCCTTCTCCCCTTACGTATCCCTTCTTTCTTTTATTCCTCCTCCTCCCTCTCTTTCTCCTCTTTTTCTTCTCCTTTAAAATGTTATTTAAGTAATCTCTGCACCTAACGCGGGGCTCAAACTCATGACCCTGAGATCAAGAGGTGCATGCTTTCTGATTTAGTGAGTCATGTGCCCCTAGTTCTTCTTCTTCTTCTAACACACACACACACACACACCCATGATGTTTGGATCATGTAGGTGGGTATATAACAAGATCACATAAGGGAAACCAAAAGAAGGAAAAATGTGCCATTTAATCTTCTAGCTTTTTTAGTTCAACAGGTCCTAGAAAATAGATGATGGCAAAGAGTATCTTTTTAATCATTCTGTCTTTCTTTCTTTGTTAAAGTAATTTGAAATATTACCAAGAGCAAAAGTCAACTTAAAATGAAAAATAGTAAAATTTTAAAATCAGATTAATTCATTTCCAATAAAGCTTCAAATAAATATAATTTCTATTTATATAAATCTATTACTTATTTGGAATCTGTACATCTCTGATAACTACAGGTCTGATTAAAACAAGATATTAAATAATCTATATATAAAAGGGTTTTACAAAGCCATAGCACTTTAGAAGAAAATAAATCTCAAACACTGTTAAAATAGCAAGATATAACTCATTTTGAGAATAAGTACATATATTCATAAATATTTATATATCTTATTCATAAGTAATATATGGCAAATCATTCACTGGTTGTTTCATGTGAATTAAAGGGCCTTTAATTTATGTTCTAGGAAATTTAAAGAAAATGGTTGGACCATTGTGGAGGTGAACAGTTCTGGTATCAGAAAAAACACTGCTTTAAGTGATGGCTAGTAAGAAGAGCCTTACCAGTAGGAGCACATGTCCATTTTCTTCTTTTGTTTACATGGAAAATTGGGTATTCTAGAAAAGGTAAGGTGACTACTTTGAACAGAACCATAATGTATCTGCTTTAATAAGATTTTAGATAAATCAATGTTCTGCTTAATTCTGTATCATTATAAAATATTCAGATCCCACTTATAATCAGAACATGTCAGAGTGTGTAATTTTGATTTGCTACCACATAGAATTGTATCTCACATGAGCAGATTAAAAGGCATTTGGAATAAGGAATTATTTAATAAAGAAAAATATTTATTAAAGTAAAAATGTAGACCCCTCCCAAAAAGGATGAAAAACATAGATTGCTTAAATAAATCAAAGTGTTTTCAGTGCTCATTTATTTCTTATCTTTGTTAAAAATAAGACAGCAAACCCAAAATGGAGTCAGTTATGGTAAACCCCTTGTCACCTGAGAGTTAGTTACAGAGTTGGCTCTCTCAACAATGGATCCCTAAACCAATCAATCAGGAATTCCCTGTTAAACACTAGTTAGGTAATCTGCCTGATAGACCCCTTTCACCCCCTAAAGGAAAGTGACCTGGCCATGCCAATCTACTTTTCTGTCTAGTATAACCCCTTTGTTCCCACTCCCTTCTGCCTATAAAAGTTCTTTGTACAGCTCCTCAGAGCTCCTTTCTATATGCTAAATTGGATGCTACTCAATTCATGAATCATTGATAATGGCAATAAGATCTTTAAAATTTACTCAGCTGAATATGTCTTTTAACATGTTGTTACTTATAAAATATGTTATGAAAATATTTTCAAATTTAAAAAGTTCAATTTCAAAAATTTATATGAAGCAAAGCAGGATAATTATGAGCAATGTATACTTTAGGTTTAAAAATAATCCCTGGAAAGTAAAAAGAGGACAATTATGTGTATTCTCCCCAAAGCTATTCTATTGTACTGAATATTCAACTTTTTGGTAGCAAAAATATGACCCTGGAAGGAGAAATAAAATTGCAGTAATTTATGTACATTGTTTTTATTTTCTCATTAAAGAAGCTGTTGTGGATATAGTGATATGGAGAGATTTGAGCTTATTTTCCCTGTCTGAACATAAAGTTTGTAATTATTTACATGTTTTATAAAAAACTGACAAAAAAGTTTAGAACTTAACAAAATTTAAGTTAAATTAATAAAGAAAATTAATAAAAAGGAAGTCTACATATTTGCCATCATGATTAACAACAGAATTTGTGACATATATGTATGTAGGGTTACCGGGGAAAGCACAGTAAACAAAGGTAAAGTTACTACGCAAATTTAAGTCTCCACGCATAAAGCTCTAGAGATTTAATCATCCTTTTCCTGGTACAGAGTGACACTCTTATCAATGGAGATTTTCCTCATAAATGTAAGTGTAAATGTCTCTTACAAAGGGTAAATTTTACTCTGTTTTCAGAGTTTCTTTGTCTTCTGTTTCCTAAAAATAATTAGCTAAAGATATTCTTTATCCCAAATTTTGGGGTGATATATTCGGCTTCTCTTCGTATATATCCTCAAAATTTTTTTGTAAATATTTATTTATAGTCCAATGAATTATTAATTCATTTTAAAGGCTTGTTATTAGTAAAACAGCAAAAGAAGAAAAGGTGAAAAATCTCTTAACATTTGAGATATTAATTTATCTTTTAAAAATTTCATGTGTGAGGGTGCCTGGGTGGCTCAGTCAGTTAAGTGGCTGATTTCAGCTCAGTTCATGATCTCGTGGTTCATGGGTTAGAGCCCAGCATTGGGCTCTGGGCTGACAGCTTGGAGCCTGGAGCCTACCTCAAATTCTGTGTCTCCCTCTCTCTCTGCCCCTCCGCTGCTCACGCTCTGTCTCTCTGTCTCTCAAAAATAAATAAATGTTAAAATTTTTAAAAACTAAAAAAAAAATAAAAATAAAAAGTTCATGTGTGTATAATTAAACTGAAACACTGGTAACAATAAATTTTGTATGGATGTGCTTCATGTGTAAAGTCCTTTATCTGTGAGTACAACAGCAGAGAGCCCAATAATCCGAAGACCATGAACATGGTTTTTCTTGGAACTCACCTGCATCTGCCTCTAATGAGTGACTTAGGTCACAGAGGAGGTATCCACCCTTCTCTGCCTCTTCCCCAGTTCATGCCGGGGACTTATAATATCATTTCTCTTGTCCTCAGTGCACTTCTGTCCTACTCTTTCCTCCGATTTTCCTTACCATCTCTACTACTGATACTCCAAACATGTGGGAATGTATTCCCTTAGTAATTTTACACCTGCTTCTAATGTGCATAGGTGGAGGCCTGGCACTTTCAGAACTTACAACCTTTTCCTTGGGGTCAGATCCAAGTTCATTACTCCTGTTATGCTGAGATTTGTTCTTTCATGCTCATGACAAACTACTGCCCCAAATTTAACTTTTATTTTTTTTTTCATTCTTTCTCACTTGAGGTAACTTCCTTACCAGCAATAAATCTTTATGTTCCAGAAGTTGGGACAGGTTTCATCAAACTTCTTTTCCATAAATGCTTACGCTCATATCTGGGAACCCAAGAAACAGTCCAAAAGACATCTTTTCCAATACATAGGATGTGTACTGTTCAACTACTTGGTGCCCTGCCTCAAGAACTCAACTTTATCACGCAGGAGAGCAATTTGTCTCCATACAATGACACCCCCCCTTCTCCCAATTATATAGGACCTTCTTCTTCATATACCTTATGGCACCTTTCTCCCACCTTCCTGTCATAACCTGCATCATATTAAATGTCACCTTACTACTAGGAGCAAATTACATCCCTTTCATTGTTATGATAGGAGGAGACAGGTGGGTGTTGAGAGCCCTAGATTGTGCTCTAGATTCTGCTACTAATTATTTGTGTGAGTTCACAAGTTGGTTATAATTTCTGGTCCTTAGTGAAGAATAAAAACGTTAAAGATTTTGCTCTGAAATTTTATCAAATGTAATGTATTAAAAATTACTGTATGTTCAGCTTTATTCTTATCATATCATGACACATCCAGCTTAGAGAGTGACTGAAACAACTGGTGTCTTTAGCTTTACTAGAAGACAGAAGTCAGGAACTCCAGAGGGTAGACACACAGAGATACTTTGAGAGAGCTGAAGGAATCAAGGCTGATCATCTTAGTTCATCTTTCCATTTATTTCTATTAAATTGAAACCAGACCCTAAATTCCACTTCTGCCAAACAATCACTTGATGAATCTAGTATTTTGAGAACAGAGTTCTCTGATTTGAGTCAATAAGGCTCTTAAGGCTACTTTCCAAGCCTTCAAACTTATCAATTTTTATGATACTCTTACTGTAACTTTGAAATAAACCTCCTATAAATTTATTTTTAACCATCAAATACACCATAGGAAAAATGTCTTTGTTCCTCTATTCCTGTCACTTGTAGGCTTACCTACTGTGGTATCTGTAAGTATCTCTTAGACTCCCCTTAAGATGAAGGAATACCTTTCTTGACTTGCATGGCTCAGTTGGCTTTTCTTCATTCCTCAGTTCCTCTCTCCCTTCTTCCTTCCTCCCTTGCTCCCTCCCTTCCTTCTTTTCCCACCACCTTTCCTTTTCCCCCTTAATCCACTTAATCAATAAACACTGAATGGCTCAACTTTTCAGATGTAGTGATTGGGCACATAACATTCTAACGGCCTAAAAATTTCAGTATTTGATAAATGCATTACACAGTTTAAATTTGCTTTCTTTTACATGCACTGTTCCTTTTGCTTTTTGATAACCCCCTTTTTCTATCCTGAAAATGCCTGCCATTTTAAAAAACTAAATCTAATATCTCCTGTTCTATGAAACTACTTATAGTTCCTCTCTGAAAAGCTAGGCAGTCTTCTTTTAGTAGATATCTGTCTATACCTTATTCAAAAGACCAATCATGTAGTGCTTTATATCATTTTTATTGTTTAGACTAATTCATTGAGACTCTTTTCAAAATGTGGCAACTGCAGGGGCACCTGGGTGGCTTAGTCGGTTAAGCGTCCGACTTTCGCTTGGGTCATGATCTCACGGATCGTGGGTTCGAGCCCCGCATCGGGCTCTGTGCTGACTGCCAGTTCAGAGCCTGGAGCCTGTTTCAGTCTGTGACTCCCTCTCTCTCTGACCCTCCCCTGCTCACGCTGTCTCTCTTTCTCTCTCCTAAAAATAAATAAAACATTAAAAAAAAAATAAAAAATAAAAACAAAATGTGGCAACTGCAGTTATCAGTCTAAAAAATGAAAATGGTACTCTTTGTGTTACTCTCTTTATTTTTTTTTTAAATGTTTTATTTATTTCTAGGAGAGAGAGAGACAGCGTGAGCAGAGGAGGGTCAGAGAGAGAGGGAGTCACAGACCGAAACAGGCTCCAGGCTCTGAGCTGGCAGTCAGCACAGAGCCCGACGCGGGGCTCGAACCCACGAACCGCAAGATCATGACCTAAGCGAAAGTCGGACGCTTAACCTACTAAGCCACCCAGGCACCCCTGTGTTACTCTCTTTAAAACTATTTATAATTTTCTAACTATTTAAATTTTTTAATTATAAGAAAATCTTCCCCAATAATGCATTTATAAATAAGGGAAGTGCATAAAACCTCAAAGACTATAACAACTAAATATTTGTGAAATTAAGAGCATTTGCAATAAGACTTCACATCTGAGAATACCGGTATTTTTATAAAGCTGAAACTAGGAAAGTGGTGAGTAGCACGTATGAATTTTTGTCTCCTTAAGCAGTGAAGGCCAAGAAATAAGAGAAATGGAAAGTATAGTCATATCACTGGTTCATATCCATATATATCCAAGACAATCTAATATTAATGACACATTTCTAAGATAAAACCCAACTTAGATCAACTATAGCTGATGATCTAGAACAGACTTCTATCTGATGGTCTGAAATAGATGAAGGTAGGATTTTCGGAAAGCTTGGGCTCTGAGATTAATGCTGACATAAGAGAACAATAGCTAAGAGTAAAATGAACCACATGGAACATAAATTGTTGAAATCTTAGTGCAAAGAGCAAAAGAAGCATACTAGAAACAGCATATTTTTAAAAATGGGTAGAAGTCTTATGAATAAAAATGTAAATTTTTGTTTAATATTTAAGAGAGGTTTTTAAAATATGAGCAGGTGATTTTCATAAGAAACACATCCAAAATAGGGGTGCCTGGCTTAGTTGGTTAGGTGCCCAACTTCAATTCAGGTCATGATCTCACAGTCCATGAGTTCAAGCCCTATATTGGGCTCTGTGCTGACAGCTCAGAGCCTGGAGCCTGCTTCAGATTCTGTCTCCCTCTCTTTCTATCCCTCCCTTGCCCTCTGTCTGTCTCTGTCTCTCAAAAATAAACAAATGTTAAAAAAATAAACATGTCAAAATAATGGCCGTATTACATACTAATTAATAAGAACAATAACCATTATTTTTTGAGTGTTTATTGATAGGCACTTTATGAATATTTTCTAACATTCACAGTTACACTATAAAGTATATTTTTATTTTGTAAAAAGCAACTTCATTAAAGTTAAATAATTATCCCAAGATTCTAAAACTCAATAGTCACTAAAATAAAATCAAAGTAAAGTAAAAATTTCATTATTGTTGATGTACCTACAAATGATAACAAACCTCCTCCATATCAGCCCCCTCTCCCAAAAAAAAGAATCAACCACATTGAGTAGCTTCTATGCACCAGGTTCTTAGGAGCTGTTATCTCTCAGATTCAAAACATAATCTAAAGCCACTCTGCCCTCATTTTACAAATGAGAAAGCTATACTTCAGAACGTTTAAATGACTTTATCACATTTAGAAAGTTAAGAAGATAGAGCTGACATTCTAACACAGTTTTGCTTAAAATGTACATCTATTTTAAAAGCAGATACTTCCCTTACTACCATATCTTTCCTATTACTGTAAAATTACCTACTTATGTCTTAAAAGTGTAGAAAACTCATATTTATAAACAGCAATGACCTGAGAAAACCACCCCCCAACATATACACTCTCACATGTGCATGTGCACTTTAGAAATTTATCTTAAATTTGCTAATTTCAATATCTTTCTTCTATGCTTAGGTTTTGCTATTTTATATATTTTTGACATTATAATCATAGAAAAATCAAAACCAATTTGCTGATTTTTACCTTTCTTTATTCAGATTCTCATAACTATATTGTTTATTCATTCATTTCTTAATTCATATAAATATTTTTTGATATATTTGAATCATATTTTTAATGTTTCTTCAAATAACTTTCAAAATGTTCTTTCATAAGAATTTTGTATGACTAATAGGTTAAGAAATCTTAGTGGAAAGGTGGATAACATAAATTACCATATGGGGAACCATAAAAAAATGCAATGAACATACTAGGTAATTATTTGATATGTTTTACATTTCTAGTTATTTTTGAAACTACTGAGGTAAAAAAAAAAAAACAGAACAGAACAGAACACAAGTTGATAGACAGTATTATATCATCTAATATATATGCAGCTGAAATCCCAGCAAAGAAGGTGAGAATGGATAGAAGAAATATTTGAAGAGATAACAGCCAAAAATCCCCAAAATTATTGAAAGAAAGCAAACCAAATTTCCAAGAAACTTAGAGATCCCTAAACAGGATTTTTAAAAACTCACAACAAAGAAGATCATCATATCTAATGAAAAGTAAAGACAAACAGAAAAATCTTGAAGTTAGCCAGAGGCTAAAAAGCAATAAATGTAACAGGAGACTTCACTGGAAATCATGAAACTCTAACAAAGAATTTTTCCAAGCATACAAGGACTTTAGGAAAGTTTTTGCTGTAAGACCTGTACTACTAAAGGAAAAGGAAAAGGAATCTCTTCAGCCGTATGAAATATGTTACCAATTGAAAATTTTTGTCTACAAAAGAAATCATTATAAAAATGTGTGAAATTCCTATCCCCCCAATTTTTTGTATTCTTAAACTCTTTACAAGATAGTTGAATGTCTAAATGAAAAAAATAATTTATTCTAAGGATTATAACATATGCGGATGTAAAATGTTTTACAACATAAACAAAAGAATGAAAAAAGAGAAAAAGTAGGTATCTTGTTCTAAGACTCTTACACTATACATAAAGTGGTAAAAATTTTTCTTGAAATGAGGTTATAATAAGTTATAAATATATGTCGTGAACCTTAGATCAACCACTAAAAATTGTAAAAAAGTAGTACCAAGAAACCAATATTTGAGAAAAAAAAAAACATAAAAATGAGTTAATTGAGAAGAAAGCAAAAAAGAAAAAAACTGTTTGGATAAATAAAAAGGAAACTGCTCTTTTGATAATTACATTAAATATGAATACTCTAAATGGAATGAAATGCAGGGGTTCCCAGACTTAATAATAAACACGATTCAACTAGTTGCTGTCTACATGAATCCCACCTTAAATATACAAGCATAGATATGTTAAAGGTAAGCAGCAGGGACAATGAAACATACCACCAACTTCCATTCAATGTCCAGTATCCTTTATTGTGCACTCACACTGAAAAATAAGCAATACAAAATCTAGTTTTATCTGGTAAACTAACTTTAAATATTTACCTTTTCAATCCCTACAGGAAATTAGTTATCCTGCAAAACAAATCAGAGGAGGGCTCTCCTTGGGGACATAAAGTATGGAAAAGCATAAAGATAAAATACAGGACTGAAACATAGCAGGGAGAGAAAAAAAATATATATATATATACATATACATATATATATATACACTAACTATGAGACACACAAAGCCCTTCACTTGCCCTTCTTCTATAATGCAAGCAACTAGACAAATATCACTATTCCACCCATGCCCACCCACCCAATCATCAATCAATCAATCAGTCAATCAATCAATCAAAGCTTCCTGTTAGGGAGAGAAAAATACGTTCCAGAAGCAAAAATACTTTCCCCAAGGAAAGTCTATAATTACTATTTAACTTAGGTACACTAACAAATATTTATCAGCAAAAAATACTCCTTGTATTTATACATACCTTATAAATAGAAACACCACTCAAATTTTTAGTGCCTCCCTCTGAAATAAAAGTAGAGTCAATGATCACCAGAGGAATTAGGAAAAACTTCCAACACAGAAAAAATTGAAACAAACTATAAGAAAACATTATCTTAGAGAATATACATCTAATGCAGAAAGCTAAGAGAATTTCAAAGATATTATTCTGAATATTTTCAGAAAAATATTACTTCCATATAACAGAAAAAAACATAAATGAGAACAATAAGAAGGAAAGCTTTCAATTGTGAGAGTTATTCTTGTGATATAAAAAATTAAATATTTAATAGAAGAGTTTGAAGATATATTCCAAGAAGTCTCCCCCAAGTAACCTTCAAAAGAAAAATAGTGTAAAGTTAAAAGACACAAAACTAGGGATCAATAAAAAGAAGTTCAATAACAAAATAGTTGTTAAGTTGAAAAGACAAATAAAAATGTTGAGGAAGAAATGATCAAAATATAAGAAATCATACAAGAATATTGTTCAGGAACATTTGGGTGGCCCAGTCAAGTCCAACTCTTGGTTTTGGTTCAGGTCATGATCTCACAGTTCAGGAGATCAAGTCCCCCTGTCAGATTCTGTCCCATCAGCATGGAGCTGGCTTGGGATTCTCTCCCTCCCTGTCCTGCCCCTCCCCCCCATAAATAAATAAACTTAAAAAAAGAACATTTTTCATAATGAAAATGTCCATGAAATGCACAAATAATGAAAAACAATTCCCCTTAATGGCATATTAGCATGAAATCTTATACAACCAGCTGTAAAGGAAACCTAAAAGTTTCTAACAGGAAAAAATTTAGTCTAGGTCATATGAAAAGCAATGGGAATAAAAATGGCATCTACATTGTCAACAGATACTCCAAGTGAAAATTTGGGCAATAATGCCTTTAAATTTCTGAGGGAAAATAATTTTCTATCTAGAAACCTACAGCCTCTCAGAGCATCATTCAAATATACCTGTAGAATTAAGATACGTTTCAGATTTGAGAACTCAAAAGTATCCCTTCTATCTAGCATTTATTGGAAAATTATGTAAATAATAAACAAAGGGAAACAAAAAAATAGTAAAAAGGAAAAGAAACACAATTTTGTTATACTATTCAGTTCAACAGTGAAACATGTTCACATTGTAAAAATAAAATAATTACTATTAATCAAAAATATAATATTTCCAGTGGGAACACTGGAAAATTGGGTAGAGAGTACAGAATACCTAAATTTCTGTCATTATTGAATAAATAAATCAATAGATTTTAACTAAAAGAAAAAGAAGAAGTAACTGATATCCAAATCATTTGGACACAAATTTGTTAGTAATTTAGTTTTGAAAATATTTGGACAATTCTAATAAAAATGAAAAATTAACTAAAACCAAAAGAATAAGAAAATTAGTACCTTTGCACATCTGTATTGAGTTTGTCAACTGAGAAAATTTACTTAAGATGAGCTGCCAGTGAGTCATTTTTACCATTGGAAGAAATCTAAATGATCTATAGGGAATACTGGGTTGATAAAATCCTGGCTGGAGCTAGAATAGAGTGAGTGGGGCACTTAGCTCTGGCACAGAATATAGGATGGTGACAAAAAAAAAACAAACCTTAGTAATCAAGATAATTTTAATGCAGTATTTGAAAAAATCAACATTATGCAAAAAAGGCATGGTGAAAATTGTCAATACTTAATTGACAATTAGAGACAGAGAATCAGGAGGTTCTGAAAGGCAGAGAGAGAGGGAGAAGCAGAATCTGAAGCAGGCTCCAGGCTCTGAACTGTCAGCACAGAGCCTGACATGGGGCTCAAACCCTTGAACCGTGAGATTATGACCTGAGCCAATCTTGGATGCTTAACCAACTGAGTCACCCGAGTGCCCCAAAATGACAACATTTTAAATATAGACAGGATCCAAACCTCTGCTTGCCTCCCTTGACCACACTCTCACTCAATTCACTCCAATTCCTGTCTTGGATAAGTCGGAATGTAACCGTCCTTTACTTCACTAAAAGTGGGTTTAATTTCCAAAAAGAACAGCATTTCATTTTCCTCCTATGTTAACAGACTGTGGATGATGGTGTTGTAAAAGAGGATGTTATAGACGTGGAGTGAGGGGGAACAAACTTTCCATTTAAGAATTACAGGGATGCCTGGGTGGTTCATTTGGTTAGGCTTCTAACTTTGGCTCAAGTAATGATCTAATAGTTTGTGAGTTCAAGTCTCATGTTGGGCTCTGCGTTGACATTGTGGAGCCTGCCTGAGATTCTCTCCCTCTCTCTCTCTGTCCCTCTCTCTCTGCCCCTTCCACACTCTCTTAAAATAAATAAATAAACTTTAAGAAAAAAAGAATTACAAAATAATAATGTTTTCAGCCCAATATCTTCTTATTTTTAGTTATTATTTTCTTCTCATGGTCTGGAGCCTGTCTGGGATTTTGTCAGGTAAAATGTATATTGGTTAGGTTAAAGCTAAGCTATTTTAACAAAGACACTACAAAATACAATCTTTTAGATAAAGAAAAGTTAATTTCTTTCTAACATGAAAGACCAGAAGTTTGTAGGTAATTCATGA
Source organism: Hyaena hyaena (assembly GCF_003009895.1). Classification (NCBI taxonomy): domain Eukaryota; kingdom Metazoa; phylum Chordata; class Mammalia; order Carnivora; family Hyaenidae; genus Hyaena; species Hyaena hyaena. The sequence goes on along the minus strand of NW_024081187.1, from coordinate 186,913 downwards.
AAGATGGGTGACTCCATGACATTATCCATAGACTCCCAGCTAGAAGATTGCCATTTTCCTGCCAGTCTAAAAGGCAAATGGGTGGGGGAATCACAACCATCTTTCTCTTTAAGATTTTGACTCAGAGGTTTTACACATCAAATTCTGCTCGCATCTCATTGGTCTACATTTAGCCACAGGGTTGCATTTAGTCACAAGAAAATCTAGGATATAAAATGTTTAGCTGAGACATATCCCTTGTTAAGAATGGGAGCTGTATGTCAGCATGCTTTAATTACCAAAAAGGAGGAAAGGGAAAATAGATGTTGGAGAACATTAGCAACCTTTGCCATAAACTGTCCCTTCTTTAAATGGATCACCTTTCTCATGTTCTACATAAGATTTCTTTTCTTCTGCTTTACCAGTCAATGTCTTCCATCAGTTTTTCTTTTTCCAGAAATATGATATAAATCTCATCCAATAATAACTCTCATTCACTTTTTGTTAGCAGTTTATACCTTTTAAAATAATACTTTTCTGTCATTATATTGAATTTTCTTTATAGAGAAGAAACGTATGCCCCCAATACTTAAGCCTGTATTGTTAACCCTATCACTTTTAAAAATTTTTTAGTGTTTATTTATTTTTGAGAAAGAGAGAATGTGATAGAGGGATGTGCAGAGAGAGGGTGACACAGATCCAAAGCAGGCTCAAGGCTGTCAGCACAGAGCTCAATGCGGGGCTCGAACTCACAAACCGTGAGATCATGACCTGACATGAAGTCAGACTCTTAACTGACTGAGCCACCCAGGTGCCTTTAACTGTATCATTTCTAACAGCACCTGGAATTCTTCCTTAATATTCATATTATGGGAAAAACTGTTCAATTGATGTGGTTCTAATATAGAAATAATAGAACTAAAAGAATTGTATTAAATAGTGATACTTTTGTAAGTTCATTGAAGTAAAATGAAACACTGTATGTTTCTTTATATATGTGCTCAGTGTGTATAAATGGGAAGAGCTGGGGAGGGTTGAAGAGGTTAGAAAGTTCAGGAAGGGGATTTTGACCAAGTGATTTGATATTGGTATAATTATTCTATGTCTAAAAATTATTGTACTTACACTGAATCTAGAATTTTGGAATAGAGGAAGTAGATAATTAAAATTTTGTACATTAAAGGTACTGTTAGATAATTGTTATAAATGACAATCTATTTTCTCTGCTGAACTAAGATGAGCCATTAGGGAATTTTGTTTATAGGATTTTTCTAGAGAGCTGTAAATTTCTACTAGCTCTTTCATACACCTTTTCATCACAATCAGAAGTATTAATCACAGTACTTAACATTAATATGCTTCATTATGCTAATGAAGTGTTTTGTGTAGATCAATTCATTATTCTTACCAAGTAAATTACAAGATAGTTTAGTGCTATTATTGCTTAATTTTTTGAGGTGATAGGAAATGCGCTCAGAGATGTGAAATACTTTACATATAGTTGATTACAAAGGTCAGTATAAGGAATTACAGCAAGGTTTTCCCATAGTGAGTGTTGTGTCAAGCAGAGAAATGGTAAATTCATTTCTTAGAAAGATTAGAACCTTACATTAATCCATCCATCCATCCATCCATCTATCCATCCATCCATCCCTCCATCCATCCATCCATCCATCCATCCCTCCATCCATCCATCCTTCCACCCATCCATTAATCCATATCTCACTGACTTTGGGCCATGTGTGCAATTACTTGTTTTATTATAGAAGTAGCACAGTCAATTTTTCATTTAAATTTTTGGAGTTTCAACTCTATAATTTCTAGTTTGTTCTTAACATAATTCCACTTCTTTATGGTTATTTCTTATTAGCATACTGTTTAATTCTTTGAACACATTTGTAATAGTTGCTTTAACGCTTTTGTGAACTAAAATCTACATTGGAGCCCAATCAGAGTCAAATTCTATAGAATGTTTCCATTTTCCTGAATCTTGACTACACTTTATTTTTTTGTATACTTAGTAATTTTTAGTTGAAAACTACATGGTGCAAATGGCATCTATCAGTGTCTCTAAATTCCATGCTATTATTCTTCCTAGGGATTTTATTTTTATTGACTTGCCTGGACTTAACTATAGAACTATCTCCTTTACAGTTATATGTGTGTGTGTATAGATAGATAGATAGATAGATAGATAGATAGATAGATAGATAGATAGATATAGATATAGACTAAATGTGAAACAGGTAAAAATATACCCATCAGCATTTGAATCTTGAGTCATAGGATCTATTCCAATAAAAATTTTGTGCAGATATTTATTTGTTACTCTCTTACAGACCCTCTGATCTTTGAACTTGTCAGATTCTGTTAGTATACACTCTTCTAACCTCTCTCCTTTCCTGTCATCCTCATATATAACCAATCAATACCAAAAATTCAAGAAAACAAACTCCCAAGAAAACACAGAGGGTGCATAAGGCAGGCATTACATGGTGACTATACATTATTTCTTGGAGGAGTAACATCTTTATAAGCAAAGAAAGGCTGAGTAAAAAGTAAATAAATGTGCAAATACTTTTATGATGGACTTCAAACATATGGAAAATTAGAAAGAATAGTATAGTGAATGTCAGTGTACTATTACCCAACTCCGACAATTCACACAGGCCAGTTTTACTTTATCTACATACACTCTCTCTCTCTTCCCTCACCCCAGAATACTTTGCAAGAAGCTCATGCTATCACATCATTTTATTCTGAAAATATGCCAGAATCTTCTGTAAATAGATTTGCAACATTATTATCACACCTAAAATAGTAACATACTTCTAAATATTACCCATGTTTACATTTCTCCACTTGTCACATAATTTTTTAGTTTGTCAAGTAAGTATCCCACAAAGGTTTCTAAAATATGATTTTTGATAAAAGCTAATATGCCCCTTGTCTTTTTAACCTATAATTTTATCTCTAATTATAAAATCTATACTCTCTAATTGCTTCCTTTTATTTAATTGCATTGGCTAAGATCTTCAATTGAATATTAAATAGTAGAATGGAGAATTGATATCTTTATCATTTTCTTAACTTTAATAGGAAAGTCTCTGTTACTTTGCCACTGAGTAACATGCTATCAACTGTACTGAATTATGCATATTTTCTTATAAGGGGATATCTATAAATTTCTATTTTATGCATTACTTAAATTTTAAACCAGTGTTGAATTTTGTCAAATGCCTTTTCTTGTATTTATGAAGACATCATATGATTTGGTCCCTCTAAATTGTTATATGAACTTCAAAATAATTCCAATCAAATCACCAAGAAGATTACTGTGGAATTTGACAAATAATAGGAATTTATCTAAAAAATTAACCTATGGGGTGCCTGGTTGCCTCAGTCAGTTGAGAGTCAAATTCTTGATCTCAGGTCAGGTCTTGATCTCAGGGTTGTTAGTTCAAGTCTCATGTTGGCTCCTCAATGGGCGTGAAGCTTACTTAAACAAAAACAAAAACAAACAAAAGAACTTATGAAAAGGGTCATTTAGATGCTGGAAAAGAGTAATAATTGAGTGGGACAATTAAGCTCTAGAAGACATTGAAATACATTTAAAAATAGAACAATTCAAGAGATTTCTTATGAATAGGTCTGGATAGCTCAATGGAACTGAATGGGAAAATGCAAAAACAAATTTAAGTTAATTTTGGAATTTACCATATGATAAAGTTAGCATTTTACTAGCTGACAAAAGATGACTTTTTAAAAAATTGGTGTTGAGGTGACTGATTAGATCATTTGAAAACAATACAGCTATTGGGTTGTGTATATTTAATAATCTTTTTTATACTGATTGTTATTAACATTTTGTACACATCAATATTTTACATACTAATTAGTTGAAAATAATGTGATACTTTAGTAAATTCAGGAAATGATTGGGGAAAGTCTAACAACATAAAAAATGGTACTAAAATTGCTTTAATATTTTAGAACATGAGAGAGTGATGTGGGTCAAGTTAAAATAAAAAATCTGACATGTTATTTAAATTAACATGAAATTGTACCCCTTAAGAATGTCCAGGTGATTAGACCCAGTCCTCATGAGATTAACAATATAATGAGGAAAATAAGGGTTAAGAATTACTTGGAGGAAGAAATGTAGGGGAGGCAGAATTGGAGGGTTTTGGTAAAAAAAATCCCTCAGTGAACTAACTATAAATTAGTTAATAAAAAAATGCAGTCGAGATCTAAACAAAACACCTGCAATGCGCATAAAAATTTTCGGACTTATTGGTTAAGGCAGACCTGTTTTATTATGTGATTCAGCTGGAGTCAGTATAAGTAAGCTAGACATGTGTATGTCCATATTACCTCTTGTGCTCTACTTGGGACCGAGGATAGATAGAACAGTGATCTGTGTGTGTCAGTTGTGTCTTCGCTATTTAACAAACCAATCCAGAAACTCTGTTGCTTACAACCATTTATTTAGCTTATGATTCTTTAAGTTGGCAATTTGGAAAGGGTTCACCTGGACAGTTAGTTTCTCTGCTGATTTTAGGTGGGGTCATTTACATTTGTATATCCAGTGACAGTCTGTTTATGTTCAGAGTCTCAAGACATTTTTGAGAGAATATGAGGAGAAATGTTTACCCATTTGTCAGGCCATTATTAATATCTCCTCTTCCTCATTCTACTTCAATCTTCTTTCTATAGAGGCCTCTGTTTTGTTGGTGATGGTTGGTTAGTTTTTGTTTTCATTCATTCACTCATTCATTCATTCATTTGGAAAGCAAATGTGCTTGTTCAGTGTATTATACTTAAGATAAATTTGAGAAAATAAAATTTGAAAGGATTTCTGTAATATTACAGACATTTCTTTGATAATACTATTTAATCAGTGCAATATGGAATAAATATTGTTTTAAAAGACATTTAGCTTCTGATAACGGACTTTAGTTATTTTTTAAATATTAAAATACATGACATTCTATCATTGCAAATGTTGAGACCATTTAGTGAGAACAAGATAGGACTTTAAAGATTATATTAAATAAATGAAATGGTCAGACAATGGTAATGGAGTATAAAAATAAGATGGGTATTAGGGTACCATTTCTCTTTATTCTAAACAACAATGCCTCAAAAAATTAAGTAACTTTATAAATTATGAGGGCACCACTTTCATAAAGTGTGGCCTATCATGTGGAGAGAATTCTAATGGTAGCACCTTGGTATTTTCAGAAATGTCAGGGAATTCTTCTTAATATAACGTCATTACCCAATATTACAGATTTATTCTGATTACTCATGTTCTATTTTAATATACATATGTATTTTAACATAATTTCTCCCAAAACTCATATGATGGCATGGAAATGTTACTAAATGGGTGCATATGTGATAATGTGGTAAAAGAGAAAATAATGTTAGTTGGGGGGTTGTTTCACAGGACAGGAGGAGGTGGAACACCAAAGAGATCTTTGAAAGCTAGAAGTTTGCATCAAGTTTAGCAGAGACACTGAAAAAAAGTAGAAGTGTATATAAGTTCACAAAAGGAGCTGACCATGTATCATAGACACTTTGCTTTAAAATTACACTCTGGGTCTTAAAGTTAACCAGTATTTGGTGGTATGGTTGATAATTATCATGTGTACTAGCTCTGGAATAACTACCATTCATTGACGCTTATTTTTTTAAAAATTTTTTTAATGTTTTATTTATTTCTGAGAGAGAGAGAGACAGCGTGAGCAGGGGAGGGCCTGAGAGAGAGGGAGACACAGAATCTGAAGCAGGCTCCAGGCTCTGAGCTAGCTGTCAGCACAGAGTCTACGCGGGGCTCGAACCCACGAACCGTGAGATCATGACCTGAGCCAAAGTCGGACGCTTAACCGACTGAGCCACCCAGGTGCCCCTCATTGACGCTTATTGTAATGCAATAGCAAATGTCAGTTAAGGTGAATATGAAGGCAAACTTCTTCATCAATACACACACACAAAAATGAAACAGCGGTAGACCCCCACTGTGAAAACCCAGACACGTGCATTTGTTAACTTGGCAAAAGTTAAACAGTTCATCACCAGGAGTTGAGACGCAATTAGCAATGCAATTGCTAAGAGAGGAGGAAGATTACCCACTCCAGTCTGTGGCTTAAGTGTTTTCTTTCATTTTATAAATTTAGCTGCTTAGAGTTTGCTAGACTGCTGAGTGAGAAATTATTGGGAGATAGGTCTGTGGTGGAAAAGAAAAGAAGTAGCTAAAATGAGTGCATTTATTTAACCTCATGTTGTTTTTAAAAGAAAAAAATTGGTTTATTTTATTGTATGACTCCTGTTAAGTACCAATCGAAATTTCTTCGTTTGACTCTGGCCTCAAAGAAATAAACAAAGTTAAAATTCTATATTCTAGGCATATTTTGGGTTTTAAGAAGCATAACAAAATCTTTGTTAACTTCATTAATTAAAATGACCAAATGTAACTTGTTAGACATGATCTCATCCAAAACTCATCACATGCTTGTGAAATGTTAGGGAAGAACATGAACACATTAACCCTCAATATACTTTTTATTTTTAATTTTTTAAAAATTAAAATCAGTAAGATTCAGTATTTTGAATATTAACTCCTACCTGTATCAGATAATTGAAATGATTAAGTCTATAGTAGCTTTACATACCATTCCTGCCCAGTAGTTCCCAGCATAAAATTAAAATTGCTCCATAGTTCTTCCAGTTCTTGTTATACTCCATTGATTTTGTACATATGTGTGCCTGTGTTTTAATAGATGAGTACATCTTAATCCCTTGCAGGTGACACATCACTGCTATACATGGAATTTAAAAACTCCACTCCTGTAAAATGTGGGATTGCATTTTTGAAAGATTAGAGAAATGACTAGTAAAGTCTGATGTTGAAAAAAGATTGCAAGCATTATGATATTGAAATTTGCTTTATCAGTGTTTGTTTGTTTAAGAAGAGACTGACCAAACATTTTCTGTATATAGAGCCAGATTGTAAATATTTTTGGCTTTAAGGGCCACACGTTACAACTGTTCAGCTTTGTGTGGTAACATGAAAATAGCCATAGACAATCTCCAGACAAATAAGAGCAGCTATTCTCCACTAAAACTTTATTTATAGATACTGAATTTTAATTTCATGTAAGTTTTATGTAGCATAAAATATTCTTCTTTTGATTACCTTGTAATCTTTGAGAAATGTGAAAACAATTGCAAAAACAGGCAGTGGGCTGTATTTGGCTCAAGGGAGTATTTTGCCTAGCCCTACTTAATACTCATTCCCTATCTCTCACAGCTTTCGAGTAAAGTCACCACAAATGTATATCCAATTTATAAGATAGGTATAAATAGTAGTAAATATCTATTTATAATATATCCTTACCTACATATACTTATTCACTCATTCAATATATATTGATTAATTATCTTTCAGGTACAAGTGTGCTGAGTTCAATAAATGATACAAAGAGAGTGTGACACAGCTTCTAATTTCACGAGACTTAAAAGACTATTAGAATTTTTGAGTAATTTACTCTACACAAAGGCTACTTGGGATAAATGCCCAAGTTCAGAGGTACATAAGTACTTTACATTTTCCTAATATGAGATGACTGCTGACATCTTAGCAAGTAATTTCATGAGATAGAGTGCCTTTGTGCTAAGACTCAATGGATGATGTAGCATATTTACAAACAGATAGTAAAGACATAAAAAGGTGAGATAAATTCTAGGTGAGGAAAGGCAGAAGGATAAGCCAATATCTTACAGATAGGTAACTTTACAGATAGCTAACTCTTTTTCTTTTTTGAGAATAGAGAGAGTGAGATTAGGCAATTAATAGAAGAGAAATTCTTCAGTTCCAAAAGAAATACTATTCTCTTTCAGGTGAAATTAATCAAATAATAATTTTATATCTACTATGTGCCTCTCACTGGGTTCAGTTCTGGGGTTACAAAAACTAGTAACATGTGGCTTCTGTTTCTGAGTGCTTTGCAATCTATTGGAGGGCTATAAACTGTCAACCACAAGTTGTATCACAGCACAAGGAGTAGTAGAATATAATGTCTATAAAATGATGAGGGAACATTGCAGATATTAATATCTCATTAATTCTAATGAGGGAGTGGAGAGGTGAAGGAAGAGCTTTCTTTTTTTTAAATTAATGACACTAGGAATTTTCAAAGAGAATGGGGTAAAAGAAGAATAAATAGGGAACCAAAGAACAAATGCAAACTTAATGGAGATATAAAGAAACAAGTTATGTTTTCCAGGATATGGAGGTACAAAAGAAGGGAAGAGAATGTAAGCAGGAAATGAAATTAGAAATTTACCCTAAAACTTATAATTAATTAGGCATTATTAATTTTTCACGGCATACGCTGAAAGTAAATGTATAAAAAGGCAAAATTACTTAGTTCATTTTATTATTTTCTAGTAAAGCTATCCCAGTATTCTGAAGCATATTAAAGGTGTTGCTAGCTCTGAAGATTGTATCAGAAAAGTAAATGAAGATACTGCTTCAGTTCACATTTAAAATGATCAATATTTTCTATTCACATATGTAAGAAGATAGGTGAGAGCTCAAGTAAGTGCAGGACATAAGATATTATCAGAAGATTCTTCTACCTCAAAAAGAACAATAAACCAATTCTGGCTAGATGGATACAAATTTTACTGCTTTCCAGATTTTGAGAAAACCATTTTCCCTAATGATCCTGATCCTTACTGCCCATTAAAAATGAAAGAGAATGATTATGACTATTTTTTATCTCAAAATATTTTTAATCATAGATATAAACAAAAAATATATAATCGTTTTCACCTGGCAGTTTACATCATTTGCATTAATCTTTTTCAGTTGTCTTAAGAACGAAAATAGAGGGAGGTTCAGAATTTAATGCAGATCGAGTTGAAAAGGGGGAAAAATGGAGTCCAGATGAATGAGTCCAGTTCTTTCAAGAACTTTGGTCTTCAGAGCAAAGAAAGTCTCTGTTGGAGCTGATTTTCAGTGAAGAAAGGTGCTTCTCTAAGGCGTTTTAACTAGTTAAAAGAATTCAACTTTTTCCCCCAATTTTTGAGTATTAATTGCTTTAGAATGTTTATTTTAGAAGAGAAGTTTATTCAATTAACTATCCTAAATATACATTTTCCCTATGAGAATTTACCTTTCTAACTTTTTCTCTTTTAGTCAATGATCTTAATATAAGGCTTTCAGCTGGAAAGTGAAAACATTGATCAAACACAGAGATAACGCCTCAGGCTATGCAATCTGCTCAAGGTCATTAAACTAATAAGGAAATGAAATTTAATTCAAACCCAAATTTTTCTTACCTCCAAATCACTATGTTGCATTACCATTGAGTATTACTCTGTGTGTAAAACCCTGTAGACGAAATGCAATCTGAGATACAAGAAACCAAGAGAAGGGGCGCCTGGGTTGGCTCAGTCGGTTAAGCGTCAGACTTCGGCTCAGGGCATGATCACACGGTTCATGGGTTCGAGCCCCACATCGGTCTCTGTGCTGACAGCAAGCTCAGAGCCTGGAGCCTGTTTCAGATTCTGTGTCTCCTTCTCTCTATGATCCTCCCCTGCTCACACTATCTCTCTCTCTCTCTCTCAGAAATAAATAAAACATTAAAAAAAAAAGAAAGAAACCCAAGAGAAGATAAGGTATGGTGGTCAGATCATTTTCTGTTCACTAAACATGTCTCCTTTAAAGCCCCATTGCTCTTGTTCTTCACCTTGCCAAGACAAGTTCATTTCTGCCCCCTAGGCTTTGCACTTGCTGTTTCCTCTCTTTGAATCACTCCTTCTTTAGAGTGGCATGGCTTGGCCCTCTCCTTTGGGCACTCAGATCTCTGGTCATTTCTGTCACCTACACAGAGGCCTATTACCTAGCTCATTGTCACTCTTGATTCTTTTAACCTGCTTCATTTTTTCCATATTATGCATCTCTTGCAATTTTATACACATTTCCATGCTTACATTTATTTATTACTCTCTGCCTAAACTATCTTCTGGTAAACTTCAAGAAGGCAGAGATTTTGTCTTGTTCACTATTTTATTTTCAGGGCTGAGAGCAATTCTGAGTTCATAGTAAGTACTTATTCATTCATTTTGTACAATGAATGAATTAAAAAATAATGAAATTAATTATCTGAGAGAAATACATTAAGAAAAATAGGCCCTATTTGTAAAACAGAGAGAAATACATGCCATAATATAACATGTAAACAAACCCTATGGAATTCCAAATATGGAAACAATTATTTCCAGTTTAAAATTCTTTGAAGGCATAACCAATGAGCTGAAACTTGAACTTTCTTAACAAAAGGGTATTTCAGAATAAGAGGGCATGATGAATACAGAGGCTGGCAGAAACAAATTCTGGAGGTACCTGTTATGGAAGACTATGGAAAATGAAACTGGAAACACAGGTCTGCCTAAAGTTTCATAGAAAACTGTTTGGAGATGCACAAGCAGCAGGAAGACAAGGAGTTTTACTGAGGAGATGAATGCCTATATCATCAACTGGTTCTATATGGTAACAGTGGGCAACCTGTTATTCTCAGACACAAATGAACCAAAGTGGGATCCTAATGACTGATTTCTTGTTTATTCATTTGACTTCGGTGAAAATTCCAGTTCCTGGTCTTACCTGAAATATGTTTAATTAATTTGAAGCTAAGTGACTGTATTTAGTTATTGTGCAGTGGTATACTTATAATGTACATATTGTTGAGATATGAACTGACTGAACAGAGATTTTGACAAGTTCAAGACTCTATCACAAGGAAAAAGGTGATAAAAATAATTCTTCTCTCAATCAGGAGGTCAGAATTTTAGTATAATATATATTAATAATTTAATATTAGAAATAAATTCTGTACCTTGATTTCATTTTTTATTTAAAATGAAAATCTTACTACCCTATACTTCTAATCCGAACAAAAGGAATAAGGTATCTTTTTGGTGTTCTTGGATTAATTTGACCACGGAGGCATTCTCCTCACCCTGTTCCACAACACCAAGCAATTCTCAAACAGCAGTAAATATTCAAGTTTCAATATTCTGACACTGTCTAATAGGAAATAACCTCAAATACCACAGATTAAGGGTTCAGTCCTACAAGATTGCTTCCACTTCCCAACTTCAGATGCCAGTTGGAATTGCAGGTGGTTACTGATACTTCTGACTGATTACCTATAAATCAGAGGTTCCTATGGTCCTCTCTTTGGGTTCAGTTAATTTGCTAGCGTGGCTCATGAACTCAACAGACTTGCTGATTACTGGTTCATTATGAAAGAATATTACTCAGGAATAGATGTACAGGGCATGGCAAGAGGAAAGGGCTCTGAGCTTCCATATCTTCTTCGGGTGCACCACTCTCCCAGTATCTCCACATGTTTACCTACCCAGAAGCTCCCCAAACCCAGTCCTTTTGAGAATTTATGCAGGATTCATTACAGAGTCAAGATTAATAAAATCACTGACCATTGGTGATTTCTTCAATTTTCAGGCCCTCTTTTTGGAAGTCAAGGAGATAGGACTGAAAGTTCCAACCCTATAATTACATGGTTGGCTCTTCTGATGATCAGCCCCATCCTTAAGTGACCTAGAAGCATTCCAAAACTCACTAATCAACATAACAAAGACATCTTTATCACTCTCCTCTCAAGAAATTCAGGGATCTTAGGAGCTCTGTGTCAGGAATGGGGATGAAGGAAGTACATATATTTCTAATTAATCACAATATCCCAAAGTATATTATATAAAGTATTATGTAAGTGTAAGTATCAGTCAAGAATACAGATGATGAAATACATAAATGCCAGATCAAGTGCTTTTCTTAATGTTTACTAAGAAATACATTTTACTCTCTTGTTTTTAAGTGATCAATATTCATATTTGTTTTTAAAGATATGAAGTAGACATTATAACTATGAAAATGAATAAAATAGTGGTCCACAAAAAACTCACTACTAATGACAAAAAAAATGCATTTACGTGGTAGGCTGAACTTTAAAATTCAAACATGTCTAGTAAAACACGTCAGGGAGAAAGAATTTTCTCTGTCCTTCAAGGTCCTTCTAGTTGGACTAAGAATCAAATTGACAAGGGACATATAAACAGGAGAAAACAAAATTTAGTTTTGCACACACAGGGAATCCACACAGAAATTCCAAAGAAGATCAGTTAAAATGATCAGTATTTTCATTTAAGGAGAAGGAGGACTTCAAAAGGAAGGTATGCAATTTACAGGAAGTTGAAAAAGAGTAAATGCTTGGTAAACAAATCCTTGCTGCCACTCAGAAACAATAAGACATAGAAGACTAATCAAATAGGCTTTGCTAGGTTCCTCTCTTTACCATACCTAGTTCGTATCATAATGTAGCTATCTCTGGTAATAATGGTCTCTCTGATCAGATCCCCTGTCTAAATTCTTTTTAGTCGTGGAGGGGGAAGTAAAGAGCTTTTCCTGAATCTACTGAGTTTTGATTGTCTTATCTCAAAATAATAATCTTTCGGCCAAAGGGACCCATCTTGGAGCAGCCTGACCATCCTGCCAACACATGCAGAATGGATTTCCCCCCCAAAACTTATCATTGATATTTTGAATGGAAATATAAACTTAAAAGGATACCTTAAAAGAGAAAATTAATGTAAGTTTATCTCTAACATGGCCTATATTCTTAATGAATAGAAATGAAGAGTTGTTATGGGAAGGATACATATAAGTATTCAAGCCTAAGAGTTAAAAGAAAGTAACTAGGTTGTAAAAGTGCTGATGGTAAGATAGTAAAATGGAAACTAATTTTTATTAACTGAAACATTGACTGAAATCAGTAGTTTCTGTATCTTGAGTCTAATCCATGAACAGAGAAAGAATTATAAGCATAAATGTATTAGTAAATAAAACTATACATGGTTTAAATGATTTTTATCATTTCTTTACCGAGGTTGGCCCATATGTTCCAAAGATAGAACAACCTTATTGTTTTATTCACTACTAGAATATCCTCACAGAACAGGGACTCAAACTTGAATGGATACTTGCAGCACTCTAGTGGCCACTCTTTATAAGTGCAAAGACACTTTGTAGCAAAATAAATCACAGTGGATGACACAGATGTTCTTGAAAAGACAGCCTTTGCTCATAAACCAGCATTGAAATTAAATCTGTTATTCTTACACTGTACATAATTAAATTTAAATTAGCAAATTTATCCTGTTAATTTTCCTCTTTTCTCGATGCTGCACATTTTGGAGAATAATACTTCAGGGACACAGAAGTGCAAAGTGATTAAGGAGGTGAGGAAATACAAAGACTCAGGAACTCATTCAAGACAAAGACCACAGAAGGATCAGTCTGGAAAGATTTTGTTGAGAATAATATTAATTAGAGTTGCAAATGAAGGTAGATTAATAACTTCACACTCTTAGATTGTAAATCAATTTTGTGCCTGTAATAAATAATTTTGTTTAGCTAAGGTAGAGGTCCTCAAACTTCTAAGAGAAAAAGTGAGTTGTAAGGAATACCACCTAACAATTCCAACTGTTTACCAAAGTTTTTATTTGGCAGTATGTTAAGAATTATAAGAATGGGGAAGGACAAGTAGGGGTTTTGGGAGTCCACTAGAGAGAAGATATATTGAACATGATAATGAATTAAATAAAAACAATTCAGACTCAGAGATGTGACTGCAAGTCCAGCTACAAGATAAATTGACATAAATATTTGAAATCAAGTATTTATCTATCAAAAAGATGATTCTGGTCAACTTGAATAATTTCCTTTAATTTTATCAATGGCTGACTTTAAAATCCTGAAAAATAATAATTCCAGAAAAATATGTTTTAAATAATTCATCATCCGCGCATAAAAATGCCACTCTTCCATTTGATAAAAATTTGGTAATAAAATGTAAGCTGACAGTTGGGTAAATGAAATAATGTTTAGATAGGCTTATCTGTTCTTCAGCAGAAATATATGCATAGAGTTGCCTTTACTTTATAAATGATATACATGTCTTTTAAAAATTCACTTAGCTGAAAAATAACTTCATAGATCTCAGAAAAAAATAAGATGGCATTTTATATTAAATAGTTTTGTTTTCAGTCCATTGACTCAAATTTTTAAAAATAGCTTAATAAGATTATTTTACCCTTAAGAATTCTGTTTATTAGCATCTGCATTTGTACACATGTACAAGTCAAATATTAAAACAATAATTCTAATGCCAAGACATTTTAAAAAAATGAATCAAAGGTCTTTATCTGACATATACAAATAGTTCAAATGATATAATACTGAACTGGTCCCATACCTAAACTGTTTCTGAGATTTTTTTTTATACAATAAGAAAAAAAAATGTAATGTTAAAATCTTTCCATATAGTTGCCAAGATATAAATAAATGGTTAAGGGAGTAAAATGTTGAAGTAAAGGTAACTATATTCAAGTTTAGTAATAATATATTCATTATTTTTGGCATTTGTGTAAGTCTTGTCTGTATATGATCAGATAAATGGAACAGTAGTCAGAACGTGTGTTAAAAAATAATTTCTCAATTTGATTTCAGGACTCAGACACAGGGAATTGGTTAGATTCAGTGGTTCATCCTTTATCTGTTACAAATTGTTGAATCCAGATTAAATATGTACACACAAATCATATATGATGTCTTTCAAAGTCATTTGTATTAGGTATTTACCTCATGTTCAATTAATTTTCATAGTAGTAGAAAATACAGTATGTAAAACAAAGAAAAATATTTTATAATCTTAAAACTCATTTGGATTTTTAAATGCTCTTCATTTTCAAGGTAGAGAATGGAAAACTAGCAGTAGGTAGAAGAGTGGCCGAAAGGCAATTGCTCATGTTAAAGAAAAAACTATTCTGACACTTATCAAAATGGCAAAAAAGACCTCATTCACAACCATTGCAATAGGTGTCAAGACTATTGCAATACAAGAGAGAAATATGGCTCAACTCCAAATATAGCAAAGTCAGCTGGAGATTTATAGATAAAGAGCAGAGTAAGGGGGGGGTGGTCAGTGAATAAAAAAAATTACTAAGAGGAGACATCAAAGGTACAGGTATTCTTTACTGTTACTATTATTACTGTTATTACTATTTAAGGTTTATTTATTTTTGAGAGAGAGGATGAGAGAGAGTGAACATGAGCGGGGGAGGGGCAGAGAGAGAAGCGGGATCCAGGCGGCAAGCTGTCAGCTGGACACAGGGTTTGAACCCAAGAACCACAAGATTATGATCTAAGCCAAAGTCTGATGCTTAACCAACTGAGCCATCCAGGCACCCAAAAGGTATGGGTATTCTTGATAAGCTCACTTCATAGGATTCTTGCTGAAGGCAGGCTGGGTGATCAGCTATCAAGAGTGTGGGATTCTTGCTAAACTGACTTAGAAGGATTCTTGATACACTGAGCTAGGCAGGCTGAAGACAAGGCCCAGTGATGAAGAACAAATGGACTTGGGGGCAACAGTTTGACTAACACATTGAAGAAAACACAGACGACTGCTGACAGAGGCCCTACTTATCTCAAAATGTTGAATTCCTGATGTCACTTTACCTCAGCCATCCAAATTTTTTGAGATATGAGAAGACGATCCTAAAAGCATTCAGAGGGACACTCTTAGATTTCAAGAAAATACCAATAGACATCTTACCATTCGAGGCATGGACAACAGAAAGGAGAGCTTATTGGGGAAAAAATAAACAATACAAATAACATTTGAAATAGAAGACAAGCACTGCTTCGATAAGCCTTAATAAAATAAGAAATTCATTTCAAGTATTATGTGCTTTGTGATCTCTGCCAAATTCAAGAAAGCATGGATTTTATGAAGAATGCTATGAAAGATAGGATAAAAATTTTTGCCTAGGTAAAATGTCATTTAAAAAGAAAACTGAATGACATCAGAAAAATTGTAACCACAGGTTATAATGGTCCAATGCAAAACTTCTTTTTGTACTAATAAAGACAGAGTACCATTGTGAAAAATAAATAGTTTATATAGGAATAAAATTGGGCAAATGACTGAAAGAAAATGACAAATGGATGAAAGGAGTTCAAAGTGATAGCTATGAAGAAGGGGAAAAAAGATCTTATAAAGTGTTAACTAAGAACCTAAGTTATCTATCTAAGAACAAATGGGATAGAAATAAAAAGTGTGGATAACTAAAAAAATAATTTTTCTGTGCTAAAGACTTAATTCTATACATCTGAAGAAATCCCTCAAACACCACAAAATTCCAAAAAGAAAATAAACTCTTAAGTAAATCCTGCTGAAATTATTCATTTATAAGACAGAAAAATATACTGTATAATTATATAGATAGAATTTTTCATTAAAGAAAAATGTTACCTGACTTCCTTTCTTTTCTGCTTATTCAACAATAGAAAATAATGGAGAGATTAGTGGGGGAAACAAATTTACTTCTCCCAATACACAGGAATGCCAAGAGACAATCTTCCTATGCAAGGGTTTAAGATGTGTAATATCCATTCAGTGTATTCAAATGAAAAATGAATATAAAAGAAATTTCAAGAATGCAAATTTGTGGTCTAAAAGGATGGGGAATGTAATCATTACCTAAATAATTGTTAAAAAGTTGGTTACACATTGGATGAAATTAATTGTTTCAAAGTAAGCAATATACAACAAAAGAAAGGGAAAGAAATCAGTTCTAAAAGATCAAATTAGGATGTATAAAATAGACGATGGGGATTAAGGAGTGCATTTGTCAGGATGCACACTGGGTGATGAATGCAACTGTTCAATCACTATATTGTACACCTGAAACTAACATAAAACTGTATGTTAATGATATTGGAATTTAAAATAAAATAAAATATAAATACCAAATTACACAAGTGCAAATTACAACTTTTAATTATAATTACTAATTCTTGGAAAATAACCAGATTCACATAGAAATATATTTTTATAAAACTAGTTATTTGCAAATTTTTTATTATAATAATAAAAGGAAAACAAATGACATTTTCTGTTATATAATATTGATTAAATAAATTGTTTTATCAAAATATTTAATAAAGTGTGAATATATTGATTATATATGTTTAATGACAAAGACTGGTTACAGTAGAGTACACTGAAAATTATTTCACTGACAAGTAACTGACAAACTTCAGAAAGAGTCCATAAATATATAAATATTTATAAACCCAGGGAAAATTTACATCTGGTAAATATGATTTTGTTGAGAACTGTAAATATATTATTTTCTCCAGAGGAGTAAAAAAGTAATGATGAGGGCTGCCTGGGTGGCTCAATTGATTAACCATCAGACTCTTGGTTTTGACTCAGATCGTGATCTCATACTACATGGGTTCAAGCCCCACACTTGGTTCTGCATTGACAGTGCAGAGCTTACTTGGGATTCTCTCTCTCTCTCTGCCCTTCCCCTGCTCATGCACTCTCTCTCTCTCTCAGAATAAATATATAAAACTTTAAAAAAAAAGGCAATGATTAAAAACATAGGTGCAAATATATATAGCTAAAGTCAGAAATCAAGTATGTTTTTATATTGCAAATCAGTATTTAATTTTCCCCTTAGAGTGGGGTTACCTACTACAGATGAATAATTAATATCATTGTTAATATTTATAAAATTATATCAGAATTCTATCATAATGATCAATAAGGAATATTATAAATCAATCAACTAGGTAATTAGCTCACCTATAAATATTTTTAACCAAATATGGAGTTTAAGAAAAAGAAGATTATGTATTCACTCTAATAGTTGCTGTTCGCTATTATATGCACATTATATTAGGGAAAATGATTAATCTTCTAAATGAATAAATATTTAGCCTTGAGTTTCACCTTTTTCCACTTAATTGATATTTTTAGTCTTGTAGCAAATTTCTTTTTTGGTAATGACTTTATACTTTATTTGTTTTATTTTTTGAACCATGAAAAATGATTTCTATAGAGAAATACTAACATGCCTTTTCTCCAATAGAAACCCATAACACTTAAATAGAAAGGCTACAAATGTGAAGCAATATGTACTACAATCATAAAGGCAGATGTTTTACCATCATATAATCTTCAATTATCTCTTAGCTATACCTGTGCTCTAAGTATGTAATGTTGAAGTGTTGAATGCCTTTTATTCATTTCATATAAGCTTAGTAGTGTCATAATTGCTTCACCTTTTTTGATTCATATCATTTTAGTTTTGATGATGTTAGCATTCTACTGAATAATAAAACTTCTTTTGTTTGTACAACAGGTTTTCCAGGAAGAATGAAAACTGCTGATGCAGTCTGTTAGCTCCCTCTGCTTTCTTGGGGCTTTCACTGTGAGTTCATGTGTATCTGGCTATGCAACCAAATTAAACTATAATTCTCAATAAAATTTCAAAAGTTTCACCTAGCGAGAAACATGAGGAGTATGCTAGGTTTTCCACAATGCTAACTAAAATAAGCACCTAGCTGCTAGACTCATCCCAATCTTTCCGTAGTCCTATTTATCTCAGTTTGCAATTAATTAATTTTTGTGATTATCTGATAAATATCTGCCTTCACCACTATATTTTGAGTATGAGGAGAACAAAGATCACATCTGTTTTCTTCACCATATCACCCCCAGCACATAAGACAGGACTTGGCTGCAGAAAATACAGAAAATAGAGCTGCAATGGGAAAAGATAGGGTACTGGATGAATGGGATGTTTTTTCTTTGGTGGGGGGGGGTCTGATTGCAATGGACAAATCAGCTCAACTAATCTGTGTCTTTATGTCCTGTGACTATAGATTAAAATGCCCAGGAAAGAGACTCAAATTGTTCTGGTCTGGGCCCTTTGTCTATTTCTTGGCAAAATGAACATAGGGCACCTTGATTGACAGCCACTGAAGTTGTGTAGCATGGAAGAGTAGAAATTCCCCATGGAAAAATCAAGTGATTGATTTTACCAGACCATGGTAAGGATAAATACAATGAAAGAAAAGCTAAAAGATTCTCAGTATAAGGAATAAACAGATAATCTATACTTCTGACTGTTTCTTTTATCAGAAACACCAGAAGATATGAAATGAAAAAAGTTACTAAATTCCTTTTAATGTCAGTTTGTCCTTAGAACAACCAACAGCAAATTAATTAATCTTCTTTTAAGATTTATTTTGCCAGAACATATTTTGGAAGAGTTATCTTGGACTATATATCAAGAAGGCACGTAGCTGTAAGTTTTCGTTTTTGTTTTTTTAAACATTAATTGTGAAGTGTTTTTTCCCCCTAGATCACTACTCCATGAAGGCAGGATCTATGTCTGTTGTACATGTCTGTATTCCTAGCATATTCCAGAATCTGATACAAAACAGGAACTCAAGGGGCACCTGGGTAGCTCAGTCGGTTAACGGACTCTTGATTTTGGCTCAGGTCAAGACCTCACAGTTTGTGCGCTCAAGCTCCATGTCTGGCTCCATGCTGGCCTGCTCGGGTTTCCCTGTCCCCCTCTCTCTCTACCACTCCTCTGTGTTCTCTCTCCTCTCACAAATAAATAAATAAAAAACTTAAAAAAATAGGTACTCAAAAATTACTGAATAATAAACCAAGAAAGGACTGTAACAGGTTTCTAACTATGTAGACCTTTCTCATTTCTTTCCCTTATGAGAAGTAAAAACTATTTTAAGAAGTGTTTATACACAAATATGGAATCCAATAAAGCCAATCCTGGAGTTTCAAAAAGAACATATCTCTGTCACTTTTGGATTAGGTTCAATTTATGATTCTCACAAAACATTTTAAAAACATAGAAAATGAGGTAAATTGATCTTGTGCTAGTTTATCCATGATCTAAAGCAGGAAGAGGAAACTCTGTGGATGGGTTTGAAGGCTTCAATTCCCACAAAATAATTCTAAAAGTATGAGGACTAGATTTGGACACTAATTCATCCAGTACAGTATTATTTTCCCGAAATAATCCTTTCTGGCTACTTGTCATGGGGATCTATCAGATGGACATATATCCTCATCTATTAAATCTTTCCCATTAACATCTCCGTTAAGTGATAATATTCATTTTGTTCAAAAGCATAATTCCTACTCAGTTGTCCTGTATATTGAGGACTAAGATATTCATACTGACTCTTGTTCACATTTATTTTCTGCTATCTAGAGGATACAGCTTTCTTGAAAGCAAATAAGCTTTCTTGCCCTAATGCCTTGATGCACTGGTTCACTACTCTACAGACACTTCTTCAGCAAGGAATTGTTTGACTGCACTGTGTCCTTGGTCAGATGAAAGTCTGTTCAGCCTTAGTGTTGTTAATCATATGGCACCTAGGTAATGAAAAGAACCTTTCCTGAATTCAAATCCTGACCTGGTATTTATTGGATGTGTGCCCTTTGGAAAAAATATTATCTTTTCTAAATATTTGAACCTTTGTCTATAAATGAGCGTAAAAATATAAACAGCAAGTCTGCTATATGAAATGGGATAGCACACATGAGAATGGCTAGCATACTGACTCATGGCAGGATTTGGAAAGGGTTATTTTCCTCCTTTATTTCTAAACAAGAGTTGCCTACTTTTTTTTCTGACCTGGTTTATCTACTAGTAACTGAAAACTCTCCTTTGGCTGTAAGAGGCATATATGTTTTCTAATAAAGACACTGAGTGGCTAACCATTCATATAGAGCATAAATGGAAGCTTATCTAGAAATCTAACAGAAATTTTACTTCTGGCTGCAATCAGGTGTCAGCACATTAGTATGTTTTTGTCAATTCAACACCTATAAATCGCTATATTAGATCAGAAGTGTTTGCTTTATCCTTATCTGGTATATATTGCCACTTGTAACTTGAATGGCAAGATTAAAAACTATAAGTATCATGAAGTCAGAACCATAACTATTTTATGTACCCAGCACATAACAAGCAAGTAACACAGTTCCCAGCACCTATTAGATGTTCGATAAATATGTATTAAAGGAATTAATAAATAAATGAATAAATGAATGAACAAAAATATGACAAATGATGGTATTTTTCTGTGTCCATAACAAAATATATAAACACACTTTTTAAACCATTCTTTGGACAGGTTCTCACTGCTAACTAACCACATGCTAACAGACTGTAGTCCCTTACACCCAGGATTAAGTTACTAGTACTAAGAATTTTGTTCAATGTTGCCTACTTTTTAATAAAATACACCACGCATAAAATACAAATGTCGCTTTATGGCATGTGCTATAAAATGCTATTTTTCGTTTTGTCTGATGTATTAAAGATGTAGGGTAAGATAACTGCTTTATATAAGATGCCTAAGACAAGTCAAAACAAAACAAAATAGGGCCATTTTTATAGTTATCAATAAACTATTGATTATTTTGGAGAAATAAACTTTGTATTTAATTTTAATGTGATCTTGGGGAAATGAACCTATCATCACCCCCACTACACAGGCAAATGCAAAGGGCAATGTGTAAGCACAATGCTGCAGAGCACAGAGCACAGTATGAGACTCAAGATAGTCAACAAGAGGATTGGAAGAGAGGTTATCCAGGCAAATGTTATAGATCAGGCAAAACTGAATTACATACAAGAATTTTTCCAGGAAGAATGCATTTGAAGCAGAGGAAACCACATATACAAAGGCAAAATGAAAGGGGAAAAAATCACAGAAACAAATACGAGAGAATATAAGACATATGAAAATTGTAAGGAGTTCAGGGTGGCTGGAGGGAAACTGAGTGATGAGCCAGACTCACGACAAGTCTCAATAGTGAAGCAAAGACATTTGGGTTGTGAACAAATTAAAGAGAAGACATTGAGAATTTTGAGCAAAGAATGACACATTAGATCTATATTTTAGAAATACCACTCTGGCAGTGATGTAGACTATGAATTTGGTTGGTAGTGGGGGTAAAACACTAGGTATAGGGAAAGTACCTTCGAAGGTTAAAAATGATGAACTAATGTAGTAGAAGAGAAGATGGGACAGATGAGGGGGTTAGAGTGGTATTAAAAAGATATCTGGAGATGAATTTGTCAAACTGACGAAGAGAAGGGGTGTCTTTTTCTCAGAGACTAAACAAAACAAAAGAATATTGTAGCAAATTTGTTCACTTTGTTATTATGATTTTGAACTTGAAGCAGTTCATGGCTAATAAATTCAATTTAACCCATTCATTGAGAATCAGAGAAAAAGCCAGAAAGCCTACCAAACATGAGTGTGGTGGATGCTGTGAGAATGCTTAAAATAAGGGCAAAGCTTGCAGCGATGACTGAAGAATGACCGTAGCAGGCTAAGTAAGATGTATAGGGATTTTCAAAGGTCACTGAGGATACAGCTGAGGTTGAAGTCTAGATGTGCAATGGCATTGATCTACATGACTATGCAATTCCCCAGCAGTTACCCAATTATTTTAGGTACAATACCACCGCTCCCCCATTTCTGAGTGTAATACGTTTCAAGTCTCAAGTGAATGTGTGAAACCAGGGATTGTACTAAACCCTATATATACTATGTGTTTTCCTATACACATATACCTAAAATAAAGTTAATTTATAAATGAGGCACAGTAAGACACTAACAACAATAACTAATAATAAAATAGACCAATCATAACAATGCACTGCAATAAAAGTTATGTAAATAAGGTGTCTCTTTCTCTAAATATCTTATGGCACTGTAGTCATCCTTCTCAGAATGATGTAAGATGATCAATGCCTATTTGATGATGTGAAATGAGGTGAATACATTGGCATCATGACATGTTAGGTTTCTACTGACCTTCTGATGATACGTCAGTAGGAGGATCATCTGCTTCTGGACTGCAGTTGACCACAGATCACTGAGACTATGGGTAGCCGAAACTGTGGAAAGGGAAACCATGAATAAGAGGGGACTACCATATTGTATGTGTTGAAGGCAGACTATAGCGTTAATCCAGGCAGATTTTTCAAGTGAATGCAGCAAGGTGAAGTGTGTGAGGTAGGTAGGTCTGAAGCATGAAAAAGAGGTGAAAGTGATCCAGGCAATGAGGGAAGAAAGAGAGGAAGGCAAGGTGGATAAACTAAGAGAAAATAACTAGGTTTGTCAGACAGAGCTAGTAATGAAGTAGGATAAGTCAAATACAGAAGACAGTGATTAGAGTGCAAAATATTTGAATGTACTCTTTCAGTCATGAAGAAGTGTGAAACCATATGGAATATTAAAGAATCAGGGAATGATTCATTTGTACCTGAGTGGTTAAAGTGGTTAAATAAGTGTTCAGAGGTTAAGAGAGATTCAGGTGGACTGAAAGAATCTTGGAAGTCTTGGTGGAGAAGAGAAACCTGAGCCAGAAGGAAAGACTTAAAATTAACTTGGGCAGAAAAACAAACTGAGAACATGTCTACCCCCTCCTCTTTCCCCACAGAACTGCAAGAGAGAGTGGTGACAGCACATTTGCAAGACTAGAAATTTTTGTTAAACCAAAGAAATTCTTAAGAGACAAATGGAAGAAAATGAAACAGGAAACATTGTTAAAGGCAGAATTCAAGATTTTGATTGCCAAGACAAAGAGTTTCGTCTTTGTTGCTCAGGCAGTGTTGTTAAGTTAAAATCATTTAGATTGATTAATAAAATATTTAACAAAAGCTGCTTAAATATTTTACCTGGCCTTTAATAAACCTACTTCTAAAAATATACAACAGTAGTTGTCAATTCAATATAAGATTTCTCTGAGTTTCTCAGGAACTAATTTCACTGTAGGTTGAATTACTTTGTGCTATTTATGTTAGACTCAGCATCGATATGGCCTAAGGGCCAAATGATTGTTAGTAAATTGAATACAAATTTATGTTCATTATGATATTTCAATTGGGAAATTTTCCTAAAAAGATATTATCCATCTAATCTATCTAATTCTCTGGCAGAATGTGCAACTGAAGTGATAATATTCTATAGGAATATCACATTATCTGATACTATCTAATATAATTTTGCTAATTGCTTTAAAGTTAAATATTTTTATTTTCTTATTATATAGATTATACTGCTATTTTGTAATATTTTACCAAGATTACATCTAACTAAAATTTGTTTATAAAATAATATTTTAATTCATTTGGCAAATGATGCCTATTGAAGTTAAGTATCATAAAGGTTTCATTTCTTTTGGTCAATATTGTAGTAGAAAGATATTGGATCTTATTTTATTATTTTATCCTCTGCCTTAACTTAAAAAAACCATATATCTTAATACTGTTTGAATCAGCCAAAAACTAAAAAAAAGATCATTTTAAATCTTTAAAATTTAATCAGAGATTCAAAACTAAGATAAATATTCACAGGGGAAAAGAAATAATTCAATAAAATGATAAAACCAACATTTTCTCAAGTCACATGTAATTATATAATCAATGCTAAGTAGGCAAAGACTAATTATTATCATATGACTCTGAATCTAACTATGAAAACATTGGGAATGCTCAAATTATACTATATCTTAATAAATATTTTTGCTCTTGTTTTTTGTGAAGAATTTGGATATTCCCTCTGTCCTCTATTACTTTATACACTAGTTGGATAATTTTATCAACTTGATTTAAAGCAAAAATATTAGATAGAAATCTAGGTATAGAATAAGAAGTACATTAATTTCTAGGAGCACTGACTCTACTACTTTTTTCTAGTAGAAGGGGCACCATATACCAAAGGAGAAAGGTGAGTTTCCTGAAGAAGAATTAGAAAATATGCCTTTCATTTTGCCTTATTAGGGGAAATTTCATATTAGGTAAGTGCAAGTATATACACTTGAATTCATTTTGCTAAAGAAGGGAAACATTGACTTTCTGCTGTCCATGACTTCTAAATTAGCTAGAGTAATTAGGATAAGAAGGAAGAGGTTAATAAAAAAATTCTTACCCATCTGAATAATTTCACTTTAATTCCAGGTATATGGATGGGGTGGGATTTACTATGGGACATCCAGGGTGACCCCAAATGTCCATCATAGTTAATCATTCCTGGTCCCAGAGAAAAACTACTTCATAATCTAAGGATTTTACTTTTAAGGATTTCTACAGAGTTAGTGGAATCTTCTGGGTTTGAAATTGTCCTCATTCAATCCCAGGGCTTCAGTTTGGGAGTGTTTGCTGGTGGCAAGGTGGGGGAAGTGTTCAGAGAGATGTCATGGAAGATGGTTAGTAAGCAGCAAATCTAGGTTTTACAGAACCTGAATCCCCTGAAATTTCTCATAGTCTATTTAAGCAAAAGAACACAACATTAGGCACACAACTAAATATTTATTTAAAGCGAAAGTCACAAATATAGCAAATTTTAAAACTGACATCCATCAAAATCGTTACAAAATCTGGAAAAAGTTTTATTTTTAATATTTAACTGCCTAACCATCCTATTAATAATAACACCTAATTTTTCTACATTTTGTTGGTTGCAAACTCTGATAGCTTGTTGTAAGGTAACAAGTTGAGGGAATAAAAAATAATTTTTCTTTAGCGTGATGGGTCAAAGTTGTTTATTATTGATAGTTTAGAAAGTTACTTTAGATTTACAGGTTGTTATCAATAATATTAGATAAATATTTAGAATTGTCATCAAATTACTTTTGCATATGATTCAGAAGGTGTTCTGAAGATCAACGCCGGCTCCAAGCATATCAAAGTCTATTTCTCCTCTACTACCTACATAATGAACATAAGTATCTTTCTCTTGTAAAGGACATATAATCATATATATCTGTAGAAAAGGAAAAAATTAAATTAAATATTTACTTATTTATTTTGTGAGAGACATAGAGAAAGAGAGAGTTCCAAGGAAGCTTTGCACGGTTAGCAGAGAACCCAAAGTGAGGCACAAACTCACGAACCATGAGATCATGACCTGAACCAAAATCAAGATTCAGACGCTCAACTGACTGAGCCACCCAGGAGCCACAGAAAAGGAAAATATTTATCAATTACATAGTAGGATATTAAATTGAGTATTTTTCAAAATAATATCACTTTTAAATAATTAAGACCAATAGAACTGGGTTTTCAAGCTAATATTTTGAATGAAGAATAAACAAACTTTAAGAAATATTTTTTCTATTTATTTATCCCGGGAAAATGAGAAAAACTAAAGGCAAATATACTAATATTTGATTTAATTGAGGGATAACATCTACAGACCAAACAACATATTCTTGATAAATGTTGAAAAGAAGCAGAATATACCACCCCCAAATATGCCATTTTAGAATATTGATTATCTTTTTTCCTTTAATTATTTTAAATTTTTTTGTAATGTCTATTTTTGAGAGAGAAAGAGGGAGACACAGGGCAAACAAGGGAGGAGCAGAGAAAGAGGGAGACAAAATCTGAAACAGTCTCCATGGTCTGAGCTGTGAGTAGAGAGCCTGATGTGAGGCTCAAACTCAGAAACCGTGAGATCCTGACCTAAGCCAAAGTCAGAAGCTTAACCAACTGAGCTACACAGGCACCCCAACATATTGATTGTTTTGAATTAAAGATAGCTAAGAAGTCACCAGTACAAGAAGGACATTCTGACCCTCCTTCATCCCCTTGAGAGCAGAAAATAAATCTCCTTGTGAACAGTATCCTTTTTGTACCAACAGGATGGAAGGCATCCTTATCATCAGAAATATGAAATGTAGGGCTGAGAAAACTGAATAAATAAAACTTGTTACTTCCTCACTAATTTGCTACCCCAAGCCCAAATTTGTCTTATCAATTTTTCACAAATATATTGTTTCTTTGTGTTAAAGAAGGTGAGAGGTGCCTGCTTTGTTCACTTCTTTGTCTCATGTTTTTTATGGGGCTCTGTAAATACAAAATTAAAATTATTTCCTTCTCTCAATCTGCTTTATATTAATTTAATTATTAGACTAGACAAAGGAAAGTTTTCCATCTCTATAATATCTTAGGCTTCAGAGTACTTAACACACTGCTATTGCTAACATAGAGTGAGAATAATTTCATTTCAGACACTCATCTAATACTGAAATATATCAAATAGTATCTTAAGACCTACTCCTTATAATTATATTCATTTTTTTTCAGTACTCAATGAATTAGGTGAATTTCCTCTTTCTACATCAAGCAAAAAAAAAAGTGTTTTTCTCTATGTCATCTATATAATTTTATTATATCAGATGAAAGATGGTTTAAAACATTTGGCTCTATTGGATTACTGTATTTAAAAAAAGAAAATTTTCATTAACTTTACTAAAATTAAATTATTGCCTTGTTGATAGTAAGGCTTTCTATAACACGTAAGTAACCTCAAGACAGGCTTAAATTCATCTTCTGTCTGCAAGCACATTTGGTAGTTAGGTTATCCTTAGATATTATGAAAATATATGCTTTGCAAGGGACAAGTCAAACTATTGTAAAGAAAAGAATGCTTAAGGCCTCTTCAGCAGGCTGGTAGGGATGATGAGGACCAAAAATTAAAACTAGGTCAATAAGTCTTGCTGAGTGTAAATAATAAAAAGTTTAAATAATAGTATATAAAGCTAAATTACAATCTCTATCTGGATGCGTAGTAACAAAAAATATCTAAAGGAATCAGATATAGTAATAGAGAATAGCAGACTATGGTAATCTTAATTATCAAATTTAAAGTAATTGGGTTTTGGGGGCCATGGGTGGCTCAGTCAGTTAAGCTTAGGTTTCAGCTTAGGTCATAATCTCACGATTCGTGAGACTGAGTCCCTTCTTGGGATTCTCTCTTCTCTTTCTTTACCCCTCCCTCTCATATTCTCTCTCTCAATAGATAAGTAAACTTTAAAATAATTACAACAATTGGGTTTTTAATCTTTAGTTGCCCTTTCAAACCCATTCTTTCCCTTTCCTTGCATTGCTATGCACTTTTTTTTTTTACAAATAGTTTATTGTCAACTTGGTTTCCATATAACACCCAGTGCTCATCCCAACAAGTGCCCTCCTCCATGCACATCTCCCCCCTCCCCCCCACACCCATCAGTCCTCAGTCTGTTCTCAGTATTCAAGAGTCTTTCATGGTTTGCCTCTCTCCCTCTCCCCCACTATTTCCCCCATTCTTCTCCCCCTTGGTTCTCAGAACACAAGAGATGACTTCTATAAGCTGTCTCACTCAGGCTCCATTTCCCTCTGTCTTCTCATGGGGAATGGCCAATAGAAAGCACCAACAGGAGATAGAAATGTGGAAGTAGAGACAGTTTGGAGTTCCTTTCACTCTCTGTATCTGAACTGTGTTGGCTGATACAAAAAGACCAGTAGAGGATCAGTGATTAAAGACTCAGGAGACAGAGGTCATAATAGGGTAGGATCTACAGATGTATTGGATGGCCCCATTTCCAAGGCTTTTAGCTTCATATAGGTTCCATTAAACAATTTCTTCTCTTGCTCCTTTTGTTTCATATTGTAATGGCTTCCTAATATTCTCATTCGAGTTCTTAAATTCATTAAAATTTGTTGTTTCTTAAAACTCTCCATATATTCATTACACTCTTCTCAGTTAATATCCTAGTTAATATCCTACAATGTGCCATCTATTTCTTGCCAGAACCCTGCCTGAAACTTGGCAATCTGCCTGTTGAAGAGCCCAGATGCACCCAAGGGTGATAGAGCATAGACTGACTTCTGGAGTAGAATGAAGGGTACAGTGGTCTTGCTCCCTAAAAAAACATTTAACTGGGAAATATTATAAAACAAAATTAAACAATTTGTAGTCTATGAAAATTGAAAAGAAAAAGACACTCAGATCATTAAGGGAAGAAATAAAACTATCTCTATAACCCTATATGCAAGTGTCACAATCTTATACACAGAAAATCCGAAGGTTTCCCCTAAAAAAATTATTGGTCCTAATAAATTAGTCCAGAAAGTTAGCAGAATAAAGGATCAATATACAGTCAATTATATCTGTATGCACTAGAAATAAACATTACAACTAAAACATTTTTAAAACTCCTTTAACAATATCAAAAAAGAATAAAATACACATAAATCTAACCAAAGAAGTGCAAAACTAGTACAATGAAAATTTGGAAGGGATTTGAAATGATCTCCGTAAGGGCGCTTGGGTGGCTTAGTCGGTTAAGCATCCGACTTCAACTCTGGTCATGATCTCACTGTTCGTGGGTTCAAGCCCCGTGACGGTCTCTGAGCTGACAGATAGCTCAGAGCCCGGAGCCTGTTTCAGCTTCTGTATCTCCCTCTCTCTCTGACCCTCCCCTGATCACGCTCGCTCTCTCTTGCTCTCTCTCGCTCTCTCTCACTCTCTCTCGCTCTCAGAAATAAATAAAAGCATTAAAAAAAAAGACCTAAATATATGGAAAGATACAAGCTCATGGATCAAAAAAAAAAAAAGTTAAAATCGTAATATTCTCCAAACTGATCCACAAATTAAACATGAGCCCCAACAAAATTTCAGTTATAGTTTTTCCCAGAAAAAATTAGTAAAATTTCCCAGGTGTTAGTAAAATTTTGTGGATATCCAAGGGATTCAGAACAGACAAAAATCTTTAATAAAGAAAAATAATGTTAGAGTATTAACACTTTCCAATTTTAAAATTTGTTATAAAGCAGCTGTAATCATTACAATGTTGTACTGATTGTAAGGACAATCTTTAGATCAATGGAACATAAATAAGCTCAGATATTTATGGTTTAGTTTTTGAAAACGTGTCAAGATAATTCAGTGAAGAAAGGAATAGTCTTTTCAACAAATGGTACTGAGAAACTAGATATCCTCATACAAAGATGAAGTTGTACCCCCTACTCTTCACCATATATACATATTTACTTAAAAGTAATCATAGACCTAAATATAAGAGTCAGAATGTTAAGACTCTTAGAAGGAAACCTAGGGGTAAGTATCTTATTGACCATGGGTAGACAATGCTTTCTTAGATATAACATCAAAAGCATAAATGATAATATATATCCAAAAGAACTGAAATCAAGATCTTAAAGAGGTATCTATTTGCACCTTCACATACACTGCAGCATTACTCACAATAGCCAAGGTGTGGAAACAACCCAAATATCCTTACAGATGAATGGGTAAAGAAAACGTGGAATACATGTATTATGGAATATTATTCTGCCTTAAGAAGGGGAAATCCTGCCATTTTTGAAAATATAAATGAACCTAAAGGCATTGAATTAAGTTAAATGAGCCAATCACAGGAGAATAAATACAACATGATGTCACTTTTATGAGGTAGCTAAAAAGACCAAATTTATAGAAGCAGAAGAGAGAATGTCAGTTGCCAGTGGCTGAAAGGAAGGAGAAAAAGGAAATTATTTTAAATGCACATAAGGTTTCTGTTATGCAAGATGTATAAGTTCTAGAGAGTTACTATACAACACCTTTCCTAAAATTAATAATATAATAATTTGCACTTTAAAATATTTTGACAGGATAGATCTCATGTGAAGTGTTCTGGAAGGAAGGAAGGACGGAAAAAGGAAGGAAGGAAGGTAGGAAGGAAGGAAGGAAGACCACAAAAGAACAGAAAGAAATTGCTAGAGGTGAAAGATGTGTTTAGTACCTTGGTCTTGGTAATAGTATCACAAATACATTTGTATGTCCAAACTCATCAAGAGCATACATTAAATGTGCGCATTTTTAGTATCAATCACACTTCAGTAAAACTAAAAATAAGTGAGTGGTTAGGACTAATGAAAGAAAACCCATGCGAAAATATTTTCAATTCAAATATTCATAACAGACTATCCAGAATCTAGAAAAAACTCTTATATCTCAGTAAAAATGCAAATCACCCAACAAAATATGGACAAAAGATTTGAATCAATATTACCCCAAAGAATTTATACAAGTATAGACAAATGGAAAAAACACATGAAAAGATGCTCAACATCTTTAGGCAACAGGGAAATGCAAATCAAAACACTGAGATGCCACTCTACATCCATTTAGATGGCAATAATAAGAAAGACTGATAATAATACATCTTGGTGAAAATCTGGATAAACTAGAATCTTCATTCTTTGCTGGGGGGAATGTAAAAAATTATATCCACTTTGGAAAAAAAAAAGCTTGCCATTTCCTCAAATTTGGGTATGAAACTTTATCATATGACCAAGTAATTCCACTTCCAGATATTTACCCAAGAGAAATAAAAGCATATGTTCATACAAAGATTTATGCATGAATATGTATACCAACATCACTCACAATAGTCAAATCCACCAGGGCTCCTGGGTGGCTCAGTCGGTTGAGTGTCCAACTCTTGATTTCAGCTCAGATCATGATCTCCTGATCATGAGCTCCAGCCCAGTGTAGTGCTCTGTGCTGATGTCACAAAGCCTGCTTAGGATTCTCTGTCTCCTTCTTTCCCCGCCCATCCCCTGCTCATTCTTTATCTCTCTCTCTCAAAATAAATAAACATTTTAAAAAATCACCTAAAACTTTCCATAGAAGTTCCCTTCTCTTGAATTGGTGCTGATCATGTGAACTGCTTTAATCAATACAATATGGGACCAAGTAATGATCAGCCAATTCTGAATCTAAAGCTTAAAAGGCCAAGAAGTCTTGACTTTATGCTCTTGGGACCCACTGCCATGATGTGAAGTGGGATTAGAACCAGGTAGCCTTAGCTGAGCTCTCAGTCAATAGCCAACATCAAATGTCAGCCTATGTGAGTGAGTGACTTTTGTTGGACATCTGGGCCCAGTAGAGCCTCCTGATGACTGCAGCTCCAGTTAACAGCTATGGAGCAGAACTTCCCAATCAAGTCCAGTCAATTCATAGAATTATGACATATAATAAAATGGTTGTTGCTTTAATTTGCTAAGATTTAGGGTGTCAGACAGATTCTTGAAATAGGAGGGCTTGGCATATCTCAGACTTATTTACTAGTGGGGTGAAGAGTGTCCTAACTTATTCCATGTTCTGTGTTCTTCTCAAATATGAAACAGATTAGTATGCAGTTAATAAAGAAGTTAGTTACTAGTTACATATTCAATAATATATGGCAGGTAACTTTGGGTTCTAAATGAAGATATTTAGGTAATTATTGAAGACATTCAAAACCCATGATTCTTTTTGATAAAAACAAGAACAATATCAGGCTTGCCTTTATTCACTTAGTTAAAAAAAACTACGAAATTCTTGTTTTCTCCTGTCAATGTGCTAAGTACATAATACAAATTTGAACCAAAAAGAACAATGTCACTGACTATACAGAGCTGCTGGCTTTGGAGGTTGTGATAATTCATTTGAGCTGTGTTGTGTCCTGATTTTCGTAGAAAATAGCATGGGAGATAGAAAGGATGGGTTTGAGAGATGTGTGACTTGGAGAGGATATAAAAGTTTCTGTTTAACTAAATCTGGCATGAGAGATAGAAGGTGTAATCAGGGTTAGTTCTTGGGTTTTCAGCTTGGAAAATAGTAGAATTGGAAGTGAGTTGATTTTTTTCTGTTTTGTTGACTTTAGGATGTCCTTAGGATAGCTAAAGGAGATATTTAGAATGAATCTGAAAGAATAAGCCTAAAGCTTAGAAAAAGAAACATGGGCTAGAATTGTAATTTGCAGTCATAAGAATATACATGTGCATAAATCTATGAGAAGGACTAAGTTTGCTCAGATATTTCAAGTGGGAAGATAAGATGGTCTGAAAGAGAAATGATGACATTTTAAGACCTGGCACAGGAAGAAAAACCACTTAAGAGGATAAGGAGAAGACAAGAGATGGACTGGAGATGTATGATAAATGTCAAATGCATATGAGAGAATATATGAGATAATGACTATGAACTACCAATTGGATTTATAAATGATCCAATTATTGGTGACTGAAAAAATTCAGTTCTGAAGCATAGCATGATTTCTATGAGGAAGCAAATACATTGAGCATAGAAAATACTTTCAAGATGTTTGGTTTAAGTATTTATTGCTTTTTAAATTTATTTTGAACGAGAGAGTGCACACATGAGCAGAGTAGGGGCAGAGAGAGAGGGAGAGAGAATCCCAGGCAGGTTCCGAGCTGCCAGCACAGAGCCCAACACAGGGCTCAGTCTCACTAACTGCAAGATCATGACCTGAGCCAAAATCAAGAATTATGTGCTTAAATGATTGAGCCACCCAGGTTCCCCTTAAGATATTTGGTTTAGAGGGAAAGCAAGAAACAGGGGAATAGAGGCAGTGGCGTAAAGGGGTAGTAAGTAGGGAAGGTGGGTGTTTTCTCCCCAACATGCAGGCGATGAGACTTTGCATTGTCTCTACAGAATTGTAAAACAATAATAAAATTGACTAAATAAGCATCTATCTGTGTTTATTATCATGCATAGGCAATTCAATGATAAAATATTCTTAGAGCAGACCATATATCTCCATTAATGCCTCCTTACATCACTTCTTAGCAAAAAAGAATAAGGGATCAAAGAAAAATTTATGATTTATTTGTTTGCTTATTGTTTTAAGAAGAGAAATACTTTTGCATATTTAGACAGCCATAGCATTTCTCCCAGTTTAATTAAACTGTAGGCAGGTTTCTTCCAGCCTCTGGGCTTCCCTTTACTTAGAGCATTTACTTAAAAATTTTATACCTGCAAATTCTTTCCTGTACTCTTTGAGATATAAATCTTTCAAAAAGCCTCTTGCTAGTTGTATAACCCTGGCCTTTCTTTCTTTTAAGTTTTATTTATTTATTTATTTTGAGAGAGACAGAGAGGATGCAAGTGGGGGGAGGGGTGGAAGGCGAGGGAGAATCCGAAGCCAGCAGTTGGCTGTCAGCGCCGAGCCTGATGTGGGTCTCATACTCACAAAAACCTGTGAGATCACAAGTTAAGCCAAAACCAAAACCTGGACCCTTAACCAGCTGATCCACCCAGGCACCTCTGGACTGTTTTTCTCAAGAACCTGGGATGTCCTTAAGAATGTAATCATCAAAGAAGGTAGCACCCTGTCTCCCAGTGTCTGCTCAAGGGTCTATCTGATGGGCACCACTTCCACTTGTAAAAGTACCTCCTGTTGTGAAGGTATCAGAAAGTTTACTTTTCCTTTGGGTAAGGTCAATCACCAATCACCAATGGTCTACAATCTCGCCACTCCAGTTACTAGAAACTACGGTGCTTTTGTTTTGGCAGAGTTAACTGTGTTCTGGTCTCTGTCTTCTATTTCAATAGCCTTCAATAAATTTTTTCTTACCTGTTTAACTTTGTGGTTGCAATTTTTACTTTGACAGTCAAGAAGGAATAAGTAGATTTGTAGATTGAGGTGAGTGAGGTGATAATCAATAGAGCAAAGTCTCTGGAAAAAAAAAAAGAGAGAGAGGGAGAGGATGAAAGATTTGATTTAGGCCCGAGCACAGCCATCTCATGGCTCATAATCTACACAATATTCTTCCAAATGACGCTAGACTGAAGTATATTGGCTTTCATTTTGGGAGTGGGTAATGACATTCTTATTCTTTGACAAGAAAGTGACTATTTTGACATCTTTATGTTGGATATCTAAAATTAACCAACTGTACATATTGGATATATCTAAGTTTTTAGTCACAAGTTTTATTTTCACCCTAAATCTCTTCAAGGTTTAAGTTAGACAATAATTGAAAGGAAACACTAATTGTTTCTCTTCTTACCACTCACCCTTAGCTCAATTGTTTTTGCATATTTCACAGCACTTTTTACATAGGCATGGTTGGCATTCATTTCATTGAATCAAATCCCTACTTACAGTTGAAAATTCATGAAGTGAAATACCAATGTCACTTTGTCTCTGAATAGCAAAGAAACTCATTCCTGAATTCAGATTTAATGTTATGTTCTTCATTCATTAGAATAGTCAATAAAACACTTGTTCATTTACACATCTGCTCAATAAAAGGAAGAATTTTTTCATAATTAGATTTTCCAACAACAATAAGATTGTTTGCCTTTTTTTCTAGATAGAATGCATTGCTAAATTGGCTAACATATTTGGCTCTTGGTTTTGGGAGTATATTCCTGTGATTCACTGCTTATATGCAACACTCAGTGCTCATCCTAACATGTGCCTTCCTCAATGCTTATCACCCATTTTCCCCTCTCCCCTGCCCCCCGCATCAATCCTCAGTTTCTTCTCTGTATTTAAGAGTCTCTTATAGTTTGCCTCCCTCCCTCTGTTTGTAACTATTTTTTCCCTTCCCTTCCCCCATGGTCTTCTGTTGAGTTTCTCAATTTCCACACATGAGTGAAAAGATATGGTGTCTCTCTTTCTCTGACTTATGTCACTTAGCACAATACCCTCCAGTTCCATCCACAATGCTGCAAATGGCAGGATTTCCTTCTTTCTCATTGCCAGTAGTATTCCATTGTATATATAAACCATATTTTCTTGATCCATTCATCAGTTGACGGACATTTAGGCTCTTTCCATACTTTGGCTATTGTTGAAAGCATTGCTATAAACATTGGGGTCCATGTGCACCTATGAATCAGCACTCTTGTATCCTTTGGATAAATTTCTTTTTTTTTTTTTAAATGTTTTATTTATTTCTAGGAGAGAGAGAGAGAGAGAGAGAGAGCGTGAGCAGGGGAGGGTCAGAGAGAGAGGGAGTTACAGACTCTGAAACAGGCTCCAGGCTCCGAGCCAGCTGTCAGCACAGAGCCCGACGCGGGGCTTGAACCCAGGAACCACGAGATCATGACCTAAGCGAAAGTCGGACCCTTAACCGACTAAGCCACCCAGGCGCCCCCCTTTGGATAAATTTCTAGTAGTGCTATTGCTTGGTTGTAGAGTAGTTTTATTTTAAAAATTTTGAGGAACCTCCACACTGTTTTCCAGAGCAGCTGCACCAGTTTGTATTCTCACCAACAGTACAAGAGGGTTCCCATTTCTTCACATCCTGGCCAGTATCTCGCCTTGCCTGTTGTTTCCTGTGTTGTTAATTTTAGCCATTCTGACTAGTGTGAGGTAGTATCTCAGTGTGGTTTTGATTTGTATTTGTCTGATGATCGGTGATGTTGAGCATTTTTTCATGTGTCAGTTGGCCATCTGGATGTTTTCCTTAGAAAAGTGTCTATTCGTTCCTTCTGTCCATTTCTTCACTGGATTATTTGCTTTTTGGATGTTGAGTTTGGTAAGTTCTTTATAGATTTTGGATACTAACTGTTTCTCTAGTATGTCATTTGCAAATATCTTTCCCCATTCTGTTGGTTGCCTTTTAGTTTTGTTGACGGCTTCCTTTGCAATGCAGAAACTTTTAACTTGATGTAGTCCCAATAGTCCATTTTTGCTTTTAATTCCTTTGCCATTGGAGACATGTCAAGTTAAGAAATTGCTGCAGCTGAGGTAAAAGAAGTTGTTGCCTGTCTTCTCTTCTATGGTTTTAATGGTTTCCAGTCTCACATTTAGGCCTTTCTATCCATTTTGAGTTTATTTTTCTGTATGGTGTAAGAATGTGGTCTAGTTTCATTCTTCTGCAAATTTCTGTCCATTTCTCCCAGCACCATTTGCTAAAGACACTGTCTTTTTTTTCATTGGATACTCTTTCCTGCTTTGTCAAAGATTAGTTGGCCATACATTCGTGGGTCCAATTCTGGGTTCTCTATTCTATTTCATTGGTCTATGTGTCTGTTTTTGTGCCAATACCATACTGTCTTGATGATTACAGCTTTTTAGAAGAGGCTAATATCTGGGATTGTGATGCCTTCCACTTTGGTTTTCTTTTTCAGCATTATTTCGGTTATTTGGGGTCTTTTGTGGTTCCATACAAATTTTAGGATTGTTTCTTCTAGCTCTGAGAAGAATGCCTGTGCAATTTTGATTGGGAATGAGTTGAATGTGCAGATTGCTTTTGGTATGTTGACATTTTAACAATATTTATTCTTCCAATCCATGCATGAGCATGGAATGTTTTTCCATTTCTTTGTGTCTTCTTCAATTTACTTCATAAATTTTCAGCATACAGATCTTCTTTTATATCTTTGGTTAGATTCATTCTTAGGTATTTTATGGTTCTTGGTGCAATTGTAAATGGAATAAGTTTCTTGATTTCTCTTTCTGTTGCTTCATTATTAGTGTATAGAAATGAAACAAATTTCTGTACATTGATTTTGTATCCTGTGACTTTGATGAATTCATGTATCTGTTCTAGCAGCTTTTTGGTGAAGTCTGTCGGGCTTTCCATGTAGAGTATCATGTCATCACAAAAAAGTGAAAGTTTGATATCTTCTTTACCAACGGTGATGCCTTTGATTTCATTTTGTTGTCTAAGTGCTAATTCTAGGACTTCCAACATTATGTTTAACAACAGTGGTGAGAGTGGACATCCCTGTCGTATTCCTGATCCCCGGGGGAAAGCTCTCCATTTTTCCCCACTGAGGATGGGCTTTTTAGATATGGCTTTTATGATATGTTCCTTCTATCCTGACTTTCTTGAAGGTTTTTATTAAGAAAAAAATACTGTATTTTGTCAAATGCTTCTCCTGCATCAATTGACAGTATCATATAGTTCTTATCCTTTCTTTTATTAATGTGTTGTATCACATTGATTGATTTGCAAATATTGAACCAGCCCTGCAACCCAGTAATGAATCTCACTTGATCATGGTGAATAATTCTTTTTATATGCTGTTGAAATTGATTTGGTAGTATCTTGTTGAGAATTGTTGCATCCATGTTCATCAGGGATACTGGCTTGTAATTCTCCTTTTTTGTGGGGTTTCTGTCTGGTTTGGGAATCAAGATAATGGTGGCTTCATAGAATGAGTCTGGAAGTTTTCCTTCCATTTCTATTTTTTGGAACAGCTTGAGAAGGATAGGTATTAACGCTGCTTTAAGTGTTTGGTAGAATTCCCCTTAGAAGCCATCTGGTCCAGGACTCTTATTTGTTGGGAGATTTTTGATAACTGATTCAATTTGTTCACTAGGTATGGGTTGTTTCAAAATTTCTATTTCTTCCTGTTTGAGTTTTGGTAGTGTGTGGGTGTCTAGGAATTTGTCCATATCTTCCAGGTTGTCCAGTTTGTTGGCATATAATCTTTCATAGTCTTGTTTGTATTTCTGAGGGGTTGGCTGTGATAAGTCCAATTTTACTCATGATTTTATCTATTTGGGTACTCTCACTTTTCTTTTTGAGAAGTCTGGCTAGGGGGTTATCAATTTTGTTTATTTTTTTTCAAAAAAACAACTTTTAGTTTCATTGAATGTTCTACTACTTTTTTGGATTCTATATTGTTTATTTCTGCTCTAATCTTTATTATTTCTCTTCTTCTGATGACCTTGATGTTCTGCTTCTAGATGTGTGCTGTTAGGTTTTATATTTGTAATTTTTATTGTTTCTTGAGATAGGCCTGGATTGCAATGTATTTTCCTCTTAGGACTGCCTTTATTGCATCCCAAAGGGTTTGGACTGTTGGGTTTTCACATTACTTGTTTCCATATATTTTTAAATTTCTTTAATTGCCTG
The DNA here is from genome assembly GCF_003009895.1 of Hyaena hyaena. Taxonomy (NCBI): domain Eukaryota; kingdom Metazoa; phylum Chordata; class Mammalia; order Carnivora; family Hyaenidae; genus Hyaena; species Hyaena hyaena. The sequence goes on along the minus strand of NW_024081187.1, from coordinate 148,495 downwards.
GTTGACCCATTCATTCTTTATTAAGATGTTCTTTAACTTCCATGCATTTGGAGGTTTTCCAAATTTTTTCCTGTGATTGATATCAAGTTTCATAGCATTGTGATCTGAAAGTGTGCATGGTATGATCTCAATTCTTTTATATTCATTGAGGGCTGTTTTGTGACCCTGTATGTGATCTATTTGGGAGAATGTTCCATGTACACTCAAGAAGACTGTGTATTCTGTTGCTTTAGGATGAAAAGTTCTGAATATATCTGTCATGTCCATCTGGTCTAGTGTATCATTCAGAGCCATTGTTTCTTTATTGATTTTCTGCCTAGATAATCTGTCCATTGCTGTAAATGGAGTATTAAGGTCACCTGCAATTACCACATTTTTATCAATAAGAATGTTTATGCTTATGTTTAGTTGTTTAGTATATTTGGGTGCTTCTAGATAGAGTGCATAAAAACTTTTAGTTGTTAGCTCTTCCTGGTGGTTAGATCCTGTAATTCATCTCTTTTTCATCTCTTCATCTCTTTCTGTACAGCCTGTAGTTTAAAATCTAGTTTGTCTGATATAAGTATTGCTACTCCAGCTTTCTTTTGACTTCCAGTAGCATGATACATGGTTCTTCATCCCCTCACTTTCAATCTGAAGATGTCCTCAGGTCTAAAATGTATCTCTTATTTTTTCTTCAATTTTTAACATTTATTTATTTTTGATAGAGAGATACAGAACATAAGTGGGGAAGGGGCAGAGAGAAAGGGAGACACAGAATCTGAAGAGTCCCCAGACTCTGCACTGACAGGCTCACAGCTGCGAGCCTGATATGGGGTTCGGACCCATGAACTTCGAGATCATGACCTGAGCTGAAGTTGGACACTCAACTAACTGAGCCACCCAGATGCCCCATGTAGGCAGCAAATAGAGGGGTCTTTTTTATTGTTAATCCATTCTGATACCCTATGTCTTTTGACAAATTGGAGCATTTTGTCCATTTACATTCAGTGTTAATTATTGAAAGATATGGATTTAATGTCATATTATCTGTAGGTTTCATGCTTGTAGTGATGTCCTTGATCCTTTGTAGTCTTTGCAACATTCCACTCACAGAGTCCCCCTTAGGATCTTGTGTAGGGCGGGTTTAGTGGTGATGAACTCCTTCAGCTTTTGTTTGTCTCGGAAAACCTTTATTTCTCCTTCTATTCTGAATGACAGCCTTGCTGGATAAGGGATTCTTGGCTGCATATTTTTCCTATTCAGCACATTGAATATTTCCTGCCACTCCCTTATGGCCTGCCAAGTTTCAGGAGATAGGTCTACCCTTGTAGGTTAAGTCCTGTTTGTCCCTAGCTGCTTTCAGAGTTCTCTCTTTATCTTTGTATTTTGCCAGTTTGACTATGATATGTCATGCATAAGATTAATTCCTGTTACCTCTGAAGGGTGTGCCTGCTGGATTTCAGTGTCTGTTTCCTTCCTCAGATTGGGGAAGTTCTCAGCTTTGATTTGTTCAAAAACACCTCCAGACCCTTTCTCTCTTCTTCTTCTGGAATGTCTATGATACAGATATTATTATGTTTCATTGAATCAAGTAGTTCTCTAATTTCTCCCCCTTGTGGTCTAGAATTTTTTTCATCTCTCCGTTTTCAGCTTCATCTTTTTCCATAATTTTATCTTCTATTTCACTCATGCTCCCCTCTGCATCTTCAATCCTCATTGTCACCGCATCCAGTTTATTTTGCACATTTACAGCATTTCTTAATTCATCGTGACTATTTTTTAGTTCCTTGATCTCTGCAGCAATAGATTCTCTGTCTTCCATGCTTTTTTCCAAGCCCAGATATTAATCTTATGACTATTATTCTAAATTCTTGATCAGATATATTGTTTATATCTGTTTTGAATAATTCTTTAGCTGTCTTCCTAGAATTTCTTTTGAGGTGAATTCTTCTGTTTCATTATTTTGGCTAGTTTTCTGTCCCTTATGTGTTTTAATAGCTTGTTATGTGTCCTTTGCCTGCGAGCACAACTATGTTAAAGAGGAGTCATATAGTGTCCAGGACCTGGCCCTCCAGGAGGTGTTTTTTGGAGTGTGTTATGTGCTCTCTGATGTTGTGGCTCTGGTTGCTTTATCTCCTTACTCGTAGTCCTGTTTTGGACACTCTACCAGGTGTGCTTTGATTTGTTCATTGAAATAGCCCCGGAAAAAAATTTAAAAAAAAAAAAAAAAAAAGGAAAGAAAAAAACCGAACGGGGGGTAGGGGCAGGTGTAGTGGTAGAGACCTTATCCCATACAAAGAGAGAAATGCAGGGACAGGGAATAAGAAAATAAAAGAAAATTGATCAGGCAGAGAAACTATATGGCTTAATCCAGAGAGAGAGAGAGAGAGAGAGAGGAAAATAAAGAAGGAGATATAAAACAGGGGTAAAGAGAATAGATTATATATGTCTGCTTTAACAAGCCAACAACCAGAATAACCAGACTAGAGGAGGGAAGCAATAAGAAGGAGAAAAGGAAGAGAGAGAGAAATATATATATATATATATACATATATACACATATACATTTATGGTTTTTTTTCGAGCAAAACAAAATCAAATTTAATGGTCTTAAATGCAAAAGTAAAAACAAACAAAAAAACACAAAAAAGCAAAAGAAAATTGACAGAACAGAACAACCCAAAAGTCAAGGCAGTTATGAAGAGAACTTGGGAGGGTTAATCTTTAAAACTACAAATCAAAGGGGCATTTTTTTTCTTTTCGTTCTTGTTAATAGATAACTGGCAAGGAGTAAGTACTTTTCTGCTGAGTGTTCATACGAAAGCAAAGTTTCAAAACAAAATCCGACTAAAATAGAAAAACAACAACAACAGCAAAGTCTAGCGCTCACGAGAAGGGATGCGAAAAATACAATGTTCAAATGTTTCCGGGGTCGTAAAATACGCATCAGTCTTCCACACTCGCGCTGTGTGAGGTGCGCTGGGGCACTGCGGACACGGCAGGGCCCCGTGCGTGCCTGTGTGGGGACAGAAACTCGGGATGTCCGGGAAGCGAGCCTGGGGAATATAATGGAGTTTCCCTGAAACTCTTTGGTCCGTTCCCACTGGCGCCTGGGCTTTGGGAGACGTGTTCGTGTCCTTCCGTGGAGGGCCCAGCGTGCGGCCCCCTCGCCGGCGGTGGCTCCCCCAACCCCGCGGGGGTCCCGGGGGCGGGTGATCTGGGGGAGCAGGAGGTGGTGACGGCACCTGCTTGGGAAAGCAATTTCCCGTCAACCAAAAGCAGAAATCGCTTACAAATGGTGAAGCGGCTGAGGAAAGCACACACTCAGCATCTGTCTAACATCTTTGGTCTGGAAACTAGAACTAAAAGGTCAGGTCTTTTTTTTTTTTTTTCTCTCTCTCTCCCCCTTTTCCTTTTTTTTTTTTTTTTTCTTTTAAATCCAGTTTGCGGAGACACCGAATGAAATGAGCGTTAGACAGTCTTTGAGGGTAAAGCATGCTTCAGGTTCACCACCGTCCCGAGGGACTGGTTAGTCAATGCAGTCCACTTAGATTTCTGTTTAATATATATTTTAAAGGAAATAACTTAAGAAACTTAAATTGGTCTAACATTGTGGGATTTCAAACATTTGAACATGTCGGTTGCATCCCCGAGTATAAAAACCTCTTCACTTCTCATTTAGACTAGGACAAACACTTGTGAAAATTGGCGCCAATCCCTAAACACTAAGGATTATCCAAGAATTAAATCAGAAAATGCAAAACCTCTGGGTGCTTTGGAACGGGTGCCAGCTGGTCTGGAGAAGGGGCTTCTGGTTGGTCAGCGTCAATCTGCGGTAGATACCCATTTACTAGGCAGGGAGGGGCGTGGTTTGGTGTAGGCGGTCCCGCCTCCGCTGTGGGCCTGCTCTCCCTTCCCTGAAGCCCACCTCGCTGGTGACGGGGAGGAAAATGGCGACACCCCAGTCTCTCCTCCTTAAACCAGGTGTCTGAAACCACTTTGTTCAGGCACGCCTCACAGTGCGAGCATTCCAAGCATGCCGTTTTGGTTTTTGTGTTTTTGTTTACCCCGCTCCACCGCCTGCTGCACCTCCCTGGCACACGGCTGGGATTCAAACCCTGGTATCTTAAAGGGTGCCTCGCTGTGCGCTCCCGTTCCGGGTAAGTGCCGTTCAGTGCGCAGGTATAAGGCGTCTGGCTGGCGGGTGCAGGCAGGGTCCTTTGTCCTTTGAACGGTTATATATCTTCTAACCATAACACTCGCAGGAGGGGATTGCTTTCTCTCACTGCGGACTGCGCCTCTGAAGTGGTTACTGAGCCCGGGGCTGGCTCCCCTCCTCCCCAGGCCGGTGAACTGGGCAGCCACCCCGACGTGAGAAAGCCCCACAGTTATTGATGGAATCTTTCTCCACTTTTTTTCCGATCCCCGGTCAATGCTTTTTCTCTTGTCCAAATACACTCCTATAGTTCCAAAGCCCCTCTTTCTCTTCCCTTTTTCTCTTCACAGAAAGGGATCCCTCCTTTCCGTGCCTACAATGCCCATTTTATCTCTCCCAGTTTGCAATCAGGCACCTATGGTCCGCCAAGTTGTCCCCGAGGGCCCTGGAGACGTCTCTGTCACTCTGCAGCCTGGACTCTCGGAATTCAAAGTCCTCTGACCTCAAGACTGCTGTGTTTCAGGGAGGAAGGAACTTCGGGCCCCCCTACTTCTCCGCCATGTTGGATCTCCTTTGTTTGCCTTTCAAAGGAAGGAAATGTTTGTCCCTACAAGAGTTCACGCATCTAAAGAAAGATCAGGATGTGATAGACCCTTATATTGGCTGTGGTTAAGTTTTTTTTTTTTTTCCTCACAATGCTGCTGCAAGTCTGCCCACCCCGACCTCAGGCCCCCTGGAAGTCTGGTGGAGGCAAAGCAGCTGGAAACTGCTAGCTAAGTCTGAACCCATCCTGTGGCTAAAGCTGGCAAGGCCCTTCCTGCTAGTTCTTCACAGAGTCCTGAGTGCGCACCTGGTTCTAGAGCTTTCTAGATGTGTGAATCAAACATATTACCTACTTTTACTGGGCTTTAGTTTGGTCATAAGTAATTTTTAACATACTGTAAAGTTCACATAAGCTACAAATAGCTTATGTTGAAAATTTAAATATATATAAACAGTCAGTATTTAATCAATAGCTTTCACTAAAAGTTTGTTTATGCAAATAGAGTATTTTATGTGCTTACATTAGGCAATACCCTAAGCATGATATCCAGCTTTCAAAAGATGCACCGTGCGTATTTCCAGCAACTACTGATGCCAGATATTGAGTGTGGAAGTTGGAGAGTTGCTGTCAAGTTCTCATCCTCAACTTCTTTTTTTAGTACTTTCTGAAAGCGCAGTGAAGTCGGGTTCTCAAGAGTTTCTGGGTTCTGTCATCAGTTGGTGTTATTTCTACAATCTTACATGTACTATTCAGGGTTGACTTGAAGCAAGAGAGAGGGTATAGGTGGTCCTCTTGCTTCTAGGAAAAAGTTTCTCATCGCCGAGACTGTAAATGCTCAGTAAAGGCAATAAACGCTTATAAAAACAATGATGGGTTCATGCATTCTAATGCATATACTAGGTTTTTACTTTGAAAACATACCACAATCTCTAAATAATCGGATTTCCCAGTCATGCTTTTGAATTAGGAATATGCAATTCTGGCAGGAGAGCAGGAGTGAGGATTTGCCTTCTCTTAGTGTGGAAAGCATAGTATTGTTAAATTATTTCCACTGAAACTGTATACCCTTTCCACAAGACACAAAACATGCTAAGACATTCAATTAAAAATAGTAGTTGAGAGATTGTAGCTTCATGGAAACTCCAGGCATTTGGTATTGGACACTGAAATAGTGTTGAAAGAGATAATCTAGTACAGTAATAGATGAGGAAAATAACTTGCTGAAGGATAAAATGTCCAACAGCCATTTTATCCTTCAAGAGGAAGGTAACCATAAAAATTAATTATACTTTGGAGATCCAGGTGCATTAGATAACATATCTTAAAACTGAAGCTTGCAACTATATTTAAAGCCTTGTAATAAAGGACCAATTGTCTGACTTTTTTCCCCTTTGCTTCTTACGTCTGAAATTTAAGGTGTGCTCAGCTGGTTTGGGTTCTAGAAACACTGGAACTCTAAAATGAGGTCTGACGGATAACAATCTGTGTCGACGTAAATTCTGCTACATATCTCTAACATAGACATTTATGAATCATATATGGCTATAAGCTCTTATGGATATTATGTAGTCATTAGGTGTGACCATACACTTGCTTCAGTAATGATAACATCCTTAACTTACCCTCATATACTTTGGTTGTGATAGTAAGAGGGACATAATGTCCTGTTGTAAGTGCTAACGTTAACATTGTAAAATAACACATTTGGAGGTAATTTCTCAAGTTTTCAAAAAAAATAAGAATGTTAATTTGATGGATTTTATAACGAAAAGTTAAATAAGTATTGAAAAAGATTAAATTTTGGTTACCAGATCTCGCATGTGACATTAGTTACCCTCATGTTTTTCTTTCTCTTTCTGTGTAGATGGTACATATACCTACGTAGGCCTTGAATTTTGTGACTAATATATAATTGTATATCCAGCTAGTTTCACTCAATAATTTGTAATAAATTATTCATTCATGAATAATTCTTCCAGTATTAACTATTCTTAATTCCCATTTATTGGAAAAGCCAAGTAACCTAAAAATCAGAGACTGTTGAGTTTGGAAAATTAATATTGATATCAAATAAATAACACTTTTCTCTTATTCCAAATATATAACTATTTTATTCCCATTTTTGCTATGTTATGAGTCTACTTTGGTAGATATCTCCTTATGAGCTATTTGCAAATATATATTCTAGGCTTGCTATCTGCTGTATTTAAATGCATGATTGAATTATTTTATGAGTATACAACCACTTCCAAAACTTTTTATTATGCTAATTTAAGACATTACTTTCTATTTAAATTGTGTAATTTGATACCAAATAGTCCTTGTCTCCTGTTTATTGGAGAGGAGAACTAGTAAGGAATATAAGATAGAATTCAAACTGGGATATGGTGCTTGAGAAAAATTTGAAACATTTTTAAATGAAGGCACAAATTTCAATCCAGTTCACTCTTTAAATGGCCTCATGAGCTTTGAAAGAGTCATCTCATATTAAGAGAGAGAAGAAGTACTATGGGAAGACTCTTGAATATGCAAATTAACCAGTATTAATTAGCTCCAGCAGCCATATATTTTAAGTTTAAGTGTTAGAACTTAGCTAAGGCAATAAGACCAAATCAGGTCTTAGTAATTTACATTTTTATAGTTCTTCCTAAAGCAATCCAGGATTGACTATTATTGTCAAGAGAGGGCATCAACTAGTATGTAAAATGCACTGCACCCTGGGCTGTGCATTTAAGTATGATCCCTCGTCGATTTCTGAAGATTTCTGCTTAAATGGGTAATATTTTAACAAGGCATATTCTTTTTCTAAGTTGTTAAATGATGGTAAATAGGATCTCCAAAATCAAGTGACATTTAAGAGTGACAAGAGTATTTCATTTTCTTTAGAATCTGTTCATTTTCTCTAGCTGTTTTCATTTTTATCCTTGCTGTCCCCTTAAGGCACACACCAGAGTATCCTTTAAAAGCATTTTAAAATCAGCCCCAACATCAAAGCAAACAAGGAGCCAGGACTGAAATCAGCTTTAAATGGGTCTTTATATTTGGTTTTTAGCCATGTTGCTCAGAAGTTCTTAGTATGTCTCCCTCAATCATCTCTGATGTAATGTTATGTTATACATAGAGTTTGAAGCCACTGAAAATAGCATTTTGCTCTTCACTTTGGCTATTTCAAGGATTTAGAGAGAACTCACTTGAAAAAATTCATTTCAAAAAGGTAAAAAGTTCTGCCTCATTCAGTACAATTCTCCTAGAGAATCCTGATGATTATACTGGGGCAATAATCAGCTATTACTTATCTCAGAAAGAGTGTTAAGAGGCTACACTGTTCTGTTCCAGACAGGCAATTTTCAGAGTGTAAGTTCCTTGTGGAGATTTCAAAGGATGGAGTTTTAAAAAGTATATCTTGAAAAGGCTTATTTCATCTCACATTATTTTTACCATATGTTAAAGCAGACTCCTTATCTCTGAGGCCCCCATAAATGTGGGCTCATTTCTCATATATTCAGTCCAATTTACTGCTGATGAGAAAAGGTTAAGCCAACTAGATTTCATAGAAGTAGACTGCCACGGATAAAAATTAGTCATCAAAACAGTAATAGGGTCACCAGAACCATGATTCTAGAAGTGATATAGAAGAGAAATTAGCAATGAGCCATGGTTTCCATGTATTCCATTATGCAGATTGTGGATTATGCTAACCAAATTACTAGGTAATTCCTTCTCCACATGCATATTTGAAGCCAAAAGAGAGAACTTTTCTACTCTTCGACACACATTGGAGTTTTTCAACATCATGTTACTCTTCTTTCCCAAGAAGGGATTTTATTTTAATGGCTCAGATTACCATTTCATCTGGTTCTTTCCTAATTAATATTGCTTTTCTCCATCTTACTGGGGTGGGGCAGACTGTTGGAAACTTCCCAAGGGGTATTATAAAATTGGCAGAGCATAGAGAGAATATGAACCAGGAGGTCCATTAGGATGGTGAACTTGCTGGGAATGAAGCTTTGCTTCTGTGTTGGTAATAGGTAGTTGAAGGCATCATGATCTAAATCCAGTCATAGTAAAAATTGTCATTTATTGGGTATTCTAAGGTCAGTTGCAATATTCCATTCCCAATTATTAGAATATGCTAAGGGGCACCTGGCGACTCAGCTGGTTAAGCACCCAACTGTTGATTTTTGCTCAGGTCATGATCTCACAGTCATGTGATTGAGAATCCCTGCTTGGGATTCTCTCTCACTCTCCCTTTGCCCCTCCCCCACTTGTGCTCACACTCTCTCTCAAATGCATACATACATACATACGTACACATGCACTGAATGGGAATGGGAAACTGAGATAGGAAAGAGAAGGCAGCCAATAAAGACATTTTTGGTTTATTATAAAGAAAACATGCCTCATACTTCAGCATAATGACAATTAAATAAATAATCCAACCATGTCTCTTAAGAAGAAATGACCGTTATTTAGTAAAAGGGACTCTGAGTACTAGTCTCAAAATTCAGTAACAGCTTTAAACATTAAACACATATTCCTTTTTGGAACAAATATCTGCATATTGTTCTCCAAACCAGAGGTTTCTAGAAGAAATTTTTTTTCCCCATAAGCTAAGAAAGCCTTAAGAATTTTAATTATTAAACTTCTTTTAAAGAAGTTTGCCTGTAATAGGGCAGCATTGCTTATTTTTCTAAAAGCAGATGGAGATTTTCTAAAATAATAAAATGAGGAAGATAAGTCATCTGCTAGAATCCAATTACTTCATTCATTTATGAACACAATGAGACAATTCTTATATATGTCCCTTTGCTAGTCTAAGAGTCTAATACTCTTAGTGTGTCTTTTTTAAAAAGCTCTTTTGAGTACCACACCCTCCCTACCATAGTATCACTAGATTACTGGTTTATGTCAAAAAGGTGAGCTGCTTCTCCTCACATTTTCCTTCAACCAGATTTGAATATGACTTACCTGCATCATCTCTGACTTAGAAAATAATTTCTGGGTGGGGGAAAGGGGGAAGGGGGTGATGGGCATGGAGGAGGGCACTTGAGGGGATGAGCACTGGGTGTTATCTGGAAACCAATTTCACAGTAAACTTTCTTTTTAAAAAAAGAAAATAATTTCTCTTGCAAAAAACCGTCTCTGCTAGGGGTACCTGAGTGGCTCCGTTGGTTAAACATCTGACCCTTGATTTCAGCTCAGGTCATGATCTCAGAGTTTGTGGGTTTGAGCCCTGCATCTGCTATCTGTGCAGAGCCTGCTTGGATTCTCTCTCTTTCCCTCTCTCTCTGCCCCTTCCCCTCATGCTCTCCCCCTCTCTCTCTGTCTCTCTTTCTTTCTCTCTCAAAATAAATATACATAAAACCCCTCTCTGTTAACATAATACTTTGAAATTGAGCTGCCGGTTCTAATACCAACATTGTAAATAGAGATTCTGAGAATGATTTTACTTAGTCTTCCAGCACTTTCTGTACACTCTCTGTCCCCACCCACCTCCTATCACTGGCTTGTAGTATTAGTATCAGAATGTAGTTTGCCTTAGTTGCCAAATATAAATTCAGCTGGAAGCGAATAAATTTTCTTATTTACATACATTACAAAGGAGGGAGAAGTGGTCTGATCTATGGAGTTCAGCCAGGTCTGTGACATTCAACAAAGAATTTTGAATAGCAAGTAAGGATTCCTAATATTTTTGCTCTTTCCATTCATGGACATTTCAAAAGAATTTTCTATTATGTTTTCACTGCTTTCTCTCCCCTTAGTCACATGACTACAGTTTACCATTAGACTTAAAATTTGACAAAATCTGGAAAAACTCTCTTCTGGCCAATAATGACCTGAAAATTGTCAACTTTTGCTCCTTTCCTAACTCCTTACTGTTTATTTACAAACTTTCTGCTATTTTTGTTTTGTGTTCCTCTGGAGGTAGGTCTTGAGACAAAGATTTGAGTGCAAGTGACTTCTGTGGAAAGTGAAGGTAACATTAGCAGAGGAATGGGAAACAGAGGTAGGAAAGAGAAGGCAGCCAATAAAGCCTACATTACTAACCCAGCCTACACTGTGGCAACAACTCAAAAACATGGGGAAACTGAGAAGTAGCGTAGAACACATGTCTTGAAGTTATTCACCCAAGAGGTGAGAGAACTGGCATATTTATACACCAATCCACCAGCAGGTATTGGCTGAGGAGAGCTAATTCAGGAAACAGAAGAGGTGTTAATTCTGGAGTTCTTCAGCCTATCGTGAACACATGGAGAGTGGCTTAGGCGAAAGGCTACGCATGGAAATTCTCCAGCAGACACTGAATTGAGTATGGCTTAAAGATATGAGCAGAGCCCATAAAGATTTTACATCTGCAACTGATACCACTTCTGTAACAGGGAAAAACTTAGCACATCTGGCTCCACATTGCCTCTATTTGTCTTGCTGCTGTGACCTATAGCTTAGAAACTTCTATTTAGCTCTGCACACAGGCATGTTACAGCAGAGTTTTTCAAGAACCACTCTTTATCCCAAACCGACCTCACCTGAGGAGAACAGGAAGTAGGTACAGAAATGACTATGCTATGTTTAAGATTTACAGAAAAACCTGACCATATTCCTGTATGCAAAGATCAACTGACCAAGAACAAAAAACTTATACGACCTTCCTTGGATCTAGAGATATCAGTCATCTTAAGACTCCAACCCCTTCCCGCAAAAAAAAAGAAACTGGAATTTCATGCCAAGGGGAGAATGGTTCTTTAGGACAATATTCCATCATCTCCTTGGATTACTGGCTTCCAAAAAAAAAACCCAAAAAAACTCGCTTTCCTTACCCCAACATTGTGCCTCTCGAATTACTGGCTTCTGGCTTGTCCCGTGGCAAACAAAATGAGTTTGCACCTGGTCACAATTTTGGTGACCTAGCCAGAATTAATTGCATGTGGCCAGCCATCAGCCAGCTCACCTCAGGATTCTTCCAGTAAGTCCTGAGGAGTGGGGTGGGGGTATGGGCGTTGGGGCAGAGAAGTGGGACCATTTTTCCTGGGGGCTTCCTCTGTGACTTCCTGGAGCTGCTGGCTGACCCAGTGTGGGGTCCTCAGGGTAGACCTCTAAGAGTTCACTGAGTTGAAAGCAGGGTGAGTCACTCTGGTGTGTTCAACTGGGAAGTCCCTTCCCCGCCATTTGGACTTTTCCTTGGGGAGAAGCCACTTTGTTTCCTTTTGTCTCAGGGTTCCCTGGTGGAGAGGGGAATAGTTGTTGGACATTTGCAAGATCTGTTGTGAGCCAGTTTATTTGCATTTGATCTGTTTGTTCCTGCAGCTTTTGTTAGCTTTGGACAAAACTGGCTGTGTTAGATTTGTTTTATAAAACGGAGCTATTTGGAAATTGGGACTTAAATGTTCTCTCTACAAATATTAGTGACTCTTAGCTTTCTTCTTCCCATTTGGTTGCCCCCAAACGGGGGGTTTTGCTCTGGCTCTCTTAGCTGGTCTCGGAAGCTGTTCGGTTCAGTGAAACTTCTACTTTGGGGGAGGAACAGTTCACACAGAGGTACTTGGCATTATTTCATTATACTTTTGTTTCTTCTGTGTTCTTTCTGAACGTTTGCCTAGGAAGACAAGGAATATTCCTTTCATTCCCAAAAACAGTCCCTTAGTAACTCTATTATGAACGGTGCGGAGGGCTGATAAGTAACAGAAAAAGCCTGTTTTGCAGGATGAGTAGACAGGAGATAGAGATAGAGGAATGTTAGTCCAAACTTCGAAACCCTGCCTGCTTTGCCTACTGTTCCTATACTACCACCGGCTCTGCCTATGCAGCTGGTTTCTACACCATGCGCGATGCCTCAGTGCTGTGGGCTCCTGCTCCTCCTATCTTAGTACCAAGGAGCAAAAAGCACTCCTTATGAGCTTCAAACCGAAGTACCTACCAAATCAGCATGAATCAATCCCTTGGACTTAAACTGCTCACTTCAGGTTTCCCCTCAGAAGCCCCAGGTAAAACTGGCACCGGGGAACAAATTGATGGCCTTTTTAGTGGCCACAGGTGCAACATTTTGATATTAAAGCTAATTCAAGGTTGTTGGTTTAATTACAACGGAGTGTTTAGAGTTATCAGCGTTAAATATAAAGCCTATTCCTCCAAGGTTTACTAAAAGTCAAATAAGCTCATGTTGTCTCTATTGCAATTTGTCAGTGAAAATGACTTAAAGTGGTGTTTGATTTTTGTCTCCTAAGGTTTTCATGTGTAATTGTAAACAGCAAATAGGTTACATAATTAAAAAGTTTTATAGGTAAACTTTTAATAGTGTTGAAAATCTTTGGCAACCTACAACTTTGAAGTTGTGCTCAGTTAAATGATAAATCGGGCTGAATTCATTGAATATGTAAGTCTTTTCCAAAAAAGATAAAATACTGAAACATTAATACTAAACATTGGTTTTTGTGCCTTTATCTTGTTACAGAGAAACTAAAAATACCTTGGTCTGTTAATAAACATGTATTATGGGAAGGCGGCAAGATGGCGGAGAAGTAAGGAGCTCCATACATGCACTCGCACCCATACATCACACAGAAAAGATCTGAAGCCATTGGAAACCTTACAAAACCTGAGGGACTGGGAGAAAAAGGATGAAGAATCCACTGAGAAAGCCTTCTAACGTGAGTGCGAACTGGGGAAGATAAAATCGGGCTGGGATCAGAGGCCCCAGGGTCGGAGGCAATCCCCCTCTAAGGGGAGTGAGAGAGGAAAAATAGAGAGTCCGAAACAGAAAAACCTCCACTCAGGGGGAAAAAACCTCCGCTCAGTGCATAGAAAGACCGTACTTGCCAAATACCTGCACACCAGGTCCCCTTGCGCCAACTGTTCCCAGGGGTGCTGAGCGCACAGAATGCTTCTTTGTGCTCGCTCCTGGCAGCTGGACTTCAAGGTAGTGGCGCGCCTGCCGCCATTGTCCTCCTGGGCGGCTTGGGCCCCAGAAAGAACCGCGCGGACACTGGGCGTCCACGCTGGCTGGAGCTCTAGAGGGAAGGCAAAGAGCTAAAAACTGGGATATTTGCCTGTGAGTTCGTGTTTCGGGTGACGAGCCATAGAGGGACCCGGTTTTGCTCACTCCAGCGGGCTCGGGCTCCGTGCACCCGGCAGGCAAGCCCCCGCCCACGCGCGCCAGCCCGACCCAGAGAAGGAAGCAGCGATTCTGACTCCACCCCCAGAGCTCCGCAGGGGGCCTGGAATTGCCCGAGGGGGCTGCCTGGGAAGCTGTGTCTAAGGCAACTTCAGCAGGGCCCGCGGACTGGGATTTGGAGACTGAGACTGGCCTGGGTTGAAGAGTGCAACCAACTTCGGCTGCGCCCCTGGTATGGGGAGTTTACACGCCCAAAAAAGTGAGGTGCAACGCGGGGTTCAAGAAGGGACTGGAGCACTGTCACTCTCCTCCCCACAACCGCCAAGGCAGAGGTCCTGCCTGAGGCATTGGATCACGCCACGCCCATCCCTGCTTGAGAGCTGCTCTCCTCCCTTTTTTTTCTTTTTTTTCTTCTTCTTTCTCTTTTCTCTCTTTTTCCCCCAGAATACTGACCTGATTAACTCTGGTCGCCGGCTTGCTTAAACAATCACAACGAGTCCATTCTGTAGATGTAAATTCTACACCTACCGACATATTCATCTTTTTCTCTCAGGAGTGATTATACTATACAGTTTCTCTGGATAATTCCAGCATCCTTCTCTCACTTATCCAACCATATTCTCCCCTTTACCTCTTTCAAAAAAGCTTCTTACCCCTTCTGCCTGTTCATTCTCTTTCCAATCTTGCCTCATCCCCGCCCTGCCTTCTCTCTCTTTCTCTATGCTCTTCAACCAGCACTACATACACACGGCTATTTAACTGTAGCTGGGAAATCCGATTATATGCTTTAAACTGTTCTTTGTCCATTGGTTTTCTACTTTTTTCCTTTTCTTTTCTCCCTTTTGACCCTTTTATGTATTTTATACTCCCTATTATTCGCCCTCCCTCCTCCGTCTTTTCTCTTAACTTTTTCGTTTTCCCACTGGCTTTGCATGTTAGTTGAATTAGCCTGTGCGTTTGTGTGCTCCTGCCCCCTGTGTGTTTGTCTGTCTGTTTTCTTTTCCAGGGCTACCTCAAGAAATAAGCCAGAGTACACAAGGTGGAGAGTCCCAAATATCACTACGAATAGGAAAATAAAATAACCAAGGTCCCAAAAAGAGAGACCAAGAGATACCATTCAAAAAACACTCTCTGAAAGGATAGGCTCTGGACAGTCAAAGAGTCTTCTTGGATATAGCAGTGCTCATAGAAGCAGAGAGCATAACAGGTCTTTAAAACCAACAAGAGCCGGAAAGCTAACTAAAATGACGAAACGAAAGACCTCTCTTCCAAAGAAACTCCACGAAGAAATGACAGCTAATGAACTGCTCAAAACAGATATCAGCAGCATAAATGAACAAGATTTTAGAATAATAATGGTAAAATTAATAGCTGGGCTGGAAAAAAACATAGGGGACATCAAAGAAACTATGGCTACAGACAGAATGGAAAATAAAAATAGGCATGAAGAGTTAAAAAATGCGATAAATGAGATACATAATAAATTAGAAGCCTCCAATGCATGGATTGAAGAGGCAGAAAGGAGAATAAGTGATTTAGAAGACACCATTATAGAAAAACAAGAAGCTGACAAAAAAAGAGACAAACTGATCCAGGAACAGGAAAGAAGAATTCGAGAGCTCAGCGATACGGTCAAACGCAACAATATCCGTATCATAGGAATCCCAGAAGAGGAAGAGAGAGGGAAAGGTGCTGAAGGAGTCCTGGAACAAATTATAGCAGAGAACTTCCCCGACCTGGGGAAGGAAGTAAATGTGGAAGTACAAGAGGCTCAGAGGACTCCCCTCAGACGTAACCTGAATCGATCTTCTGCACGACATATCATAGTGAAAATGGCCAAATACAAGGACAAAGAGAGAATTTTGAAAGCAGCTAGGGAGAAAAGGGCCCTAACATACAAAGGGAAACCTATCAGAGTGGTGACAGACCTATCTACTGAAACTTGGCAGGCTAGAAAGGAATGGCAGGAAATCTTCAATGTGATGAACAGTAAAAATATGCAGCCAAGAATCCTCTATCCAGCAAGCCTGTCATTCAAAATAGAAGGAGAGATAAAAACCTTTCCAAATAAACAGAAATTGAAAGAATTTGTCACCACGAAGCCAGCCCTACAAGAAATCCTGAGGGGGATGCTCTGAAGGAAAGGTTGCAAGGAACAAAGATACCAGAGACACCACCACAAACATGAACCCTACAAAAGATACAAAGACTCTAAACCCACATATTTCAATAATAACACTGAATGTAAATGGGCTGAATGCTCCAATCAAAAGACATAGGGTAGCAGAATGGATTAAAAAACAAAATCCATCAATATGCTGTCTACAAGAAACTCATTTTAGACGGGAAGATACCTTCAGATTAAAAGTAAGGGGATGGAGAAATATATATCATGCTACAGGAAATCAAAAGAAAGCCGGAGTAGCGATACTTATATCAGACAAACTGGACTTTAAATTAAAGACAATCACAAGAGATGAAGAAGGGCACTACATAATAATTACAGGGTCCATCCATCAGGAAGAACTAACAATCATAAATGTCTACGCACCGAATATGGGAGCACCTAAATATCTAAAACAATTAATCACAAACAGAAACAAGCTTATAGATAAGAATGTGCTAATAGCAGGGGACTTTAATACTCCGCTTACAGCAATGGATAGGTCAACCAGACAGAAAATCACTAAAGAAATAATGGACTTGAAAGACACATTGGACCAGATGGATCTGACGGATATATTTAGAACTTTACATCCTGAGGCCAGGGAATTTACTTTCTTCTCAAGTGCGCATGGCACATTCTCCAAGATAGATCACATACTGGGACATAAAGCAGCCCTCAATAAATATAAAAGAATAGAGATCATACCATGCACACTGTCAGATCACAATGCTTTGAAACTTGAAATCAATTACAGGAAGAAGTCTGGAAAACCGCCAAAAACATGGAGGTTAAAGAACACCCTTCTAAAGAATGAATGGGCCAATCAGGCAATTAGAGAGGAAATTAAAAAATATATGGAAACAAATGAAAATGAAAACACAACAATTCAAAATCTATGGGATGCGGCCAAGGCAGTCCTAAGAGGAAAGTACATTGCTCTCCAGGCCTATTTCAAGAGATTAGAAAAAGCACAAGTCCAAAATCTAACAGCTCACCTAAAGGAGCTAGAGGCAGAGCAACAAGAACGCCCTAAACCCAGTAGAAGAAGAGAAATAGTAAAAATTAGAGCAGAAATAAACAACATAGAGACCAAAGAAACAATTGAACAGATCAATGAAACCAAGAGTTGGTTTTTTGAAAAAGTAAACAAAATTGACAAACCTCTAGCCAGGCTTATCAAAAAGAAAAGAGAGAGCACCCAAATAGACAAAATTATGAATGAAAATGGACTTATTACAACCAACCCCTCAGAAATACAAGCAATTATCAGGGAATACTATGAAAAATTATATGCCAACAAATTGGACAACTTAGAAGAAATGGACAAATTCCTAAACACACACTCACTACCAAAATTCACACGGGAAGAAATAGAAAACCTGAACAGACCCATAACGAGTGAAGAAATCGAATCAGTGATCAAAAATCTCCCAACAAATAAGAGCCCTGGACCTGATGGTTTCCCTGGGGAATTCTACCAGACATTTAAAACAGAATTAATCCCAATTCTTCTCAAGCTATTCCAAAAAATAGAAGTCGAAGGAAAACTCCCGGACTCATTTTATGAAGCCAGCATCACTCTGATTCCCAAGCCAGACAGAGATCCAGCAAAAAAAGAGAACTATAGGCCAATATCCTTGATGAATACGGATGCAAAAATTCTCAACAAGATCCTTGCAAATCGAATCCAGCAGCATATCAAAAGAATCATCCACCAAGATCAAGTGGGATTCATTCCTGGGTTACAGGGCTGGTTCAACATTCGCAAATCAATCAATGTGATCCATCATATCAATAAAAGAAAAGATAAAAACCATATGATCCTGTCAATAGATGCAGAAAAAGCATTTGACAAAATACAGCATCCCTTCTTAATAAAGACTCTCGAGAAAGTTGGGATAGAAGGAACCTACTTAAACATCATCAAAGCCATCTATGAGAAGCCTTCAGCTAACATCATCCTCAACGGGGAAAAACTGAGAGCTTTCCCCCTGAGATCAGGAACACGACAGGGATGTCCACTCTCACCACTGTTGTTTAACATAGTGCTGGAAGTCCTAGCATCAGCCATCAGACAACAAAAGGAAATCAAAGGCATCAGAATTGGCAAAGAGGAAGTCAAACTTTCACTCTTCGCAGATGACATGATACTCTACATAGAAAACCCGACAGACTCCACCAGAAGCCTACTAGAACTGATCCAAGAATTCAGCCAAGTTGCAGGGTACAAAATCAACGTACAGAAATCGGTTGCATTTTTATACACCAATAATGAAGCAACAGAAAGAGAAATCAAGAAACTGATCCCATTCACAATTGCACAAAAAACCATAAAATACCTCGGAATAAACCTAACCAAGGATACAAGAGATCTGTATGATGAAAACTATAGAAAACTTATGAAGGAAATTGAAGAAGACACAAAGAAATGGAAAAACATTCCATGCTCATGGATAGGAAGAATAAATATAGTTAAGATGTCATTACTACCTAAAGCACTCTACACATTCAATGCAATTCCAATCAAAATTGCACCAGCATACTTCTCAAAACTAGAACAAACTATCCAAAAATTTGTATGGAACCACAAAAGACCCCGAATAGCCAAAGTAATACTGAAAAATAAAACCAAAACGGGAGGTATCACCATCCCAGACTTCAGCCTCTACTACAAAGCTGTCATCCTCAAGACAGTATGGTATTGGCACAAAAACAGACACATAGACCAATGGAACAGAATTGAGAACTCAGAAGTGGACCCAAAAGTATACAGCCAACTGATCTTTGACAAAGCAGGAAAGAATATCCAATGGAAAAAAGACAGCCTTTTTAACAGATGGTGTTGGGAGAACTGGACAGCAACATGCAGAAGAATGAAACTAGATCATTTTCTCACACCATGCACAAAAATCAACTCAAAATGGATAAAGGACCTGAACGTGAGACAGGAAACTATCAACACCCTAGAGGAGAAAGCAGGAAACAACCTCCTTGACCTCCACCGCAGCAACTTCTTACTTGACACATCCCCAAAAGCAAGGGAATCAAGAGCAAAAATAAACTGTTGGGACCTCATCAAGATTAAAAGCTTCTGCACAGCCAAGGAAACAACCCAGAAAATTAATAGGCAACCAACGGAATGGGAAAAGATAGTTGCAAATGACATATCAGATAAAGGGTTAATATCCAGAATCTATAAGGAACTCACCAAACTACACGCCCGAAAAACAAACAACCCAGTGAAGAAATGGGCAGAAGACATGAACAGACACTTCTCCAAAGAGGACATCCAGATGGCCAACAGACACATGAAACGATGCTCAGCATCCCTCCTCATCAGGGAAATACAAATCAAAACCACACTGAGATACCACCTCACGCCAGTCAGAGTGGCTAAAATGAGCAAATCAGAGAACTCTAGATGCTGGCGAGGATGTGGAGAAACGGGCACCCTCCTACACTGTTGGTGGGAATGTAAACTGGTACAGCCCCTCTGGAAAACAGTGTGGAGGTTCCTCAGGAAACTAACAATAGAACTCCCCTAGGACCCAGCAATAGCACTGCTAGGAATTTACCCAAGGGATACAGAAATGCTGAGGCATAGGAGCACATGGACCCCAATGTTCATAGCAGCACTCTCCACAATAGCTAAAACATGGAAAGAGCCTAAGTGTCCATCAACAGATGAATGGATCAAGATGTGGTTTATCTATACCATGGAATACTACATGGCAATGAGAAAGGATGAAATCTGGCCATGTGTAGCAACATGGATGGACCTTGAGGGTGTTATGCTGAGCATAATAAGTCAGGCAGAGAAAGACAAATATCATATGTTTGCACGTATAGGAGGATTAGGAGGAACTTAACTGAGGAACAAGGGGGAGAAGAAGGGGGAAATGGTGGGGGAAAGGGAGAGAGGCAAACCATGAGAGACTCTTGAATGCTGACAAAAACTGAGGACTGATGGATGTGGGGGGGAGGAGGGATGGGCATGGAGGAGGACACTTGTGGGGATGAGCACTGGGTGCTAAGTGGAAACTAATTTGACAATAAACTATTTGTAAAAAATAAAAATAAAATGCAGCTAAAATACAAATAAAGATTATTTAAAAAAATAAAATAAACATGTATTATGTTTTATTGGAAGTAGTAGTATAAAAAGCATGTTTCTAAAAATTATGAAATATACTCATAAGTTTGCCAACCTAAAGAAACTGGAATTTGGTTTTTTTCTCTGTTAAAAAGATCATTTTATTAGATTGTTGGTCTGCTTTTAATAAGGAATTGCAAATAAGTTTTATTTTCTTTATCAGCCCAGAAAAACTAAAGTTTCTGTTTTGTTTTCATCATGGCTTTAAACATTTAAAAAGTTTAAAGCTCCTCAACATTAAAGGAGCTAAATTTTGTTAACAACTATATAACCTCATGTAGACTCTCTTTTTGCCACTTTGGTTAAGTAGATAAGTAAAAATTAAGTTTTATAATAATTGGAACCTTCTGAGATTTTTAACACAATTCCCCCAAATTAAAATTCTAAATGAGATCTTTTTATTTGGTATAGTGACATAGGAAGCATTGTCAAACAAATGGTGATAAACTTTCTTAGTTTTATTGTGTAGGTGAATGCTTATATTCTGTTCCATAAATTGTACAAAATTCCTAAAGTTTTAATATGTCCTGGTATAATGTCATCAAATGTAATTCTTATTATTGAAACATTGTGTGTCATAAAAATAACCAGATTTCCTTGTAAACTGCATCATAGTCATTTTATGAGTCTTTTGTCATTTACAGTTACTATTTCACTCTGATACTTTTGCAAATGTGTTTAGCTTCAAGGAGATTCATGAAAAGGACTTTTGACAAATACAGATTTCTGCTATCTGTAAGATCATAAAACTGAACTATGGATTTCAGGAACTAATGGAAAACCTGCATTCAAACAAAACAAGAAGTAGTTACACAGGACTAAATAAGTTGAGAAAGATGATTATAGATTTTATGACTTTCATTTGAAACATTGCTGGTTTTCTAATGTTTGCCCTTACAGATTTAAAGATACTTTTTCTCTCAAGCTATCTATGACTTACGGAAATTTGATAAAGTGTTCCTTTGTGCACAAATTGAAATATTTTTCTTTTCTCTTTACCTGAACTCTCCAGAATTCAGAAACTCTCAGTGAGTATTATTTCTTTCATGGCAATTATAATTATTTGCATAAGTTAATAAGAATCTGTTCTTGTAACAGGACACCATTGAAAACATTGATTATATTATGAAGGCTTTGAGTGGAATGCCATATTTGAGAGAGACATGAATAGACTCAGAGATGACCAGACAGCTCTGAAGAACTAAGATTGACTTTATGCAGCCAGTGAAGCCCCTTGGAAAAAATTGGCCTGATATCTTGTTTACAGAGTTCCCAGAAGCCTTACCAGGTGAGTAAAGAACGTCACTTCCTTGCAGGTGCAGGAACCTCAGGATATTTAGGGGACCTCGAGAAGAGAGGAACCCACCCAAATCTACAAGTATTGCAGGGAAACCTGATGGCAAATATTTGGGCTGCTTCTTGGCTTTAAAAGGCTGTTAGAAGTCCAATCTGAAGTTCCTTGTAAAAAGTTCCAGCAAGGTGGGTTTGAAAGAACATATATGGTCAATCACTAATCTTGCTGCATTTATGTAAATAATTAGGTCAAGTCTGTTAAAAGTGGAATTATTTTGCAAACAAATTAGTCTTAATTTCGTTATCTCTGCTCAAAACAATGGTGATCTTAGAGTGAAAAAATGTTTCAGAAACACACTTTTGTCGATACTAGATTCTAATTCTAGTCTTTAAGTATTGTTTGCTTATAAAAGTATTCTGGATCTTGAATTCCTCTATTTTTCTCAATTATCTGATTAACTCTCAATTAAGTTTCCATTTTTCCATTCTCTTCACTTGAAATCATTGAGAACTAAAATAGCCCTTTTCCTAAAGTGCTGAAAGCTGAAGTTAGTCAGCTGCAGGTAAACTTTAGAGAAATTGCCACAATAGCTCATATATAAACAATCTTCTTGCCTGTTGTATGGGCCATTCAAAAAGATCACCAGAGACATTTGAACCACTAACCAGAAAAATCTATCAGATTGCTGCTGCCTGCCCTCACTCCATGCTTTGAGGATGCTTTGAGCCCTAGATCTCAAAACCTCACTGGCAACTCTTGAGACTCAGGTTTATAATTTGCTTCAATCATTCACCTGTGTTTTTCTATTATACCCATAAAAAATGCCAAAAAAAAAAAAAAAAGGAAGTCTTACTACTAAGACTCCAATATCAAAATGAGGCACTAAGAAATATTTTATAGTGGAGCCAAATTGTTCCATTCCACAATTGGCCCTTGTTGACCCTGTTTCAACAGGAAGTAGTCAGATTAGAGTTGATGTCTCCTTGTCCCTGATCCCACATGACTGTGGAATAGACCTTTTACACTGGGGAGTTATAACAGAGAAATTAGGACATCTGGCTCCATATTGCTTCTATTTCCCTTGCTGCTGTGACATGTAGCTTAGAAATGTCTGCTTAGTCCTGCACACAGGTATGTTACCACTAAAATTTGCAAAAACTGCCTTTTTTTAAAGTTTATTTATTTATTTGAGTGGGGAGGGAGGGGGAGAGAGAGAGAGAAAGAGAGAGAGAGAGAGAGAGAGAGAGATGGGTGTGTGTGTGTGTGTGAGAGAGAGATAATCCCAAGCAGGCTCTGCAATGACAGTTTGACGCCGGGCTCAAACTCTTGAACCCATGAGTCGGATGCCTAACCAGGTACAGAAATGACTATGCTGTTTAAGATTTATGGAAAGGACATGACCAGACTCTTACACACAAAGATCTATTGATCAAGGACAAAGAAGTCTTATGACTTTCCTCAGATGTCTAGAGATGTCAGTCCTCTTTTGATTCCAACCCCACCCATTTCCCCCTTTGCTAACATAAAAGAAGCTGGAGTTTCATGCCAACGGGTAGAATATTGTCCACCATCTCCTCAGATTGCTGGCTTTCCAAATAAAGTTGTTTTCCTTACCCCAGCATCTTGCCTCTTTCTTGACTTATTAGCTTGTCAAGTGTGGTGAGCAGGAGCTTCAACTTGGTTACGCTCTGTGTTAAGTGGAATGTTTTCCTTCTGCAAAAGAGTATTTTACTGATTTTCTCTACATTAATTTGTTAGGGGTTCTTGATGTTGAGGTTATCTGGTTTTCCATGCTTGGATGTCCTCTTTCTATACTCTCTTTTGGCAGGATCAATGATCTCTTACTCACAGGTGAGTCCCCAAAGTTTATCAATGTCGCAGCTTAAATGACACTTCTGGAATGACAGTTCTGGTGTTCCTTTCCTCTCATTAAGGAACTCATGTTTTTCAGCTCACAAAGGACTTTGCTATATTCTTCTCATGTAGGTCACTCTCTGCTGTGATTTCTAAAACAGATCAACTTTAACATAAGATGAGTAGCATTAGCTCATTATCATGGGAACAATTTTTTTTTCAGAATGATGTAAACTGCTGTGCTAGTTGTCAGTAACCATTTAAACACATGAATTGTTTTAGTTTAAATAAAGAAAACACTGTGACATGATAAATATATTTTCATAGTACTTTGCAGGTTTTGTATATTTGCTTAGCAATGGTGATGTTATACCTATTTTCTAGCTTTTAATTAGGCAAAAAGCTGAAGTTAATTTATGAGAAAAATGAATATGTAGTAAAATGAGAAAGTAAAATTCATCTGAGATTTTAGCAGCCAGAGATAACTGCTATTAACTTATTGAATGATCACAATCTTCTATACATATATGTGTGTGAAATCATATGCACTTAAATAACTGACATCAATGGTCTAACATATATATCTTTGATGATATATTTTAAACAGTTTCTTTTCACAATCCCCAAACCTTACAAGAATGTAATTATGCTTAAGTAAAATCTAACATCCTATTACAATTGTATTTTCAGTTTAATTCTGGTAAATAAAAAACACAACTAGCTTCACATACTTTTTTCCCCTTCAGTAAACTTACTTAACAATTGCTCAGCTATTAATTTCAATACTTTATTTACAGTTTTATTTATATTTTATATGTATAAATTACCAAAATGTCTGGAAATAATGAGAGCCTTGGGTTTTAGTCCCTGTTTATCTCCTTCTTTTACTGCAGTAAGACTTCCCAGGTTGGATAAAAGCAGAGATAGTTGGCTTTTACCATTTTATTGATAATATCTCCAAAGGATTTTAGTATATTTAAGTGATCTTATTTGCCTGTTAGAGTGGGAATGACATATTTATCATGGGACTGACATTTTCTAATTTGCTAGTACCAGACTACTGAGTTTCTGTGTTAAATTTTATCACAGTATACTATCTGTCTTAGGCATGCATGTGTTCTATAAATGAATGTCTCAAGATTTTTGCGTTTATGTTTATTAGTCCTATTTTTCTTTTCTGGATCATTTTGTCTGGTTTGGAACCAAGGTTAGATGAGTCATATGCAATAAATTGTGAGAATATTTGCAAGTTTGGTCCTAAACCGTGATAAGCTCCTGTGGTTTGGATCCTCTTTGAGAATCTGATGAAATCTATGTAGAGCTTCCCAGTTGGTTGACACATGAAAGTCCCAGGGGAGTCCCCCATCCAGAGAGATCATGGAAGCTCCATGTCCTGTCTGACATACCTTGCCCTCTGCTTCTCTGTCATCTGGTTGTTTCTGAGTTGGATCCTTTTATAGAAAATTGGTAGTCTTGTTTAAAAAATAAAGAAAAGAAAAAAGGAAAAAAAGGAAAGAAACCTATCTCTGCTCTCCCCAGGGGAGAAAAAAAAACCAAAAACAAGCACATGAACAAACACAAATATTTTCATACATATTGAGAGAATTTATTGGCCTGCTAGAGAGCATCCATTGGACCTAAAGGGTGCCTAACATAGTCCTAGAGAAGTTTCTAGATTCAAGTATATAAAAGTAAAAGTTCAGTCCAAATTTTCCAGAATTCATCATTATTATTAATGTCTGGCAATAAATGAATATTAAGCTTTTATTTTTCATTCATCATTGAATATCATGAGCTCCACAAATAGTTTAGGAAAACAAATTCTAACTAAAGACTATACTAAAACTAAAGGTGATTCTTAAAAAATCAATAAGAACAAAATTAGCAGCATTGTAGAAAAATGTCCTAAAAATAAACAAATAATTAGGAAAGAAAAGATGGCTAATAAAAATACTCAATCACAGGAAAATGCAAAGTAATACAACATAATATTGTCATGACCTTAAGATAGTGAACATTTCTACAGAATTCAGTGCTGCAAAGAGAATGGCAAACAGTACCATTGATGCTAATGGTGAAATCATAGATCAGTGATCTTTGTGAAGTCAGATTTTCAATATCTATCAAAGTTTTTGACACTGCAATTCACCTATACTCAAAGATATATGAAAAATCAGTTCATTACATCCAAGTTTGTATAGTAAAAATTGCATATAACAAAATTTTTCCTGGTGGACAATGATAACATATACGTTATACTTCTATAATAGAATACTGAGCAATAATTTTAAGAGAAGGCATAGAGAAAGAATTATTTCATAACTATTAGGATATGTATGGCATGGATATATTATTAAGTAAAATTCTCTCTTCATTTTAATATTTAGTAGTTTTCATTAGGGGAAAATATGTGAAACAAATATATATATATATATATATATATATATAACACATATATTCATAAATAAAAGTTTACAGCAATTTAGAAGGTCTGGAAAAACAAAAACAAACATATTAACTATGTTTATATCTGGAAAAAGAAATAATGTAGATGTGGGGCTAAGGTGAAGGCAGACATTCTGTTCTGTATTTTCTGTACAATTTAACAAGTACATATTTAGCTATAATTTGTGTAATTCAAACTACATTAAAAAGTGGAAAAACTAGACAAAGTTCACTTTATTAACTTATGTTATTTTCTGCATTGTTCACATTTACTCTTGTTTAGACTGTTGCTTTGACTTGTATAGAACCATACCTACAAGTAAATCTAAGTTAATGAACATATTAACATTAAAGCTGTAGAACACCACTACTATGTTTTTCAAACTACAATATTAAATTTGCAGGTTACTAGTAATTTTAAACATACTTTATATATCGATAAGAAAATATGATTGAAAACATGGCTACCTAAATTAGAGGGAAGTATTCTTTTTAACACTTTAAAGGTCTTCATTTTCTTTAATGTGCTCTCAGAGAAAATAAAATCTGCTAACTTTAAGAATATCATTTTTCTGTATTAGAACAACTTAACCTTTCTGTTTCATTGTTCTGCAGTGTGTGTGTGTGTGTGTGTGTGTGTCTGTGTGTCTGTGTTTCTGTGTGTATGCATGTATATGTATGTATGAACAAGTGTAACTCTGTGCATAAAGTATAAAATTCAAGTTAAGTAAAGGCTCTGCTTTACAACATTCTTGAGCAACTTGACCTGAATTCAGGCTCTCAATTCTTTTTAAAATTAGCCAAAATCTCAGAAGCAGGTTGGTCTAAATCTGGAAAAATAAAGGTTTCAGGTCATTGACATACTGAAGGTGTATTTATTTAATATTGCTCAATAGAACAGCTTTCTGCCTTACAAATTAATTAGCAAATGCAGTTAATTTTTTAGAATCTATTTTTAAGACTTAATTAAGTCTTCATCTTTGTTTTCAATATTACTCTGTCTTTGAAAATAAAGTTATGGAAAGATTAGTCTCTCTCTAAGATTATTACGAATGTGAATAATTAGCTCTGCCATCATGCATTATATACATGTTGGACTTTTCCTTAATTGGATTTTTAACCATTACTGTAAATACTCTAATTTAATTTGCTCTAAAGTGTCTTATTAAATAGCCCAAAGGTGTTGACTTATTATAGAGGTGAATCAAATGTTTAAACTACTTCAGTTTAAGGGAAGAAAATAAAAGCAGCATAAAATATTTTTCTTTGCTTCTAGTTCCTCTTTCTTTTATGGAATTTCAAGCTTATGGAGAACTTGCAAGAATGGAATAAGAAAATTTTAAATAACCTATGCTTCAGTTGACCAGTTGTTTATATTTTGTCTTATTTGATATCGTCTTCTCACTCTCTCCTCTGTGTCTCTCATCTCTGGGAATTCTAATTGCAGATATATTTGTCTGCCTGATGTTGCCTGACAGATAGGCTCTATTCACTATTTAATTTTTTTTTGTTTTGGGGGCACCTGCGTGGCTCAATTGGTTAATTGCCTGATTTCAGCTCAGGTCATGATCTCATAGCTCCTGAGTTTAAGCCCCACATGGGATTCTGTTCTGACAGCGCAGAGCCTAGAACCTGCTCGGATTCCATATCTCCCTTTCTCTCTGCCCTTCCTCTGCTCGTACTCTGTCCCAGTGTCTAAAAAATAAATAAACTTAAAAAAAATTAAAAAACATTTTTTTTTGTTTTACTTTGTGTTTTCAGGTAGGATAATTTCTCCTCCCCCTTTAATTTATTTATTTAAATTCAAGTTAGTTAACATACAGTGTAGTATTGATTTCAAGAGTAGAACCCAGTGATTCATCACTTACATAGAACACCCAAACTAGAGTGATATGCTAAGCAAAATAAGTCAAAGAAAGGCAAATATCATGTCATTTCACTCACATTTGGAATTTAAGGTAGTATAATTTCCATTGCTTTGTCTCAAGTTCACCATGTTTATCTCCACTATGTTAAGGCCATTGAAGGATACTTGATTTCTTTTCTATACTTTACTTTTTAATTTTAGAATATCTATTAGTTTTTTTTAATGGTTTTCAATTCTCTTTCAAGACTCTCCATCTGTTTATTTTTTTATAACAATATTTCCGTTTCAGTCAAAATATTTTTATAATAGCTGCTTTGAAGGTCTGGTTTCCTAATTTCAGCTTCAACATTTGAATAAGTAGGTTTGGTTACTGCTGATAACTTTATCTCTTATCTAATGGTCCTATGTTCTTTCCAGTTCATACAGTTAGTATTTTGTTTTGTTTTGGTATTTTGGGCACTATGAATATTACATTTTAGACACTGAATTCAGATAGCTTCCTTTGAAGAATGTTGAGTTTTGTTCTTTTGAGTAGTTATTTTGGCTGGACTTAAATTCTAAACTCTCTCGTCTCCAGTAAAGGAGCATTTAAAAGCCCTGTTGCTCAGTGCTTTGATTTTTCCTCTATTGCTATCTGTAGGGCGCCTTCGATACTCTTCTACATATACATAATCTATGGAAGAAACAAGGATATGGGGAAAGTTTAGACAGGTTTTGGGCGACCCTCTTTGTGGATACTTCTTTGCCAATATTCCCCTCATGTTTTCATTCCTCTGGTATTCCTGAACTCTGGTCTCACCTTTTCGAACTAGTTAGACTCTGACTTTGCATTTATATTCAGGCTGCCCCACACTGTATGGAGAGAAAAGCCATATAAATTCAGATATCACCTAGCAAACATTTTCCTCCCAGTGATCATCTACCCTCCAGTTCTGCCTGATTTAGATTGTTTTCCAATATCATCAATAGTTATTTTTTCAAAAATTTCAGAGAGTTTAATTTCTGTATATGAGAGGATGAGTCTCTGACATATCATGACAGTGTTATCAAGAGTAGAAATGCTTTGTCATTAACTAATCATATTTGTTTTCAACTGTCCATGCATTGTCAGATGAGTCACAGAATACTGATTCTGTAAATATTATACACAAAGTTTTATCTCACTATTTAAATTGTAAATCATCTTTAAATCCTTTTACCACCCTCAAAAGTAGTAAAATAGAAGCTTAACATAGGAATCATTATTGCACTATTTATTTTGAAATTATTAACAAGAACCCTATGAGGGGAGTATTAATATTTTAATCATGAGCAATTGAGGTTCAGGAGCTGGAAATTTTGTATAAGGTCAGAAAATTGCTAGACTCCACCAAAAAATAATTAATTTAGAATTCCAGAATAACCTAAACATGCTAAAACTTCATTAAAAAATAAAAAAATAGTTCTTTGAAATGTATAGCTTTATTCATTTACCTGTAACTATACCTTAAAACTAAAATCCTTTAGAAATTCTAAACAAAAATGTTGCTATTGACAAATAAATAAAGAAATAAAGAAATATTTATTAATTTATTTATTGACTAATAAATAAAGAAATGCTATAGTTTTTGGTTTTGTTTTTAATTAGAACACTGTGGAAGTCATATGAAATATTCTGTGGCATTAAAGTCAGTGACCAAAAATAACTTATTCTTAATTAAGGATAAAGTTTTTATTCTTCTAAATTCAGTCTAAAGCAGCCCACAGTGTAAGTCATCTTTTTTAATGCTTATAATATTCGTGTCAAAATGAAAAAATTTAATGAGGTGATCCATTACCAAATAGTTCTTAGGCTAATTCTTATCAAAGTATTCCAAATTAATTGTGACTTACTTGGACCTTTGGACTTATGGTTTTGTTGAACCTTTGGACTAAATCTCCTAATATCAGCATATATAGGATATGGTTAACAACAATCTCTAGACTTCCACACCTGCTTAGCACAGGAAAATTACCCTTATAGACATCATCAATGACATGCTATTGGAAGATCAAGTCATCACCTACCTCTTCTAACTATTTGAACAAAAAAAATTGTTCATAATTAGAGAAGTTTAAATTTGAGTGTATCCCTCGTCAAGTCAAATCTCTTTTATTATATTGGAGATGAGGGCTGAATGGAATAATAACTAATTTTATTATCTTTTTCTCATTCATTTTCTCTCTCCCTCTTCCCTTCTCTCTCTCTCTCTTTCTCTTCCTTTAGCACTCTTCCTTCACACTGGACACTTGATCTCTCCTCTACTCCCTCCTCTTCTCTCCATACCATCCAGTGCTTTCCCAAAGTGTGCATGCACACATGCACATGCATACACACCCACATTCACACTACACATTGTCATATAAGATATATGCATTTAATTCTATTATAAAAGAAATCAGAGGAGGTGGTGATTAATTTCACCTTCAATATCACTAAGGTAACATTTAAATGAATTTTTTATTTTATTTTGTTTTTTTAATAAAAGACTCTTTTTAAAAAATGTTTATTTTTGAGAGATAGACAGAATATGAGCAGGGGAGTGGCAGAGAACAAGGGAGAAATAGAATCTCAAGCAGGCTCCAGGTTCAGAGCTGTCAGCACAGAACCCAACACTGGGCTCAAACTCATGAACCATGAGATCATGACCTGAGCTGAAGTCAGATACTTAACCGATTGAGTCACCCGGGCACCCCTTAAATGAGCTTTTTTAAAATGATGGGGTTGATCCTCAGTAGAGGAAAGGACATTCTATACAGAAGGAACAGCATGAAAAATGGCATGAGGTTATCAATAAACCAGGTTTGGAGTCAGTTCTTTGCCTGATACAAGGTAAGGGAAGCAGATAAGACAGGAGCTAATGCTGGGGATACAAAAAAGAGATGGTGTTGTGTAAAGCCAAAAACACTACACTAAATAAAGAGTTTACAGTGTTTCTCAGAAGCATGGGATACCATCTCAGTATAGACTTGCTATTGTTTTCCAAAATGGAGAAAGGCTTATAGTTGGTTTTCCCAATTCTAAGTGGGATACACACTTTAGGTTAAAACATAAAATATGGTAAAATATAAACAAGAAATATATGTTATCTACAATCTTACTAGACAGAGATAACAACAGATAACACTTTGCCATATGCCTTCTGTGTATGTTTGCACTTACAGAAAATATCTATATAAAACAGTTTTACAAACCCTTTCAGTATTTGTTAAATATGTAATAGGTTTTATAGGCAAATGTTAAAAAATTTAAGAGAAAAGTAAGTCTCATCCTACTATTTTCCCATTTCCTCAAGTTCACTGTCTAAAAATTACCAACTCTAATACATAATTTCTGAAATGGCTGTGCATATATAAGAATATGTATATAATTATAATTTAATTATATAAAAATAATTTTAAAACATACTATAGCATATTATGTTGTAAACTGTAAAAACATGTAAAGTGAAACACTATATATTCTATGCCTTGCTGTTTCATGTAATCATTCATCCTGAAAAATATTAAATATTAAAGCATGTTTTAAAGATAGAAAGTGAGAAGTTATACAAGTATATAAATTAATTCACTTTTGTTTGTCTTACTGATTTTCTGACTAATTTGTTGTTTTATTACATTATAAACAAAGCATAATGCTTCTAGAATTTTTAAAGTTTTGACTTATTGAGCATTTTTTATCAAATTCTGTGACAGTTGTATATATACATAGAAAATGTAATGTCTTTCTCAGTTGACTTATATCAATTAGATCAATACAAGCAATAAAGTTATTTAGTTCTTTTTTCTAATTCAATCTATTATAAGTTGAGAGTGACCCATACTAATGAATTTTTCTTCTTGATTCTGATGCAATTATTTTGTATATAGATCATGATAATAAAATTTTCACAGTGGATCAGTGTTTATAAAGTCTTTTTATTTGATTCAGTTGTTTTTAGAGCTATGTATTCTCTGATGATGTGCTGAGAAATTTTAAATCTTCAGTTTCCTTTGTCTGCTCTTTGGTTTCAACGCTTCTGTGTTATTTTATTTTGTATCTCCTGTATATAACACATAGTTGGGTTTTGCTTGATTATCCAATGTGAGCATATTTTTTCTTTTAACAGATAAGCACCCCTTATTTATTTATTTATTTATTTATTTATTTGTAAAGGTTTATTTATTTTTGAGAGAGAGACAGAGCAAGAGCAGGGGAGGGGCAGAGAGAGAGGGAGACACAAAGTCCGAATCAGGCTCCAGGCTCAAAGCTGACAGCACAGAGCCCTACATGGAGCTTGAACTCATGAATGGTGAGATCATGACCTGAGCCAAAGTTGGACAGTCAACTGACTGAGCCATCTAGCGCCCCAAACCTCATTTATATTTATGAAGATGAAATTAATGTTTGTTTCGGTTTTGCCATCTTAATTTATTTTATCTAGATTTTATATTTCATTTATTTTCTTTCTCAATGAGGTCTGTGTTTCCTTTACTTATATCTTTACCTTTGTTAATTTAAAAAATTTATAGTCTCTAAAAGTTATTGTGGTCCTGTATATTGTGATTCTGTGATTTACTCAATGGAATTACTCTATTTCTTACCACTGCCTATTCATTTCCTAATGCAAGTGATGTTGAAATTTCTGTCCATCTACGTTCTACCACCTCTTTGATTTTCATTGTTCCATAGTATTCTTTAGATTTTATAATCCCTGGCTCTTCTAGAGGTTACCTCCATACATTTAAATGCACAGATATCTCTTGATTTTCAAGCTATTTATAGCACATCTTGCCCCTTGGCACAGGCTTTTCTTTACTTGAACGCTGTTTCCCACCCACAGGTTTTCTTGCACTTTGCCGTGCAGTCGCAAAGATGGTGGATTTTCTCAGCTTCTCTTGCAAGATCCTAGTATGAAGTAAATGTGAAGGAAATTTTTACAGCAGTTCTTATCTTTGAAACAAATCTGCTTTTACAAGTAAGGGGCCAATTGGCCTTGCCACTTAAGGTAGTCCTCTACCCTTGAAAAACCACTATTCCAACACTTCTTCATGAAATCTGCACCAGCAGGTATGCTTTTAGGCATTCATCGCCATCCCCATCCCTGTGTTATTTTTACTATGATTTTACTATGATGGGAAGCATATACATATATGTATACATGTACACATATACATATGTATACATATACATGTACACATATATATATATTTGTTCTATATCTATTTTTTTCTTGTCATCAAGATGGATTGCCATTTCTTTTTCACATTTCTCTTGCTATCTATTAGAGTTAGACAAGAAAAGAGGAGTCATCTTTATTCTGTCTTAAAGCCAACAATCTATTTAAAGACTGGGGTTGAGGGTTGTCATACACATGATTGCATTTTAAAAAGAATCACAAGAATATAAAATCATTGCCATGCATATTAACTCAGTTATGATTTTTTAACATCTACAAATACGTCAGATAATCTGAGTTTATCTAAAGTCTCTTCTATTATAAGACACCTAATGATACATAATTCAATTGCATATTTCACACAATAATTGACTTAGGAAGTCCAAGCATGATAACCTAAAAATCCATGAAATTACTCCATTTTTTGTTAATACTTGAGCTTCTACTTTTAGAACTTAACAACCTATGCTTATTATTTGGATCATTTTTAATCTAAAAATCATCACTGTTACTAATAACACTGTAACTGACAGTCATTTATTCACACCTTAGTATTAAAAACTTTTGAAAAACATTTTTGAGAAGGAACTGATTAAAAATAAGAAGGGTATGGATTCTGTGGAAGGAGGTATTAAGATGCAAACTGAAGTGTACATTTTGCAAGTTCAAGTTTGAAGGAAATCACCAGCTATAGGAACATAAAG
This sequence comes from Hyaena hyaena, assembly GCF_003009895.1. Lineage (NCBI taxonomy): Eukaryota > Metazoa > Chordata > Mammalia > Carnivora > Hyaenidae > Hyaena > Hyaena hyaena. Next base: position 115,043 of record NW_024081187.1, on the reverse strand, counting down.
AAGTTAGATTGCAACTACAAACTAAGAATAAGGAAAAACTTCACCTAAGACTTGATATTTTGATATTAAATTGTACCTTAAGATGTTTCAATATTTTAAGATGTATTTAAAGAAAGTGAATTTCAGGCTGAGGAAATGAAATGCTTTAAGTCTCAAAATATATTGAAAATATGAAGTATGAGTAAGCTTAAATGCAATGCAAAACTGGGTGGATAGCAAAACATGTGTAGGTGGGTTTATCTGTCAGACACTTTAGATGTCAATGACAGAAATTAAACTTATAAGAGGTAACTCTTAAAAGGAGAATATATCATCTCTTAGATTTAAAACACAAGATCAAGAGTGGAGATGGCCTCAGAGTCAACAAGAAAACTCCTGCTTAGGCAAGAATTTTGTCCTTGGTTCAGATAGCCTCCCCTGAGGTTAGTTCTCTGCCCACTACAGTGGGAGAAGCAGCTCTAAGGCTGGTAGCACTGTTTGTTGTCTGAACGCAAACTGACCTGCACCCCAAGCTCCTTCGCTGAACAGGTCCACTGGCTTTGCTCTACAAATTATCAGCCCTGCCAGCCCTTCTCTGGGCTCAAGTGTTACTGGGCTACACTGCTTCCAGGTGTTCCCCTACCAACCTCTCTGGTCAGATGTGTCTGGGAGACACTCTCTACAGCTGTGGGGCTATGACTCCTTGCTTAGGGATGTGAAAACCAGGCTCTAGGGCTGGCTAAACTCTTCATTTGAAGATTCAAATCAAGCACATTTTCGCCTTGCCAACTTCGCTGGTCAGAGTGCACCACTGACTTGGTTCTACAGATGAGGAAATCAACTGGTTGGGATTATCATTTGGGCACTGCAGGCATGCAGCCAGTCTGCCAAAATAGAAGTGCTGGTTGTTGTAAGCCCCTCCTCCCTTCCCCTTCATAGCAAGGTTCCCAGGGGCTGGGTTCCACAGATTACTCTGTAGTGTCAGTGGGATGAGAACAGACTGGTGCTTCCCACAAAGAGACAGAACCATGTTGCTGAGGAGATGGTGCTGGTTGTCCCCCATGGATTTTCTTTTCCCAGTAGAGATGCCAAATGCTTAGGGAAGACCCCTCCTTGTGGTGCTCTGCTCTCCTGGGTAAGGGTCATCATGTAGCTACTTCTCTTACCCTTCTCATGCAATCTGTCTTGATCTCTGTGTTATAGGATGGTGTTTTAGCCTGATCCCTGTGTTCTAGGACTCTCTAGGACCTTTCAGTGGTGTCTTATTATTGAGTAGTTGTTAGTTGTTCTTCTTAGGGGTAGAAATTCAGGAGTGACATATGTTGCATCTTGGTTGCCTTTTCTAGATTTTAGAGATGGATTCCTTGCATTGTTTGGCTCATGGTCTCTTCCTCCATCTTCGAATCCACAAATCTCTGCTCCAGTTTTACTTCACTTCTTGTCTCTCAGATCCCTTGCCTCCCTCCTATAAAGAGCCTTGTGATGATATCAGTTCTAGCTGGATAATCCAGGATAATCTACCCACTCAAGATCTACATCTTAACCATATCTGCCAAATTCCTGTTGCCATTATAAGGTAGCATTCACAGGTTCTAGCAATTAGAACATGGACATTTGGGGAGCCATTATTCAGCACCACATATAGTTTATGCTTTTAAACCATGTATGCTACTATTAACTGAATAAAGTTTGAGTAACCTCACTTGAAAAAGATCTATTTTTTCAATAAAAGAGCACTGAAAAGTTTAATACAGCTTTGCAATCACCAAATATATGACATATAATCATTAGATTTTCTCAGAAGCCAATTGGTCAGGTAATCAACATGATATAAACATTAATATATTAATTTGCCATTAGTACTTTTCAGTTACTAAAGAGATTATTGACTGTTTATAGGGCAGTTGCATTCCAATATACTTTTAATATAAATTTTATTTATTTATTTATTTTTTGTTTTGTTTTTAAGTTTATTTATTTCGAGAGACAGAGAGAGAGAGAGAGAGAGAGAATGAATGGAGGAAGGGCAGAGAGAAAGAGACAGAGGATCCCAAGTAGGGCTCCAACATGGGGCTCCAACTCACAAACCGCAAGATCATGACCTGGGCTGAAGTCAGACACTTAACTGACTGAGCCACCCAGGCGCCCCTATAAAACTTATTTTAAATATAATATTTACAAGTATTAAGCAAGCTAAAACTTAGATTTATTTTTAGAAAGTTGTGTGGTTGGGATTGAAGTTGATTGGCTATGCTTGGTTCATGATTTCCTACACTTCTTCCCTCAGTATCCAAAGAACAAGAGGATGCAAAGCCTGTAACATTGGGAAAATGCGCCAATTCCTAGAAGCAATTATCTTTTGCAACAACATGGATATAAAATTTATAGCGACTAAGTCATGACTACAAGACAACTGTGTCACATTTTCCAAGAATAGCACTGTCTGGTATCTTCTGAGACAACCCAATGTCAGATGATGCTCTAAATAGAGAGTGGCAAAAAGCCACACTACCAAACCCATGCCTGATGACCTATCCCCAGAATGTAGAAATAATTTTCACAGCTTATAAAACCAAAGGTGTTAGATTGAGAAAATTACCAGTGGCCATATAGTTTTTACTTCATGTCCAATAGCTATGCTAGCTTTCCGAACAAAAGTAAGAGGATACGCTATAAATTCCCTATTCTCTAATTCCTTACCCAAATACTGCATCTGACATGTGGTTAACTTTCTTTCTTTCTTTTTTTTTTTTTTTAAAGAATTTGAAGTATTTAGTGATATCAGCAACTTTCTATGCTTTGCACCACCCTGGAAAATAATTGGCAGATTGTTGGGAGAATGATCTAGTAAATCAGTGCTTCCCAAACATAGAGTCAATGCTCAAAATGTAAGTGCTAAATGAATGAATGATTGTATTTATTGTCATTATAAGTGAAGCATTCTTGGTGTAAAAATAGAAAGAAATGGTCCCCAAGCAGTATGTAACCATTAGGACTGCATTCAGCTTAAAATGTAAGAAAACCCAACTTACAGTGGTTTTACTAAATAGGAGTTGTTTTTCTTATAAAGGAAAAAATTCAGCAGTAGGATTCCAGTGTCTCTTATGCCAGAGACCAGGCTTCAGGTAGCTTCTCAATCTGCCCAATCATTTTGCAGATTTCATATCTAATGCCTTGTGGTAACACTCATCCCAACATGGCTATGACACCTCCATACATTGCCTCTGCATTTAAGAACAGGCAAAAGGCAAAACTAGTCCTATGTGACCCTTTATTTGGAATGCAGAAACTTTCCCAGAAATCTCTGCAACAGACGCCATTAGGTTTCATTGGCTGGAAATGGTGATAGGTGAGCATCAGATTTTACAAATACAAATATAAGGTACAGAGTTACATTTGAATTTTAGGTAAACTATTACTAGTTTTTACTCTAAGTATGCCCAGAATAATATCTGGGACACAAAAATTAGTCATTGTTCATCTGAGAGGCACATTAACTGGATGTTCTGTACTCCATCTGGCAACCCTAATTGAGTCACACAGCTACCCTACTACCAGGGAAATTGGGAAATCAGTTAATACAGTCATGACTATCTTAAGCCAATTATAATTTATCATTTAGGCCTCAGGACATTGCCTATATGTAAAACAACAGATTTTTTTCTTTTTTAGCAAGAAAAAGAGAGAGAGAAAGGGAAGGCAATTAACAGTGGCTGACAGAGGCCACTGGAATATATTTCTCATCAGTTCTAAGAATTGGAATAGCAGAGAGGGTGAATTTCAGAGGACCGGGATTCAGAGAATTTAATCTGCTTCCAAATATAAATCTACACACAGCCAAGTGCAGAATGACTAAAACAAAAAGAAAGAAATCCAGTAGCTTGCCTTTTAATTTATTAAAGAAAATACAGAATTACATTTTTTGTTTCCTTTTGTTTTTGTACAAAATAAAAATATAAATGAATATTTAATGTTGAGGTAGGGAAGATGTTTTTCCAAATAAAATAGAAAAAAGTTACAAAGTACCAACAGGCTTAACAAAACATGTCACTTTAATAGATTAAAAAAACAGTAATTAAAATAGACAAACTGGGAAACATTTTGCAACAAATAAAAGAGACAAAGTGTTAATATTCATCTTTTTAAAGAATTTCTACAAGTTAATAATTAAAAATATCACTAATATCTTAGAAAATGTGAGCAGAGACACAAACCAATGAGACATAGAAGAAAATGTGCATGGCTAATAACATGCTTAGAATAAAATCCAACAAATTGGTAATGAAAAAAACAAAAATCAGGTGAATAAAATGTAACTTTTAACTATCGTATTTTCAGTCTATGATAGCAAAGCATTTTCTTTTTTTATTAAAATTTTTTTAATGTTTCTTATTTATTTTTGAGAGAGAGAGAGAGAGGGGCAGAGCACAAGTTGGGGAGGGACAGAGTGAGAGGGAGACAATGAATCCAAAGCAGGCTCCAGGCTCCAAGCTGTCAGCACAGAGCCTGATAAAGGGCTTGAACTCACAAACATGAGATCATGACCTAAGCCAAAATCAGACGCTTAATCCACTAAACGACCCAGGTGCCGAGCAAAGCATTTTCTTATTTAACAGCCTTGTACACCAATGGTAGAAGCAAAGACTGATGCCAAACTCCTGGAAAGCAATTTAAAATACATATGAAACAATTAAAAGGTATGCCCATTGAATAAGCAATCCTAAACCCAGAAATCACTTCTTAGAAAGTAATCATTTTGTAGATAAATAATTCTGTGAAAACTTCATTTCTTAATTTAAACAATACTAAACCATTTAAGATGGAAATAAAAATTGTGTCACCCATTTCCTTGATATTCTGGGAAAGGCAAAGCTATAGGAGCCAAGAGAACGGATTAGTGGCTGCCAGGGATTAGGGGTAGGAAGAGAGTCTGAGTGTAAAGGAGTAGGAAGAAGGAATACTTTGGGGTGTTGGAATTGCTCTCTGTTATTTGGGTGATGGTAGTTACCAGACTCTCTGCATGTGTTAAAGCTCATCGAACAGCATATCAAAAGAAATGAAAGGAGGGTAGGGAGGAAGAAGAGGAGGAGAAGATGGAGGAGGGAGGGGGAGGAGAATGATTGCACGACGTTGAAAAGTATTGTCACCAACAGGCATAAAAAAATTCATGTTGGAAAAAAATTAGAAAAGAAATTTAAAAAACACTTACTTCTTAGTACTCCCTGCTCAAGCTAGCACAAAATGCTAGTAACAGCTAGATGAATTTTAAAAGCCCTTACTCTATATTTGTGTATCTTTATTTATAAATGAAAAATATATTTAAAGTATGTTATACTTATATCTTGCCTTATCACTTATAAGATAAGCATTTTTCTATATAATTGCATATTTTATATGCACATTGTGGAATAACTGAACATCTGTCACTTAGTTTAGTTAACCATTTTTATATATTTAATAATATAATGATTAAATATGATCTCTATATATTATATATTTATATATATACAGTAAGTACCTATATATATTTTAGTCAGAAGGAGATATCAATGTTTTTTAATGAAAGCCATGACACTATTCTTGGAGAAAAGTTGCTATGGTGATTTTTGTGTTAACTTTAAACAGAGTTTTAGATTCTTACTATATTTCTTCTTCGCACCTGTTACAGAGCTGCCAGGACAGCCTGTCTGGCATGATGTACTGCTCTTTCTCTTCTTTTGCTATGAAGTACAAATGGAGTGATTAGAGCAAAATGGTCATCTTTAATACATTTTTCCCATTCAGTGGATTTCAAAAGAATAATGAATCATTAGGAAGATTTCTTAGTCTTTGAACCTTATCAAAATATAATATCTGAAAGCTCTAATATCTGCATATATGATATCCTTTTAGATAATCACACTCTGTGGTATATTTGTAAATTTCTCATGCTACAGAAATTGTGAAGACATAAAAGAACCACTATGCTATTAGAAGAGGCAGATCTTTGAAATTTATACTGCATTTCATTATGATGCTAAAATAAGAGAGACTAGGAAATAAATGGATTATATGTACACAGAACTCAAAAGCAAAGTTTGCTTAAAGCAAGAAGGAGCCCAGATTAGAAAACAGAGATAATTCATCTGCATGCATGTATGCATGAGAATCTCAAGCAGTAACACAGATGTCAGAGAAAGATTAGATTTCCACAACACATTGTCCTACCTATCCTCCAAGGTGTAGCTCAAGATCAGAGGGCCATGTTGTAATGCACAAGTGGGAAGGAGGAGGTACATCAGAAATAGATATTTTTTGTTGGAGTGTTCAGTTTAAGTTCAATGACATTCCCAAACTCGATAGCCTGGTTACCAAGTCCAAGTAGGCAGAAGAAGGGACTGGAGAATAGGTAACTTTCTTGCCGGGTATAAAATATTAAGTGATGAGACAGTCATTAGGCAGGAACATGGTGGCTACCAGGGCTTAAAGGACCACTATTGCAGCTCCTAGTTTGTTTCGCCACACACACTGGATCCAGCTAGTAAGGAGACAACATCCCAAATGAATTCAGACAATTTGTTACTTACACGACTGGGAGTGGCAAGGTCAGCATTTTGTCAGCTTCTGTATTCCAAGACCCATGGGAAGTTACTAACCCAAAAGGGCCAGCAAATATGCAGCTTGCTTGGTAGTTTGTTCTGACACTGAAGAGTCAGTTCTAAACACTAAGCCAAGGAGTTTTAAAGCATGTAGAGAAGGATAAGGCGAAAGTCTTCTTGGGTTCAACAGAAACTAGGGAGATGGACTAGATACAAATTGTGGCACTTTCCTTGAGATAGGGAGGTGGATGAGAAATGGCCTTGTGGCAATTTCTCCTCGCCAAGCTCCTTATCTTTCCGTACCTGTTCCAGAGAAATCACAGGGTATTTCACAGTCTTGGGGTAGACGGCAGTCACTTCTTGCCCATGTGGTCTATGTGAACTTGTACAAATTTACTGGTGGACCAAAGTGGAATTGTTCCTCTACATAGAATGATCCATGAGGTGTTAGGCACTGAAAGTACAACTGCAAATAGTTACAAAGTCTTGCTTATTATTTTTTTTTTAAGTCAAAGATATGAGCATATACTAAACTAGTGAGTTTTTAATCAGGACACTGGTGGGTCTTGACATACCAGAAAGAAACACGTGGAGAAAATTAAATTTGCAAAAAACAACATGGCTTTGAATCAAGTTAATTTAGGCTCTGAGCTGTGATGTATTAACCAGACACTGTTGTCCCTAAACCACAATTAATTTGCAAATAAATTAGTAGACTAATCTATTTTTTTGTCTCTCACCCCCTACTAGTGAACACACTACTCAGATGCAGCCAAGCCTCTCAGACTAAATAAAAATTCTTATATACATAAGTATATATAAGTATATACAAAGTATATATATATATATATGTATCTCTGCTCATATACTTATAGACTATGACCTCTTATAGACATTTGACCCTTAATTTGTGACCAAACTTGCAACTTTCAGCTTACCTTGAATTGTGAAGTCTAATTTTGTTTTTCTTTTTGTTTTGTTTCTTATTGAGAAACATTGGATAAATATGCTACCTATTCTAATAAGTTTTTCTCAAAAATACTAGGACGCACTTACCTTCTCTTCCTTAGGAGAAAGACGTTTTTAGAAATGTTGAGGGTCAGAGAAAAGAGTGTCCCAAGGTTGATCGCTTCCTCCAGTACAGAAATATAACTCGGTGCTGTAACCTTCAAAAATTAAGTTTGGGCAACACCAGAGAATCTAAATGGGTAAATAAGTGCACATCTTTTAAATCTATGATATTGCACATATGGGAATCAGCCATCAAAATAACGTTTTAGTGATAATTACTTGCCAGGGGACATGGTGACTTTTCTAACCTCGCTGAGTTCTGACCTTGCTTCTTTTCCCTTCTTACAATTGTCTACTTAAATTTATATCACGAACCTCTGAATCCATCTTATCAGTCTATATAGCCTGTATGTATATATAGATATAGATATAGGTATAGATACACACATATGCAGTCAACATGTATTTGCTGAGCCTTTTTTAAGTGTACATTATATAAGAGACAATCAATGGCTTAATAAAGATAATTTCAGAGTTTGAACTATAATGAAGAAAATGAAATAGGTGATGTGACAGAGAATGGGTGGAAAGTTTCCACAGAGGTCTTCTGTGTCTGGAGCAGGTTCTTCAACATCAGCACCTAAGTATCTTCCTGGGGAAGATCAACCAACATGAAGATACTTTTATACAATTGAATTTTCTATTTAAAGTTAATAACTCAATTTATCCATCATTCAGTTTAGGAAATATTGTGGGTCTATTGAATATAAAAAATCTTATGGAAAAGACTAATTCTATCTATTGGATCAAGTCATAAACGTCTTTGAATTTGTATGCTTTTGATGTGTATTAAAATTGCCTTCATTTTATAATCTTATAGACTTTTCCTTTTTCTTTAACCTTGAAAATTTGTACAAATTTATCCAGATGCAGTTCAAAACCCATGTTGCAAGAAAGCCTTTCCTGTTCTTCCAGTTCTGTTTAAACCCCAAGCTCCCTGAATGTTTCTCTCTTGCTTTATTCATCTTTGGGAATTCCATTCCCTGACTAGACTATGAGCTCCGAGAGGGCAGCAGTCTGCTGGTGCCAGAGATAAATGAAAACACAAATCAATGACTGACTGTAGGAGGTAACACGCCGTGTCCTGGCTACAGATGGAAATAGTACTGGCGGCAACTGCATGTGTGACAAATGACTTTTATTTCCAGTTCCAGATTAAGTTACAACTCAAGAATTACATGTTGCTTATCTACATAAGAAATCTGTTTTACAATGCAGTCTAGGAATAGGTTTGCTTCTCTCAAAGGTCTGGATTTTTTTTCTACTCATAGATAATGAAAACTATGTAACTAACAACATTTCCCTTTCTGCTTTGACTTTTTAGGATACCACACTGAAATTTATGTCTCAATTATAACAACCATTTTGGACCTTATGCCTGCTTATCTGTGTTCTCTTTTCCCCTTGGTCTGTTCCTTCTATTCTAATTTATATTTTCCCTGGTCCTGATATTTTATTTATGTTTTACTATTTTGTTGGTTGTGTTTTTATAAGCCATCCTAAATCCTTCGTGGATTAACTCAGGATATAAGTAAGCTACTTACTTAAAACTGTTCTGAGTGCATTATCTGTACCATCTCTAAGCCACATAGATTCTCAGAAAAAATAAACTTTTTTCTCCTAGCTTTTAAAGTTCTATTTAAGAGACTTTTAAAGAGACTTAAATGTCTCCCCAAGAAATAGTAAGCTTGTTTCAAGAATATTTGTATGTAATTTCATTTATGAAAACTGAATTTAAATTTTAGACACTACTAAATTTCATTCTCTTATTTCTAAATGATATTTATTTATTTATTTATTTGTTTATTTTTTGAGAGAGAGAGAGAGCACACATGCATGTGAGTGGGGAAGAGGCAGCGAGAGAAGAGGACATAGGATCTGAAGCGGCTCCATGCTGAGAGCAGAGAGTCCTATGTAGGGCTCAGACTCACAAACCATGAGATCATGACCTGAGCCCAAGTGAGACACTTAACCAACTGAGTCACCCAGATGCCTCTCTAAACAATTTTTTAGAACTCAAGTCTTTTAAATCTTAGTAAGAATCATTCTTTCAAAGGCCCACTACTTTCATCTCATTTTCCTTTTTATTTTCAGGTTCACATCTATGACATTTATTCCTAGATATGACTGTGGATTTGTTCATCATCTATGTATATAACATTCTTACCTAATACTTTCAGGAACTGATTTGGCTCCATTGAAATCATTTAAAACAAAATGCTTACAGGAAACAAATAATGGCCTAGAAGCTATTGATAAGTTTGCCTACGTAAATTTTAAACGCTTGTGTGGGAAAATATCATAAAAGAATTTTCAAATGCAAAGGAAGATCTAGAAAATATTAGTCAGTTCACATAGTTGATTTGATTGATAGGAAGAATTTCTTTGTCTTTTTTTAAAGTTTACTTATTTTTTTAGAGAGAGAGAGACAAAGCACGAGCAGAGAAGGGGCAGAGAGAGAGGGATACACAGAATCCAAAGCAGGGTCTAGGCTATGAGCTGTCAGCACAGAGCCTGATGTGGGGCTGTTACCCATGAACCATGAGATCATGACCAGAGCCAAAGTAGGTCACTTAACCACTGAGCCACCCAGGCGCCCCAGGAAGAATTTGCTTAATGTACAAACATCTCATGCAAATTACTGAGTAAAAGACTAATAACTCACAATATAAATGATTAACGTATGTGAACATGAAGGTCACCAAAAAATAAATTAACATGTAGAAAGATGGGTAACTTTTAAAAATATTAAATTTAAATTTTTAAATTGAAGTCTAGTTGACATACAATGTACATTGGTTTCAGGTGTACAATGTAGTAATTTGACAAGTCTATACATTATGCTGTGCTCACCACAAGTGTCACTACCTTCTGTTACCATATAATGCTATTATGATACCATTGACGATACTCCCTGTATTTGTATCTTTCATCCCCATGACTTATTCATTCCATGATAGGAAGCCTGTACCTTGCACTCCCCTTCACCCATTTTGTCTTTCTCCCACCCACATCCCTTCTGGCCACCAACAGTTTGTTCTCTGTGTTTATGGGTCTGTTTCTGCTTTTTTTGCTTCTTCATTTTTTTGTTGTTTAAGATTTCCCATATAAGTGAAATCATATAACATTTGTCTTCCTCTGACTTATTTCACTTAGCATAATAGTCTTTCTGTCCATCCATGTTGTCACAGATGGCAAGATCTCATTCTTTTTTTGTGGCTGAATAATATTCCATTATACATGTATACCCAAAAGATGTGAAAATTATCATAATAAATGAGGCCTAAATACAAAGACTATGAGATATAGTTTTATTCATCATTAGGCAGAGATTAAGCTGTTTGATAACAGTGAGTATTATTCAAGATACTGAGAAATAATCCTCTCACATGCTATTAGTCACAGTGCACATTGCTGTGAATATCAGAAGGCAGTGTTTATCAACATTTTTAAGTGTACATATTTTTTAATCCAGAAAATCAATGGGGTATATTTGTATACACATATTTGAATTAATAATAAGTAAAAAGATCTTATTTCCAATATTGGTTGTAATTTTGAGAGAACGAAGACAAATATTTACCAAAAAATGACTAAAGTTGTTCATTTACTCAATAAGTAATTATTGTCTATTGTAGACCAGGTTTAGTTCTAAGCTTTATAATTAAAATGAAGAAGATAAAAGCTTACATTCTAGTAGGAGTCATGGAAAATGAATAACAAATTTAAGCTTATATATATATGTATTCATATACATATTCAGATTGTAATGCATACTATAAAAAAAAAACAAAATTAAGGAGCATGATTGAGATGGCTGGCCTATATTAGATAGAGGAGTCAAGGAAGAACTCTGAGAAGGTGACATTTGAAGTGTGACTAGAAGAGCAGAGGAAAAGCCATATGATAACAAGGGGGAGGGTGCGGTGGCTTATTCATACAAAGCTGCGATAAAAAGTAAGGAGATACGGGGCGCCTGGGTGGCCCAGTCAGTTAAGCAGCCGACTCTTGATTTCAGCACAGGTCATGATCTCACAGTTATGGGATTGAGCCCCACATTGGGCTCTGTCCTGAACATGAAGACTGCTTAAGCTTCTCCCCCTCTCTCTTCCTCTGCTCTTACCCAGTTTGTGCATGTGCTTTCTCTCTCTCTCAAAAAAAATTAATTAAAAAAAGAAAGGAGATGAATCTAAATGGACTTCTAAATGCATTCTATTATCTTTCTTGTTAAGAAATTGTTAATAGGTAAAAATTGTTAATAGGTAGCAAATGTTACAGAATAACATTTATTATATAATCGTATTTGCTTGGATGAATTTGGGCAAATATGTGTGTGTTTTTGTGGTGTGTGTGTGTGTGTGTGTGCACGCACACACACATGCATGTACATACACATGTATATCCATCAGAGATTTCTAAAAAATATAACCCCATCAACAGTGATGATACTTGAATCAGTAGAACTTAGATATCAGGAGGCATTTAAATTTCATCTTATAATCATACATTTCACAAACATTTTCACCATATGTGTTATTTTTTAAATAGCAATTTCAAAGTTAGAATGTATAAAATATATAGGAGAAGTGAATAATAGGACTAGGAAGGAGAAATTTTAAAACAGCTCCTTCTGTATGACATTACAGGTTTTCAGGTCTTTCTTAATCTTGGTTTTATTACTGAATGAAATTATCATCAGCCTATTTGTCAGTTTACACTTGGATGAATGTATTCCTAAAATCAAACTGATACATTTCTCCATTTATTCCACTAAAGTAGTATCACATTTTTTTGTTCCAAAGAGCTTATCATTATTGCTTAAGAATTCAATTTTCTTAAAAATATAATATTAGTGTGGCTGTGGTATATGGATTACTTTAACGAATTATAGCACTAAACTTGAGGAATATTTAGTTATTTTAATCAACTATTAATTATTTATGTCTTGTACAAAGGAAGATGATCAGAAAGTTCTTCAGAGCTTAATATACTAATACCGTTTTAGTATAAACACATTACCTTTTGCAAAGCACTTCTACATTTATTTCAATCTGGATGCCACTTCCTAGGTGAGTCCATTTCTAACCCATCCAGGCAGTTATTCCCCTCTATAACAGCATGCTATCTTGACCCTGTCATTGCCCTTGATTATTTTTATAATTTATATTGATTGTGTTATTTATCAGGCTCCCCAATCTTGCCCCCAGAAGAAAACTGATATGTCTCTCAAAAGAAAAAAATAAGTCATAAAAGAGTTTTTATTTCTTTAAGCCAAAAGCTCTTTGAGCCTAAAGAAGCAAAAAAAGGCAATAAAACCCCAGGTATAATCCCACAATGAAAAAAAATTATTTTTTCCTTGGACATTATTCTTATCTTCTTACACAGATATATGTTATATATACACAAAAATAATTTCTAAAATATTATTTTGTATTTATTCTTACAAAACTTGCATTTTTTTACCAAAAAATATATCACATGTATATTTTCATCATTAAATATTACCCAACATAAGCATTTAAAAGTTATACCATTTCATTCTATATGCATCAGTTGGTCTTCTAACATTATAATTTTTGGGTAGTTTCCAATTTTTTTCCTGAAGAAAATGGTTATGTTATATAAAATAAAAAAGAAAGATGTTGAGAATAAGGAGAAAACATACATGTGGCGATAACAAAGAGTAGTCTTTCCTCCATTCAGTATTTTGTATCTTCTGCATGTCACCACCCACCCCCAGTAATCCAGTCCACCCATCTGCCCTTTGGTGGGGTCAGCTCTGGGGTCTCATCTGATATGCATAAGCTGAGATCTACTTCAATTCTGCTCCTTTATGCAACATCATAAGACCCTAGCTATCTCTTTTTAAGGACACAATCAAATTCAGGCTTGTCAAAATTATGGTTATTTACGTCATATAGAAAACATTATTTGATAGCATTGTTCTGTAGCTTGAGTAAAATCCTAGGGAAGAATCTCTCTTGATGTGGCTTTTCTTGGACTTGAAATAACAGGCAATGTTACTCCTTTCAGAAGCTCACCAGACTCCTGTCTAATTAGTAGAGTTCTGTGGCTAAAAACTAATTTTGATCCAATAGTGAGAGTTAGATTAAATAAAAAGCTTTAAGGTAATTGGGGCTTGAGGTAGCATGCTCTACTGATTGGGCTCTATCAGGAAAACACTGGACCATTTTTCCCAAAGCCCTCTCCTCAGAAAGGTGATGTAGCATGGACAGGTGCATTGGCTTCCTGACACCAAACATCAGTTGGGATCTGATGACTTAAGAGACCAGATGAGGAAGACTCCTGGGAACCCACTGGCTTTCAGAGTTCACTTCATGTCTTTCCATGGTTAACAGCACCATCATACTGTGCCCCTCTGTTAGAAGCAATAGAGTAACCTTCAATATGTGCTTGTTCCTTGTCATTAGGTAAAATCTAAAAGCAAAGAAACCTGTAAATAGCTTCTGCTTACAAATCCAATTTATGCAAGTGCCAGCCTGTGATTTAGAATAGTGGCTTGAGTGCCTCTTCATGCAGAAATTTGCAATCAGAAGGGACATACACAGGATCAAATAATGGAACGATGTATTCTTATTGCACCCCATCATCAGAGAGGATGAACATATTTGAAAAATGACAGAGCAGAACAATATGCTATACCACCTGGAATGCTCAGAGACAGAGAAGAGAGAACAGGTGTTTTGGACAACTGAACAGCTCACAATGGAAGTTCATATTTCAGAGAACATTTGTTGAAATAACTGCCTATTTATTCTCTTTCTCTTGCTTTGACTCTACCAATCTTCATTAAAAATAAATATTCAAAGCTGATGTTCAATAACTTTGATATTGAACTTTGTTCAACAGCTTTGATATTCAAAGCTAAATATTCAATAACTGATCCTCACTTACTGTCAAGACTAGTAATGAAAGATTTTCAGGAAAAGTTCCCTATTATAGTTTAAAAATGCATACCTATAATTAATATTTGCTTCTTCCTGTGTACTAGTCCCAAAACTAAGTCTTTCACCTGTGTTTACTTGTGTAGACGTCACAGTGATCTTGTAGAGCAGATACTCAAACTTATTGAGTCAAAAGTTCCTTTTCCTGGAATACTGTGCCATTTATGGTGCTTCTCAGAATTTTAGAAGTGCTACATTCTACATCTCTACCCCAAATTCTTGTGTTGGTGTTGGTGACACTCTTATCTTACCAACTTGGCTGAAGCACAGATTTAAGCTTCTTTTTAGAGGCTACTGCATCACTTTTACATGCTGTTATATAACTTTTGTAGATTGAAGAGGTATAGGGACAACTTCATTTAAATTTTTTTTTACATTTTATTTCTGAGAGAGAGAGAGCGAGAGCATGAGCAGGGGAGGGTCAGAGAGAGAGGGAGATACAGAATCTGAAACAGTCTCCAGGCTCTGAGCTAGCCATCAGCACAGAGCCCGACGCAGGCCTCAAACCCACAAACCGTTAGATCATGACCTGAGTCGAAGTCGGATGCTTAACCGAGGCTTAACTGAGCCACCTAGGAGCCCCGACAACTTCATTTAAAATAAGGAGGTGTGTTTCAGTGTAATAGCAAAGGGGTAATGACCTTTTATCTCTTTGAAATCCTGTTCTGATGAGGTCTATTATCTCAGAAACACTGTAATAGCAGGAGATTGTTAAATGGTCAAGGAAATACTTAAAGTGTAGACATTTTTCCTTTTTCTCGTTTTACTAATTTTTATCTGTCCTCATATATTTATGTGCTTTATTTCTTTCTTAAAATATGTCTTTCTTTTGGATGAAATGCAGTTGTTTTCATTTCATTTTATTTTTCTTAATGTTTACTTAGGGTTTTTTTTTTTGTTTTTTGGGTTTTTGTTTTGAGAGAGAGAGAGAGAGAGAGAGACCCAGCACCAGCAGGGAAGGGACAGAAAGAGAGGGAGACACAGAATCTGAAGCAGGCTTCAGGCTCCGAACTGTCAGCACAGAGCCTGACTCAGAGCTCAAACCCACAAACTATGAGATCATGACCTGAGCCAAAGTTGATGCTTAACCACCTGAGCCACTCAGGTGATCACCCAGTGATTTTCATTTTAAAAGCCAATATTTTTAATGAAATTAATATATCTGAATAACAGATATTCAAATAATGTTTAGAATGCAGTCTGGCTCCTGTTTGCCCCAAGTCTGGAACAACCCAAAGACTAAATGACAGAAAAGGAGACATTCTCTACTTCAAGTAAAATTGCTCTATGATGAGTAAGGGTCTCCTGGGAAAATTTTCGATATATGCCTTAGATTTATGATACATGTCTTCTTTTAAACATATTTTTCCCCTTCTTAGACATTTTTTCCTTCTTTGGAGGGATATTATTCTCATTCTGTCCTCTTCAAAGAAATTTTCCACCCAAGAATCACTACCCGTTTCCTGACTGGAAATACTTTCATTGAATTCCTGGCTTATGCAGAGAGCTTTCCTTTTCTCAAGAAGGGCTGCCAAGGAAGACAAAGTTTAACCCGAAAGAGAGAGCATGTCATTTTGAAATAGTCACCACTGGGACAACTTGACATACTGATATTTGGTGACAGGAAGTCCTTCTATTTAACCTGCAAATCCATACCACTTATTTTGAAGGCTACACACTTTCCCAAGCATTAAGATTTGCTTAAGATTATAGAGCTAGCTAATGAGAGCGCTGAGTTTTTCCTTTGATTAGACCATAATACCTCGCAAACATGAAATTTTATTGAAATCATTACTCTTTTATATCTAATTTTAATAATTTGTTCTTCCTCTCTACCTATTTATCTACAGACCTTCATTAAAAATAAATATCCAAGGCAAATGCTTTGACATCATATATATTGTTATTATAAATTATTTGTTAATCCTTTATGTATGTTTTCAAATTATTTGTTAATCCTTTATGTATGTTTTCTTATCTTGCCTGCCCATTACAAGGCTGAATGGATAGGCCGAAACCTAGGTTTCAGATATCTTAAGCATAATAAGATTTTCATTTCAGAGTTCATATTTTCACTATAAAATTGTTAATCGTTTTTTAAAAATTGTTAATCCTTTTAAACAAAAATTTTAACCTTTCCCAGAAAGCATACTTATTTAAAGAATACTTATTACAACCACAATAACACTTTTAATATGATTACAATAGAGAAGATTAACAATCATGGATGCCTCACGCACTGATTGTTTTATGTCAAGCTTTTATTGTATGTTGATATTAATCTATGAATATAATTTGAACTTGGTGATATGATTCTGCAGGGTAGTAAGTTATGTCATAATGAAAGTCTTACTATAATAAATTTTCCCAAACAATAGCTTTTAAAAACTCGATTCATTATTTTATACTATTTGATTGGTTTGGGATTTTGCACAAAACGAGATTTCTAATTTGCATATTAGTAAAATATGTTAGTAGTTAATATTTGCATATTAGTAAAAAAGTTAAGTAGTGCCATTCCTATTAGTCCTCTTCCTTTGAGTTTATTCTTATTTTATTTTCTTTGGTTTCCAGATCTCTCACATTTCTAGTCTTTGCTGAATTCATCTAGCCAATTATTACCTAGAGTATCATTATTTTCCAGGGTAAATTATTTAGTAGTGTGAGACTTAATGTATTCTGGAAATGAGGACTGAGTCTCAATAAACTCAGAAGTTCAGAGTAATTTGTCAAAGTTCAGAAGAAAAAAAATCTCATTGAGACATTGGAAATTAGCAAGGAAGAATATGGTAAATTTTGCTTTTCTCTTTAGTACTGCAAGTCAGTAAGAATTTGGGGGAAACAAAATATAACTTGCTGACTAGAGAACATTTTCCTTAGGATCTTTCTGTTAAATTAGAGAGTGAAGCTTGTTACTATTTTTCTGAGGATTGCATCAGTCTGTGCTGTAATAAAAGTGGCCTATGCTTTTCTTTTTACCATTTGGAAGTAAATAGTGAAGGAAGTAAATGTTAGTTTCAAGAAATATTTAACCTAGGAAACCACCATCCTGGGAGTTAGAGAAGGGGACTGAATTCCCAACTAAGCTTTGCCACTACCAAATTTGGTCCTTTTTACAAGTCATTGATTGCTCTTATCTTCAATATATTTTTCTTTAAAATGAAGGAAACAGAAAAGGTGGTATTTCCAAACTTTTTTTTTATGTTAGGAACTGAATTTGTATGTATGTAAAGACCCATTAATATAGACTGAAAAAGAGCTCTAGAAACTGTGTGTGCAAAGACCAGGCAGGCAGGAAGTTTCCCTCAGCTGTGAATGGGCTTCTTTGTGTAGGCAGAGGCAATATCATGGCTCCCGCAGACAGCCTATCCTGTGGGGAGACTAAAATCTTTGCATTATAGAAGCAGCTACCGTGGCCTTAGTGAAAAGAATTATAGTTCCCTGAATGAAGGTCAGCACGGGCTGAATGAGCGACGTGTGTTTACTAGAGAAGTCCATCTCGGGCTTTTTCAGGCTGCATATTAGAATCACTCAAGTAGCTCTAAGCTACAGGGGTGCCCAGGCCACCACACTCCCGAATAAGGATATCAACCTTTCTGGGTGGTGCACCGGCGTAAGTGGTTTGTAGGTGGCTGTCAGGTGATTCCAGCACATAGACAAGGCTGAAAATCACTGATCTTATGCACAATTGGCAAATTCACTTTCATCGTAATTATTTATCAATCCAGGTGTTAGTGGGAGAAATAATAGAGGTAGCTTCATGAAGACTGATTCCGAAATCATTCTGTTTAGCAGGAAGAAGAGCTGTGGTGTGTCAGTGGAGGCTGTCATTGGCATATGAGAACTGAGTGAGGACATGTTACAGCATATTTGCCATCCCTGTGTTAGAGTTTTTGTTTTATGCTTGTTTTTGTTTTTGTTTATTCTTTTTAACATTTGCTTTTTGAGAAAGAAAGAAGGAGAGACAGATAGACAGACAGACAGAGTGCAGCAGGGGAGGGGCAGAGAGAGAGGGAGATACAGTATCCAAAGCAGGCTCCAGGGTCTGAGCTGTCAGCACAAAGCCTGACACGGGGCTCGAACCTACAGACCATGAGATCATAACATGAGCTGAAGTCAGGTGCTTAACTGACTGAGTCATCCAGGTGCCCTGCTTTTGCTTTTGTTGTTTGGTTCATGTTTTTTTTTTTTCCTCTGCATAAAATTTTTCAAGGCAACAAGTAGTGTCTGCTCATAGAGAATGTTTCAAAATATCTACAAGTTCTTTAGAACCTGCTTTCTTTTTACCAATGATAAATAATTTGGCTTTCCTTCTATGTAGTTTAGCCCAGGTTGCATGGATATTATCCATGGAAACTTCCCAGGAAGGGTCAAGTATTGGGAATGCATAGAAACAGCAAAAACCCACAGTAAACACTAAAAAGCTTCTCAGTTTTATGGTGGCTTTGTGGACATTGGTACATTGATTCTCATGAAACAATTTAAAAATAAGAGGTATGCTCATTGTGAAAAGCTAAAGAAATCAATGCCCACAATATAAGTGACTTTTACAATCAGGTAAAAATTACCTTTCCTTCTGAGTTCAAACTTGCATCATGCATATATCTTTCCAAAGGGAAAACAAATTTGTTTGAACTTGTTACTTCTTGCTTGAGTTTTATTTCTTCTTTACAATTTCAAAATTATTTTTTGGAAAAATGAAAGAAAAAATAGATTAATCTTTTGTTTCATATCATTACTAGTGAGTCCTTTAGACCCTTGCAGCTGACTTGTAACTACTATGCTGTGTAGATTATCAATTTAGGACTTCTATATATAGATGGTAAAGTGACACCAGATTACAAAATCTTCCTTTCCAATGCTTGATAACATGCAAAACTTAAAAAATTTTAAGCCAAAAATTCACCAGTATCAAACAAACAAGAAAAAGATTTTAACTTTATGCCATAAACCTCAAAGGTGACAGCCAAGAAAAGAACTGGCAAATTGTAGGGTAATACTCTTTTAAGTACCTATAACCCAACCTCAGGAGCTGTACTCTGGGTAAAAAAAAAGTGGTCACAGTTCTCACTTGGATCATCATGTGTGCAAATAATTAGGCTTATGAATGTATTATTTTTTCCCCTTCTTGACTCAGGAATGAAGATTAGAAAAGGTGGAAAGACACAAGATGGTTGAGTGAAAATAGATATTGTTGTCATAGAGAATCTGGCTAAATATAGAAATGAAATATGGTCTCAGACTCTCACTGACAGAAATAGAGCCTCTAAGATCTGTGGGTAAATTAGGGGAGTCATCAGAGTTTATCTCCTCATGATAAATGGCCACATTTCTTACCAGGTCAAGTACAGTCAGGCACGAGACAATTAAAACAGTCTCAAAGAAGAGTACAGAAGTAATGCCAGCTGAATTCTCCCTATTTGGACAAGATTGCATAAGTTCTACATGAGTATGATGTAAAGAAGAGGCATGGTGGCCACTGCAAAAAAGAAGAAAGTAAATCAAAGTAAAAAACACAATTTGTAAATGAAAAATGAAGTACTAATCTAGAAGAAGAAACTCAAAGATGAAAATTTCTCTGGAATACTTTATGTTTTAGAAAACTTAATGAAACAAGAACTCAAAGACCATTGATAAAACAACTTAACAAGATAATTCCATGTTTGATTTTAACCCCGAATTTCAGATTAATAAAGCCTATTGTCCAACTTGCAACTCCAAGGAGATGTATACTAAATGTCTCAGAGTTAACAAGATCAAAACTAAATTCTTTAATCCTAAATATGCAGCTCTTTCAGTCTTCCTCATTATGCTAAAAGTCACCACAACCACATATTTACTCAAGCCACAAATATACTCTCTTATTCTTTTTTTTCCATCATCCCTCAAGCCAATTCATCATCAGATCTTATCTAGACAGAAAATCAATAAGGAGACAGTGGCTTTGAAGTACACTTTAGAACAGATGGATTGAACAGATATATACAGAACATTCCATCCAAACAGCAGAACACACATTCTTTTTAACAGCACATGGAACATTCTCCAGGATAGATCATATGTTAGGCCACAAAACAAGTCTCGATACATTTAAGAAAATTGAAATCATGTCAAGTACCTTTTCTGGCCAAATGGTGTGAATCTAGAAATCAATTATAAGGAAAAAAAAAAACCCTGGAAAAATACAAATATGTGGAGGCTAAACAACATGCTAGTAAACAACTAATGAGTCAATGAAGAAAAAAGAGGACATAAAAATATATATATACGCACAAACATTGTTGTCAGTTATCACAAAAAAAAATCAGGAAAGGAGATCCAACTTTTGACAAGTTTTGCTGAAACAGAACTGTCAAGCAGAAGAAACTGAAAGACAACATTCCAAACTGAATAAATAGGTTTCAATAATTATTGGTTAATAGGAAAAACCATTTTGAATGGAAACAAAACTAGATAACAAACCTAGAAACAGAAATAGACAAGAAATGAAAAGAACTGATAGAAATCAGGAAATAGTTGTAAAAGAAACAAAAATTATGCCCAAAATATTAAATTATAAAGTGCACATGAGAGGCCTAACTCAAATGATAATTTAATAAGGATCCTTGAGAAAGGTAGAGAATCAATTAAGAGAATGAAAAATATTAAAGAAGAATCACTGAAACCAGAAATTTTAAAAATTTACTGTTTATATTTACTTCTATATGAATACATTTGAAAACGTAATTGAAGCTAATAATTTTCTGTGGAAATATAGATTATCAAAGTTGATCCCATTATATAAAAAAAATCTAAGCAGATCAATTTTCATAAAATTAATAGAGATGGTAGTTAACTAACTGTATCCCCTTCCTCCTAAGAGCAACTGACCCGGATATTTTTACAGGAAAAGTCTGTTAAGGCTGCAAAGGACCAGATGGACTTAATGCTCTATAAATGGTTTCAGGGAATTGTAATGAATTATATCCCCTAATTATTTTATGAATTCTGTATAAATAAACCTGATACAGAAATATTGTGACTATTCATGCAAAAGTACTAGATAAAATGTTAGAAATCTAAATCCATACTAAGAAAATGATACAAGTTATTAGGTGGAATTTATTCTAGTAATGAAAATATTGTTTAATATTAGGAAATCATTTAATATGATAAACTATGATAATGTGGCAAAGAAAAAATAATTTGTTTCCATAGATGCTGAAAACTCTAACAAAATTCAATACTTCCTGATTATAAACAAAAAACCAAACAACTCAAGAGAATAGATAATTGTAGTTTTTGTAGAATGAGAAAGCAAACACTAAAGGCTTCTTAGTAAGACAAGAAGCAAGGCTAGAACAAGGCCCACTATCTCCACTATTATTCAACATTCTACTGTATATATTTGTGAAAGAAATTAGACAAATTTCTTTTGTCTAAATTTGTCTAATTTCTTTGACAAATCAATCAGAGGCAAATATTTTTTAAATAAGAAGAGTGTATCTGTAGATGGCATAATAGTGATCTTTGGAAACTTCAAAGAATCATTGCTAAAACTAACAATTAACTACTAAATAAAACTAATAGAACAATAAAATAAATAAGTTAGTAGACTAAAATATTATCATATAGAAATCATTAGCCTTAATCTATGTAGACAATAACCAGCTAGGGAACATAATATTTGAGAAAACTTATTTGCAGTTGCAACAATGATTAAATACTTAAAAAAAACAACAAGAATTATGTAAAACATACATAAAGAAGATTTTATTTATTTAATTTAATCTATATATATATATTTTTTTCTTTTCAGGAATAGAATTTAGTGATTCTTCACTTACATAAAACAGCCAGTGCTCATCCCAACCAGTGTCTTCCTTAATGCCACTTGCCCATGCCCCCACCTATAACCCCTCCAGGAACCCTGAGTTTGTCCTATGTATTTAAGAGTCTTTTATGGTTTGCCTCCCTCTCTGTTTTTATTTTTGCTTCCCCTCCTATAAGGAAAATTTTAAAACACTCCTGAAAGTTACTGAAGGAGACTTTTAAAAAACGAGATGCCATCTGTTCTTGCATAGGATGACTCAACATCATAATCATGTCAATTATCCCCAAGGTAAAGTGAAAGGTCAATGTAATCCTAGTAAAAATACCAGCAAGGTTTTAAATAAAGTTCAACAAGTCAGTACCAAAAATTGCAGTTCATTTTATTGTGTTTTGCAAAAATTGTGTTTTTTACAAATTGGAGGTTTGTGACAACCCTCCAAGCGAGGAAATCTATCGGTGCCATTTTCCCAACAGCATTTGCACACTTCATGTCTCTGTGTCATATTTTGATAATATTCTAAGCTTTTTCATTACTATTTTATTTGTTATGGTGATTCGTGGTCAGTGGTATTCAGTCTTATTGCTGTAATTGTTTTGGGGCACTATGAACCACACCCATATAAGACAGCAAATAATCTACAAATGTTGTTTTACCGTGTTCTGACTGTTCCGCCAACCAGCCAATCCCTGGCCTCTCTCTCTCTCCTCAGAAGTATTTATATCCTGAGACACAGCAAAATTGAAATCAGGCCAATTAATAACCATATAATGGGTAAGTGTTCAAGTGAAAGAGCTAGAAATGATTAAGCTTCATGAGGAAGGCATGTTGAAAGCCAATGTCGGCAGAAAGCTACCTCTTTTGCAACAAATGGTTTACCAAATTATGAACGCAAAGGAAAAGTTCTTGAAGGAAATTAAAAGTGCTACTCCAATAAACACACAAATGATAAGAAAGCAAAACAGACTGATTGCTGGCAAAAAAAAAAAAAAAAAAAGTCTTCCTGGTCTGGATAGAAGATTACACCAGCCACAATATTCTCTTAAACCAATGGTAATCTAGAGAAAGGAGCTAACTTTCTTCAGTTCTATGAAGGCTGAGAGAGATGAAGAAGCTACAAAATAAATGTTTGCAGATAGAAGTTGATTCATGACGTTTGAGAAAAGAAACAATTCGTCTCCATAACATCAAAGTTCAAGATGAAGCAGCAGGTGCTGATATAGAAGCTGCAGTAGGTTACCCAGAAGACGTAGCCAAGATAATTCATGAACCACCGATTTTTGTTGTGGGTAAACAGCCTTCAATTGGAATAAGATGACAACTAGGACTTTCATAACATGAAAGAAGAGTCAGTGTGTGGCTTCAAAGGTTCAAAGGACAATCTGACTCTCTCATTAGGGATTAATGCAGCTGCTTATTTTAAGTTGGAACCAATGCTCATTAACTACTCTAAACATTCCTAGCGCCCTTAGGAATTATGCTAAATCTACCCTGTCTCTGCTCTATAAATGGAACAACAAAATCTGGATGACAGCACATGTCTTTAAAACATGTTATAATATCAATTATGTTAAGGCCACTGTTGAGAACTACCACTCAGAAAAAAAGATCCCTGTATTTCAAAATATGACTGATCATTGACAATGCATCTGGTCACCCAAGACCTCCAATGGAGATGTAGTACAAGATTAATGTTGATTTCATGCCTGCTAACACAACATCTATTCCTATTCCGCAGCCATTAGATCAAGGAGTAATTTCAACTTTCAAGACTTTTTATGTCAGAAACACATTTCAAAAGTCTATAACTGAGGAACTGCTTATTATGGATGAACAAAGAAAGTCGTTTCTTGAGATGGAATCTGCATCTCAATGTGAAGATTGTTGAAATGACAGCAGAGGATTTAAAATAAAAATGAAAATAAATGTGGCACCTGAGTGGCTCAGTTGGAGCATCAGGCTCTTTTTTTAATTAAAAATTTTAAAGTCTTTTTTTTTTTTTTTTTGAGAGGGAGAGAGACAGAGAGACGGAATGTGAGTGGGGGAGGAACAGAGAGAGAAGGAGACACACAAACCCAAGCAGGCTCCAGGCCTCTGTGCTCATCCAGCACAGAGCCTGATGTGGGGCTCAAACTCACAAATTGCAAGATCATGACCAAAGTCAGACGCTTACCCAACTGAGGCATCTAGGCACCCTGAGCATCTGGCTTTTGATTTGGGCTCAGGTCATGATGGCAGGGTCATGGGATTGAGCTCTATACTGGGCTCTGTGCTGAGTGTAGAGTCTGCTGAAAGTTCTCTCTCTCTCCCTCTGCCCCTTTCCTCGACTTGCATGCTCTCTCTCTGTCTCTGTCTCTCTCTCTAAAGTGAAAAGAAAAAAAAAAGAATAAAACACAAATTAGTTGATAAAGCAGAGACAGGTTTTGAGAGGATTGACTCCAATTTTAAAAGAAATTTTGTGGGTATAATGTTATCAAATAACATCATATGTTACAGAGAAATTGTTTATGAAAGGAAGAGTGGATCAGTGTTGCAAACCTCTTTGTCTTCTTTTAAGAAATTGCCGCAGCTGCCCCAAACATCGCACCCACCACTCTGATCAGTCACCAGCCACTAGCACTGAGGCAAGATCCTCCGCCAGCAAAAAGATAACCTGCTCACTGAAAGTTCAGATGATAGTTAGAAATTTGTAGCATTTAAGTGTTTTTAAATTAAGGTATGTACGTTTTAGAGGCATAATACTTTTGCATACTTGATAGACTACAGTATAGTATAAACATAACTTTTTTTATATGCACTGGGAAACCAAAAAATTCATTTGACTCACTTTATTGTGATACTCACTTTGCAAGCTGAACCTGCAATATCTTCGAGGTATGCCTATATTTCACCAATGTATGTAACTCAAAAAAGACAAATATTTAAAGAAAATAATTTCTAACGCTAGAATTTCTAAAGCTAGAGCAAATTCTGATGATTTCTTCTTACACTTAGACATACCCCAAATATTTATCCTTTTTTATAGAGCTCTGTGTGATCTGGTCCCTCTGCCTGTCATCTCTAACCTCACCCAATATCTCTCTTTCTTCCATTAAATAAATATTTTCTGAATGTTTGGCATTGATGACCTCAACTGGTAAATTCAAGTTTTTGTTTTTTGGGTTTTCTTTTCTTCCCCTCCCTTTCTTCCCCTCCCTTCCCTTTCCTTTCCTTCCTTTTCCTTTCCTTTCCCTTTGTACCTTCCTTCCTTTTTTCTTTTCTTTCCTTTTTCAACTAATCTGTGATGGTGTGGCATCTAACTCTGTGGATCACTTCTAAACTCGTTAATTTCTACTCTTCTTTGGCTTTTGTGCCACTGTCTCCCTAGTTTTCTTTTTACTTCTCAAACTCCTTTCTCTTCTTCATGACTTTGACTTCCCATGATCTTCACTTAAATGTTTTCTACAGAATTCTGTTGGGCTAGATTGGCACATCATAAAGGGAAATGTCTAAATTTGAGAATATAATAAATGGCTAAAACTCCCAAATCTTGCAGTGTGACATGTTCATCCTTGTAAAAACAAAATATACCTTCATGTCTGTGGTACAGGAATTTTTCATTATTCTTCTATGCATTAACTAAAGTAACATTAGCTGTAATAAACAGTCCTGAACTTTACCTTAGCTTAACTGCATAAGAGGTGTATTTCCTGTTCAGGTTGAAGTCTACATGTGCATACACCTCTGTTCATACTGGGGATCTGACATCCTCTAGGAGTGGAATCCCTTATTTACAGTTAGTGGCTAGAGAAAGAGCATGAAGGGAGATACTACATAGAAGGGCAGGCCTCTGTTTTGCATCAAGAATGTCTGATTTTATGGCACTGACCGGAAGCACTCAGTTACATAGGCAGACTCACTTGGAAGAGGTCTGAGAAATAAGGGCTAGTTGTGGGGGCAGGAGGAAGAAGACACAGGATTTGTGGAAAGACAGTAGTCTCTGTCTACACTATACGGAAGCATGGTGGAGAGTCTATAAGGTAAACACGATAGCATTTGGTAGCTAACCTGATATAAGAGGAAGCAATAAGATATAAATTTTATGAGCATGTTTTAATGCTCAAGGACAACTTTGCTAGGACCTGATCTTTATTTTTAGTATTGCCTAGTAAGTCATCAGCTTATACTCTGACCTGAGGATTTGAGAGCTACATTTATGAAGACTATTAGCCTCCCACACCATATGGCCCCATGGTTTAGAAATTATCGGACTGTGCTTCTCAAATTTAGAGTGCTCCTATGACTCCTTTCTCAGTTTTCAAAGACAATTAGCTCTTGCTTGTCCCATCAGTTTCTTCAGCTATGCCACAGCAGAGCTGTGGTGTAACTCCAAGACTAAGAGATTCTTTTTAGCAGAATGTCTCGGGTCCTCATTTCTCTACACACTCTCCTTTGGTAAGCTCAGAAAAAGGCCCAGTTTCAAATATTCTCTGTGCTCTCCTGACATGCAAATTTATATCTACGGTTTCTTGAGCATTACAATACAATTTACAGCTGTTTTCCAAATGTTCTTAGAGGTCATAGTTAAAAATGTGAGCAATGAAATCAAATAGATCTTGGATTCCTGACCTCTCACGTGAGACTTGTGTGGCTTTAGGGGACTTACTTAACCTGTCACAGCTTCTGGGTCCTCATCCAAAAAAATTGAGATGTGATGGAAATTGTTAACCTGTTGTTAACATCATTTAATCATAATAAAACCTGTGGGTGACATTTTCTTTCTGTATTTCTTAGTCTAGTTAAAAGATGAGTACCCATTAAATTGTGCAAGTGAGAAATCTGACTGTCAGCCTAAACACCTTCTCTGTCACACTAATTAGTTGTCAAGATCTATTAATTTTACCCTGTGACAGAGACTGCTGGCTGCTCAGGAAAACTGATTCCTCTTCTTTCTGGGCATCTGGGTAGATGACATTACAGTTAGGTGTGGTCCTAAGACTGATCTCTAACCAGGGAAATATGGGCGGAAGTGCTATGTGTCACTTCCAGGAATTGGCTCATAAAGTATTGCAGGTTTGATTCACTATATCCCTTCCCTTCTGCCTGCTGGGTTTGTGCTTTTGGGGTAACCTTGGACATCAGTTGTTTATAACTCGGATCTTACTTCACTCTGGGCCTATGAATGACTGTGTGGAGCAGATCACTGTCCCAGCGCTGTCTTTCCATCCAAAATTAATATAGACCTGTTGTGGAGCTTTAGGTTTTTCAGTTGAGCTAGAAGTATACTTGTGTTTCAACTGTCAAATATTTAAGAATCTATTTGTTATAGTGGTTTGGCCACTTTTAGAATCCTTTAAAAATTCTCTTACCTGTAGGATACTGTTTAAGACCCACAAGTCACTTCATAATTATAAGATTTTCTCTTCATTCAAACTCTGCTTTCACCTTCCTCCCTGTGCACATTGTGCTATGTACAGGTACCACTGATACTCTAATGGAACATGTGTCATTTTCCGTTTGTAGGTTGTTCCATGCACCTTAAATGTTTGACTTGTTTATCTGTATAATGGATTCCCATTAATATACAGGGACTCAATTTAGATAACTCTCTGTGATTCTTCACTTCATCCTTAGTTCCCACTTGGAATGAGGTATGTTTTCCTCTCTTCTCCTCAACACTGTACATTTCTCTAATATTTCTCTTAGTAAATCTTTGTGTAACTATTTACTCACCAGTTTTTATTGTCAGTACTAGGATGTGTTTTCATTTAAAAATTGGGATCTTTCTTTTTTAATGTGGTCATTATTATATTACTCTATGCAGTTAGTTTTTGGGAAGATACTTATTGAATAAATGATTGCGCTCTCCTCATTGTGTCAATACAAGCTATCCCAACATTTAATGGCTTATAACAACCGTTTTATTTTGTTTGTAGTATCAGAGGTCAGATGTTTGTGAAGGGATTGGTCACAGTGTTTGTATCATTGATCCTTAAGGAACCAGCTGGGGCAATGAGCTGTTTTAGGATCCTTTTCTGAGATGGTTGCTTTATTTGCAATTCTGGGCCCCAGAGCTCCTTGGCCTCTCTGTACATCTGTATCTATATCTGTATCTGTATCTCTATCTCTATCTCTATATCTCTATATCTCTATATCTCTATCTCTATCTCTATCTCCAACTCCATCTGTATGTCTCCTCCCTCCACATAGTGTCACATCCTCTAGAGAATGTCCCACGTGGCTTATGCTTCTCACATCATGGTAGCTTCAGTGTCACACTTTAAGGCAGCTGGTTTCCATGAGGATGTGCAATAAGCCAAATGTCCCAAAAAGTCTTGTGAGAACATACAATGCTAGTATGATCCTGCCCCAGATTCCCAGGACATCACTTCCCCTGCATATTATTAGACATGCAAGTCATAAAGCAAGCCTGGTTTCAAGGGAAAGAGTCCATCTGTCAATGGGAAGAGTGGCATCTTTGATATAGTGCAATGAATAAGTGGATATGCTGAGCATACTCTAAAGCGTCAAGATATGAGTAGTGAATATATCAATAATTAAAAATAAAATCCCTGAACAATGCCATTATAAAGTTAAGATATTATACATTCAAGTGTACCCAGTACCATATTAATTTAATCAAATCAAATGATCTATGGGTTTTGGGGAGTCAAGATCTGAAAGTGGATGTGTATATAAGTGAATCATAATCCCATTCAATGTACAAGGAGAGTACATTATTTTATCTAAAATAAGTTCAATAAAAGACTGACATGAAAATATTCATAAAGATAAAAATTGATTTTAACATTAGTTAATGTCTTCAAGTCTTTAAGACAATGGGTAGCTTTTTCAATGAGGGAAAAGGTGAGGATAAGTGTGTATATAAAAAATGCCCACTTTATTTATTTATTAAGTAGGCTCCACACCCAGTGTAGAGCCCAATGCAGGGCTTGAACCCACAACCCTGAGATCAAGACCTGAGTTAAGATCAAGAGTGAGACACTTGGGGCACATGAGTGGCTTAGTCGGTTGAGTGTCTGACTTTGGCTCAGGTCATGATCTCACTGTTCATGAGTTCGAGCCTTGCGTCAGGCTCTGTGCGGACAGCTCAGAGCCTGGAGCCTGCTTCAGAGTCTGTGTTTCCCTCTCTCTCTGCCCCTCTCTTGCTCTCTCTCAAAAATAAATAAACATAAATTTAAAAAAAGAGTCAAATGCTTAACCAATTGAGCCACCCAGGCACCCCCAAAATGCCCATTTTGTTGTATTAGTAAGAACTACATTTTTTCTGGCTTATGATTTTGCCAGCAGGTATGAGATTATAATTACAGCTTGCTCTGATATGATAATTGTACGTATTATAAAGCAAACAGAAATAAAATAGAGAGGATATTTTTTCTTTAGGGGGTGGATATGTGTCAGTTGCTATCATGATTATAAAAACTTGTGAGTAGGGGATTGGGTTTCGGCTGAAGGGAGTTGAAGCTGCCATTGACAACTATGCAAGGGAGGTTATTTCTAGGACAACTGATGAAGTAGATTTTTGGATAAGGGTATGGTGAAGTATGCCTGTACTTCAGGTCTTCCCTCTTTCTTTGTAATTTGGAGCTAACAGGTCCCTGAGTAGAAGACATTACATGTCCTAGAACTATTTCAGGAATGATATCCAACGATCCCTCACCACGTGAAAGTGGTTGGGGAATAAGTTTACAAAAATGAGTGCACCATCCATCAACCATGGCAACAGCTGCAAATGTAGTGAAATGAGGCAGAAAAAGTCTCTGAAGCAAGTTTGGGCAGCCGTGAATGAGACACAAAATGAATATCTGTCATAGTTCAGTTGCAGAAAATAGCAGCCATTCTAGGTATTTTAAGGAGAAAGGGATTTAAAACAGGAAGTTGTCCTAAGAATAATAGGCTGAGTGTTCAGGAATGAACCCCTAAAACACACTACTTAACTGGACTGCCAGAAAAGCCACTACCTCTGTAACAGTGAGGATGGAGGGGCATCTAGAGGCTGTCCCTTACTCTCTGGGGCTTAGATACCCATGTATGTAGCAGCAGCGCAGCATACCTATGTCTCAGGAGCCCCCTTGCTAGTCACCACAGCACCACTACAGCCATGCTCCACATCTGCAGGCTCCTGTTGCTCGCAGCAACAGCAGCTTAGCCCAGCCCCACATCTGCCTGCCTCATCTGGAGAGTGCATTTTATTGGCAGACACTAATTTGCATCCATAACTCTGGCTATAAGGAAGCTTGTGCAAAGTAGTTTTTAGCTCTCCAGCCTCTTGCCGTTAAGGAAGGCAATTAGAAAGAGGTTGACATAGCTGATGATTGCCACTTCACCTCATCCACCACAGGGTGCCCTGAGCAATAAGAGGAGTCAAAGTGGTACTTTCTACAGAGGAAGGACACTGTCTTCTTTTCCCCAAGGCTGTCCTGTGGCTACCAGCATTCTTCCCACAAAGTCTGTGCTCCTCACAGGACCAACGAGTTGTAGAACTGGCTGCATGTGGTAAGGTGCAAATTCCAGAGAGCACAAGGATTGAGGAAATAGTTCTCACACACAGCTGGAGAAAGTATCTGGGATGTTTTTCTTCAATTAAGTTAGTGTAAGGCTCCTGCTCTAATATGTTTCTATGAAGGAGATACAATTTGATTTTGTGGTGATAGACTGACCAGGTCAGACATGTATGGGTTAAAGTACAGTTTCCATACCTAAGAAAAAAGTCCAAAAACCAAACTTTGGGCCCAAACTTCAACATCTCCCAAATAAAACTGTAATAGAATTTATAATAGGACCCTAATGCCCTGGCCAAAGCAGGGCCATAATATGAAAGCTCAGAAGTATTTTAAAAGTTGTTTCCAAATATTAAGGAAATTATATATGTTTATTATAAGCTTCATAAACTTTTTAAAATGGTTTTGTATGAGGAAATTGTTAGGTCAGGTCAGTATTGAGACTAAAAGGCACAATTTCTCTAACTTATGAGAGGATGAAACGTGATTTTTAATTAGGCAATATTGGATTACCTTTTAAGTTGAGCACTTGGCATAAATGAACACGGAAGATAAAGCTGCACTGAGGGTTGGTATAACTTGAACGAATCACATCTATAATGAAAAGCATGAGCCCAGATTGTGCTGTTTTGTGGGTAGGATTAAAAATAAATTGATAAATAAATCTGCTCTTGAAATAAAAATGGACCCCTGTTGCCTCTATGTTATTAGTTTTTCCTTTCATGAGAAAGCTAATACCTAAAAGCTCTCTAATTGTCCTCAACTGTGTTGTTGCAGTTAGTATAGATAGAGCTTTAATAATGAATAAATTGTTCTTTCACATTGGTAAAACAATGTACCTAAATGAGATTTATTACTAGGAAACCAGGGATTATTATACATAAATAAAAGTAATCATATGAAATCTCTATGGAACTGAACTTCAGACTCTAACCCCTACCTTCTGTCAAGTTCTCCCTGATTCTGCCCTATATACAGTCTCTCCCCTTTTTTTTTCTATTGCATCTTGTGTTTTCCTTTACATAGTACTAATTGCCTTGGATTTTAACTTTCTGTGTGATTTCCTTTCTACATCAATAGAGTGCGCTCCATGAGATCAATGTTTTTGTTTTATTCTGCTTTGAATCCCCAACATCAAAAAGATAGTGTCTCACGTTGAGTAGATGCTCAATAAATGTGGGTTGAATAAATATCTACAATTGCTTATGCCTTTGGCTTAATTCACCCCCCGATGTTTCATTCAATAAGAAAATATGTTTTAGGTGCCATAGGAGGTTGCTGAAGAACACAGCTAACATTTCTTCCTATAATTATATTGGAGGAAAAAGCTAACAAACCAAAAGAAATGTGTATAAAATACTAACAGTGGTGTGCGATCTAACCTATGTGATAAGATTCAGAGCTTCAATGTAATAACTAAGATAATTCACAGAAAGGAGAGGTGGTAATAGGATGTGTGCAGGTGAACAATGAAAGTATCCTATCCTTGCATGGAGAGGTCCAACTGAGGTGGCTGATCTGACTTGATTTCTCGAATTTTTACATTGGTAAATATGTGTTGGGCAGCCACTGGGGAAGGTGTCCTTTTTGGTTCCATAACTAATGCCAAAATATAGAAAAGGTGGTTCTCAGCTTAGAAGAGATAACTTTGTAGAATTCTCAAGGGTAAAAGTAGGATATAAAATTGGACATATAGGAGGTAGGCTGAAATACCACTGCAGTATTTGTTTTAGTGAAGCCCTGTCCCATGAGTTATGTATTGTGCCTGAGAAATATCCAGAGGTGTGCAAAGGTCATTACCAACATGAACAATTCCTGTCCTGATATCTGAGAAAACATTAGTCCCTGGTTTAAAGCAGATACCTGAAAAGCATATAATAGGCTACAAAATGTGAGGTAGCACCCAGGGTGGAAGAAGGATCAACATTCATAATGACAAAATTATCAAACTGGGTTGGTAAGAAATTAATTTCATTATCTGAATTTGTATATTTTTATTATTTACATTTTAGATGTTTGACTCAAGTTACAATTATTATAAATCTATATAAACCAAATTTTAGTCCCATTTTTCTTCACTCCGTTTTTCTTTTACCTGCCTCCTGAAATTACTTGAAAATAGTATTGAGAAAAAACAAATGCAATTAACTTATTTGAGATTATATATTAAATCAGATAAATAATGTGTGATTATTTTTATCACACTTTCTGGTGGTTGCTTCCTTCTGTTAATTTAGTAACATAAACTAGCCTTAAGTAGCATTAATATCATCACCAATCAATTGAATTACATGCAGTATTTATGAGTTTGAACAAATTCAATCCTTATTTATGATTAAAAGAGCATAGTTAAAGAAACACTGGGAAGATACGTAGCTCTAAAGCTTTCAACAGGATCTGAAAAAAGGGAAAATACTGGGTCAAAAACTTCAGAAAAAGTGCTTGATCTGTACTTTTAAATAAAATTGAAATTAAACCTTTCCATCTATCAGATGTTAATCACTAAAGTGTTATTATATACAAGAAAATGATTTTTATTCATCCCACACAGAGAATTTATGTATTTGCTAGTTTTTTAATGCAAACTGTTTTCCCAAATGAGCCAGTTTGAAAATAAACTAAATAAAATACGATGTTTTATGGAAGATTTTTGAGTTATTATAAGCAATTTTGAGTGAATAATTTGAGTTTACTCTTACATCACTTAAAAAGTAAAATTTATGATGTTACAGAGATGATGTAGCTTTTATGAACAGAGTCCTGTGTTTTTTGAAATTGCTCAAAACGAAGGACTACCTACTCATTTACTAACAGTCTGGTTTCGATATTATGTGGCCATTTTAACCTTTGGAAGATTTTTGTTGTTTTCATTTCTTAGAAAATGTTCCTATTCCCAGGTAAGCTCCTTTTCCTTTTCTACTTAAGAGCATATTACTTAGTATTCTCTTGTTAGAAAAAATAATAGGGGTGCCTGAGTGGCTCAGTCAGTTAAGCACCCGACTTCAGCTCAGGTCATAATCTCAACGATTAGTGAGTTTGAGCCCCACATTGGGTTCTGTGCTGACAGCCTGGAACCTGAAGCCTGCTTCAGAATCTGTGTCTCCCTCTCTTTCTGCACTTCCCTCACTCTGCTCTCCCCCCCCCAAATAAATGAACATTAAAAAAAGAAAAAATAATAAATGATCAATGTTGAAGATGTATAGTGGGTTGATGGACTTCAGAGGGTCAGTGAACCCTCTGAAACAGTATGGGAAATACTACATGTATTTGCTCATGTACAGCTTATTGTTTGTATGTATGTATGTATGTATGTTTGGGTGTATTTTCTTACAGAGTCTCAGCTTGGTTTGTGGGAGGAAATAGCATTCACTGGTGCTCAAACCACTAATTAGTAAATATCTCTTAATGGTTAAGTATTTATGCTTTATGGTCTTCATCTTTGTATTCCTCTCCATTTCTGTCTTTCTCTCTCTCTTTGCACCTGGCGACCTGGATAGTTATTAACATCAAGAATGGCTAGGTAACCATTTGTAGGAAAGGGGATAGCAGCATCTAAGCACATTTTCTTGTTTGCATATTATGTATTTGTAATTTTAATGTATATTATATGTAAGCATTTAGGTATATTCATTTGGTTTATTTCTCATTTCACTTTCTCCCTTTTACTTTTGTGTAAGGAGTACTGGTTGTGTTTTTGACAGTATGATTTCGTCTTTAGTTTGCTAAATACAGAGGCTGGATATTGAATGAACTAGAGAAGAAATTGACGCCACCCAGAGATAGCTATGGAGACTTCCAGGTCCTTGTATTTTCCCTTTTTCTGAGAGAAACTCCATCTGTATAAAGAATACTTGGCCATTTTAAGTGAACGTATAAAGTGGTTTTATATATGGTGTATGGAATATTAACTGGGGTACAAAGGTAAAACTAGATGATCAAGAACCATAGAGGTAACCCGTTAGGCACTTGTTGGCTCTCAGATTCATTCCTGTTCTTCCATGCTTTTTGCTGAAACATGGGGGCCCGAAGCCAGAAAACTATACACCCCAGATTTCCTTGGCAACAGACTCCTAGCTACTTTCTGCTACTGGAAAGTCCTTTCCGGAGTATGAAAGGTAGGAAAGGAAAGTGGTGTTTTTCCTCCTGTAGAGCGCCCCCACCAGCAGCTGCAGCGGAAGTGGTAGCAGAGGCAACAACGGGCAAATCCGGGTTCTTGGTCATACTCACGCAGTGGAGCCCTCTTCACAACGGTGACAGGAGTGCTAGAGGGACCTCGGCCATACCGTGTTCATGGGCTCTGGTTGTGGCCGAAGCAGTGCTAATTGTGTCTGACATCAGATCTTCAGGCTTCTGCCATGAGTGTGTGGGCACATTAATGGGTTTTATGTAGGCTGCAGGTGGGAACGAGTCCATCAGAGAACTGTGAAAGTAAGAGGGAGAGAAAAACATACCAAGGACAGCTAGTTTAAACTTCAGTGTATAACTTTTTCGTGTTTCTTAAAATTATTTTGCTAATTTTTATGTATGATTTAAACACAAAAACCTGCAAAAAGATTTTAACAAGCATTGAGGGTAATAAATTTACAAAAGAAGCCTTCCATGTACAGTAACATAAAGCCAGATTAGCAGGCCTTATAATTGTGGGGTTGAGATAAAAACTAAACACTATTGTGTCCTAATTAAGTTGAAGATTTAATTCAGAAGAATGCTACAAAAAGCAAAACAGGTTATAATTTACCAACAAAGCCGTTTCTCAAGAACAGAATCACATAATGGACCAATTTTTAAACTTAAAATTACCTCAGAAACCATTGTGTTAATACCCTCTCTTTCCAAGTAAAAAGGAGAGTTCTGACAGTGATTTGTGAAAATGTACAGGACTAGTTGATGACAGAGCTGAAAAAAGCACCCGATTTCTCTCTGAGTAACGACATTTTGCTATAGGTACAACGGTCAGGATGAAAGACTGAACCTTTATGGATTTGGTATACTAATTCTTTTACAGGCACATTGATGTTGAAACCTTGCAAGATCACCAGCTCAGCAGAGAAAAAAAGCTGATGCTTTGACAATCCAGTTTTGGCATTTGCCAGAGTCTGGGTGAAATCACACAGATTATGCTGAATGTCTTCATTTTATAAATGGCATTAAGGTTATTTTACATGTACATGAAGTCTCATGTGCTTAACAGATATTCTTAGGTGATCTTGTTTCAGCTTCTAAGAGCCTATTTTTTTAAATTGTCCTTTTTAAAAAATAAACTTTATTTATTTATTTTGAAGGGGGTCAGGGCAAGGAGAGAGGGAAAGAGAATTCCAAGCAGGAACTGCACTTGTCAGCATGGAGCCCTGGTAGGTGCTTGAATCCATGAAGTGTGAGATCATGACTTGAGCTGAAATCAAGAGTCGCATGTTTAACCGACTGAACCACCCACGTGTCCGTAGGAGACTATTATGTTGAACTTTTTGAAATTGCTATTGTTTAGATGCTAAATGGTCAAATATCAGCAATTTCATATGGTTCAACTAAATAAAAAGGAGTTGGTATTTCTTTTAGATTTTTTTGACTGAAAAAAATCCAAGAGGTTTCATATACATCATACATCAGGAAGATGTTACCTTAGAGGTAGAAATTCTCTGAGATCTACAAAGACCTCTTAATTTTCATGCTTATCTTTTACTCCAGCATCAGGCACAGCCAGTCAGTTCATTTAGTGAATAGAGCATTTTTATACTGGATCAATTATAGTAGAGAATTTAGTCATGAGGAGTGGAAAAAACATCCCTATTAGATTGCCATTGAACTC
Source organism: Hyaena hyaena (assembly GCF_003009895.1). Classification (NCBI taxonomy): domain Eukaryota; kingdom Metazoa; phylum Chordata; class Mammalia; order Carnivora; family Hyaenidae; genus Hyaena; species Hyaena hyaena. The sequence goes on along the minus strand of NW_024081187.1, from coordinate 78,333 downwards.
TATACTCTCTAAAATCCACGGGGAACTTGAAGGATCAGGTTGGTATGGGCTCAGGCATGGCCAAAAATAACCGGTGAGGTAGTCCCTAAGGTGAACCAACAGTGTCCAGAAGACAAGACCAGTGTTAAGATAATTCTCAAAGTCAACAATTCACAGAATTTTTTCTTATGTATCAAATAAGTAAGTTTATACAGTAACACTGTAAAGAAAATCTCCATTAAAGGAAGAACTCTTTATCATAGATGATGTCAGACTGTGCAAGTCTTGCTAACTGATAATGCTTGAAATGCAGACTGATCAGAAACACTGAGAAAGGTTACTTGTCTAGTCAAACATACCAGTAGAGATCAAGATACAGATAAATGTGTTCATTATAGTTCAGTCTAAATGGTGAACATGAATCTATCTGGTAGATAAATCTGTATCTGGGCAGTCCATTAAAAAAAGCATTAACAATTTTAAATGCATCATTGAGCATTTTATTACCTTTACCTATTGGCTTGAAAACTCAATAAGTAGGGAAAAAATATCCAAATTAATACACATTTCTATTTTGCAATGTATATGTATTGATTTAGTTTTACACTAATTAATAATTTTTTAAATGTCAAGTTCAGCAGTATAGAATTAGAATTATATGTCTCTAAGTATAAATACTGTATGTCTTTAACAATTAAGCATGTTTTACGGAAGGTAATTTCTTGTTCTTTCTTAACTCACTTTTGCTGTGATTTTAAAAATACGTTAATTAGAAAAAGAAGTTACAGGAAAAGATCATCCTTAAAATTGATAATAAATGCAATATATTAATTTAGGAAGGTGTTCTAAGAAAATTGTAATATTCATGTTTTCTGAAAGTTAGATGTAAAGAAAGAAGATATTTTATAAAAGTGACATGAGTTTTTACATTTTTAAATCCTAATTCTATCAGGTAAGGTCCAGGCAGGCAAATAAAAACCATTTTAACTCTTCAAGTCATAAGAAATTGAATAAAAGAAATTGATTATTCAGATGAGGGGAAATTTGTGAAGCCAAAGAGAGAGGGGTGACGGAATCCACAGATCAATACAGCAGGAAACTGCAACCTCTCCAAGGGCTAAAGAGACCATGAGAGAGGCCGGTTGAGAGCATAGAAGCCAGAGTCCCAAGTACAGCCTGGAACTGTAGCAGGGACTGCCCAGAAATTGCTGGGACCACACAGGAGCTATAACTGTAACACCTCTCAGAGGAAACCACAATAGAGGTGCAGTTGCTGTTAGATCATCAGACAAAAGTAAAAGAGAGGGCAAGTGGTTCCCTAGCATCTCCCTGTCTTTTATCAATATCCCATCAGTGCTTTCCATCATCTTAACAAGTAGCCAGCTGAAAAGAGAGCCTGAAAAATGTGTTTGTGTTGGCCTTGCAGATGTGTAACTAGTCTACTATTAGAGGGAAAATAAGACTGAGGTCTTCAGCTGCTTCTCTCTTTTGAACCTATTCTTTTATTTGCACCATATTTCTGGAGGGCTGTATCTAGCTATTTAACACAATAGAGGTACTAATATAGGCGCATTCCTGCAAGAAGTGGGACTTAAAAAAATATGGTTGCAGCTCAAGGATCTCTCCATGGGGTTAGGCAAACTGTCATAGTACTGCACTATGGTTTTACATTCCTCTGCTTAAAAGGGGTCAGACATGCATTAATATCTGAAGGCACTCTCCACCTTCTCTTGCCTTTCTCCTTTTTTTCCCTTCATAGACTTCCCCCAGTAAATCTCTTTCATGTCTCTTTGGAAGCTTATTAAAAGGCTTTATCTCCTACAGTGGAATAGCTGAAGAAGAACTGAGGTTCTGGTAATTAGTCACAGAGCTCCAGCGACATTTAAAAGCTCACTCAAGTCTTGTGCTATAGTCAGGGTCCTGGTTGAGAACACCTGAGACTGTAAAATGTAGGATGGAGACATTGCTGTTTCTCTGAGCATGTTGGCTCTGCAGGTCTCCTTGATGCCCTTAGCTGGCACAGTTGGCTCACCATTCCCTACCAAAGGTAGCACTTTCCCCATGCTGGAAGACTGCAGAGGCCTCCCTACTGCAAGGTAACAGGCATCTCCATTTCAGAATGGCCCCTACTCCTTCTCCTTGCGGACAGACCTATAACTACACTAAAATCCCTACATGACCTTGCTGAGTAGTTGCTGTGCTTAATAAGAAGGAAAAAGAGTATATACCAAATGAGATATAAGAATTACCTACCATGTATTGATAGGAACCAGAGGGGTGCTAAGGGTGCCTGATTAAGGCACACTAGACTGGATAAGTGAAAATTCACTAACTTGAGGACACATCCTCAGGACATAGGATTTAATACCCTGGAGAATACCACAGGGGATGGGGTCAAATTGGCTATTAGAAGCCTGGAGAAATCAAGAGCCAATGTTGTAATAAAAATTCCTGAGTTGCTCTGTTAACAGCAGAGGAAGGAATGAAGGAGCCAAAGGGAAATGGGCATGGCTGAATGAACATATTATGTAAGGCCACAATGGATTATGCTCCATTAGAGGGCCCAGAGTGCATACTTTTCACCAAAGCTATCAGGAATGTACTAGTTAGAACAACATGGTTATCACTAAATAGTTCTGGGGTGGGTCAAGCAAGAAACAATAATATGAGATGTGATCACATGGTTTAGGCCCATAATATCCAGGAAAATGATGCTCAGTAATCTCCCCCCAACTCCTAGTAATAGAGGGCAGATAATGATGACTAACTTCACACTGGACACAAGGGACACATTGCAATAACTGGCAATATTGGAGGGACAGTCAAGAGGCTCAAACGCATGGACTTGTGTGGAGGGTTAAGAGAGCATGGTATACCTAGAGGTAAAGTGGACAGTCTGCATAAAATGTTGCTGTTTAACATTTGCAGCCAGAAGAAGGAGGAGCAGAAGGCCCAGGAATGTCTCCTTAGTAAACAGTTATGGTAACTTTCTTTCATTTCCCAGAGCTGAGCCCACTTCCAAATCCAAATCACATTGTGGACCCACTAATTTTCATGTATAATTGAGATTCCCATATCTGGTAGTTAGATTAACTTCCACATTCTGTCATTAGCCTATGGATGAATATTTATCATGGTAGAGAAGGTCAAGTGGAAACTCCTGAAACTACCGTAATCTCCTTGGCCAAGAGAGAACTCAAAAACAATATTTTACTGCATCTCCTAACCCTGGACTCTACATGACTAAAAGTCCTGATACCTGAAGGATTTCACTCTAAAGACCAGCAAATATTCCATCGGAGTATAATTTATGGATGCCTCCAGAGTAATTTGGATTTCTTGTGTTAAGGATCGCCATCTTTCAAGAGATAGTTGGCCTTAGTCAGCAGGGAAGCTAGGGCTGCTCTTACAACGATGTCAGGGAGGAGTTTGTGTGGATTGTTGGGGATCCACTGGAAAGCCTTCTGGTAATCCTTTGCAACATGGTAACTGTTAATCAAAACATGAAGAAACCCCAGCCTGGGGGTTATTATTACTGAAGTCTCAGACTCTGTAGGAATGACAGTCTGGGTCACATCACCAGGTAAGCTATCAAAATCTACCTAGGTGATAGCTGAGTTTGATAAGAATTTCAAATAGTAGAGGAGGGAAAAGGTGAATACCACATGTACTCTGAGACTAATTCCAGTGGCGACAGTGGTAGCTCATCCCAGTAATTTCTCTCTTCTAAACCTGTCCTCTGGAAGAGAAACCCACGAAAAAACACAAGGGACCTGTTCATGAAGACTTTTTGTTGTTTTTACAATACATATCAAAGATGGAGAAGTGTGTGAATGGATAATAAAGCAAATAGGTAAACAGCAGAATTTCTGGAATAAAAATTAGAGAAGCTTTTAGAAAAATTTTGAAACTTAATGTTAATTGCAAGCCATAAAATTACAGGTTTTATTTTTCCATTTTCTGCAAGAAATACAATTTCTAGCATAACTATATATGAATCACCAAAATATTAAATGTTCGATTTGAACATTTTAAGTTAATGCCTCCCTTCCAGCCTATAAATTTTTGTTTCCACTCATTTCAAACTCTCTCATCAATAAGAAGTTCCTTAATTTTCTATTTTTCTCTAGTATTCTAAGAATATTTTGACTCTGTTGTTAAATTACATTATTAATAATTCACTGTATTTCTATGTTGTGGCTTAAATTATGCGTATAAAAAATTCACAAATGAACCCGCTACACTAAAATAATGACCTAAACCATTGTACTCTATGCTTAAAAGTAAGTGTATATAAACAACACAAATTTCCATCAAGAATGGAGTTGATAAATCAGTAAATATTCCTAGAACGGAGTAACAATAATATGAACAAACTACTGCTACATGCAATAACATGGATGAATCACAAACATAATACTGAGTGAAAGAAGGCAGATACAAGAGAATGCATAATACTTCCGCTTATATAAATGCAAACAAGCAAAAGTTAGACTTCAGAATGGAAGTCAGCATAGCAGCTGTCTTTAGGGAGAAAAGAAGGTACTGTGTGGCATGAGAGGGGCTCCTGGGATGCTCTAATTATTCACCTGGGTGGTGGTCTTTGTGAGTGGTCTCACTTGGGAGTGGTCATTGTGAAAATTGGAGCTATTCTTTTATGATGTGTATGTGTATTTGTGGTATGTTTGGTTAAAAAATTTTTTTAAAAAATCAACATTCAGATAAAGGTTAGCATTGAAATTGTGAGCTATCCTTGTATGCTATAATAAGTCATTGTATATCTGAATTGACAAAAAATTGTTGTGCCATGCAGATATGTCCAGTTTCTTAAGAAAAAAAGAGTACATGTATTTTCCTAGGGCTAATTAGTTGTCATATAATATGTAGACCATCTTAGAGGCTCTCATAAGAATCTCATTGCTATAAGGACAAATTTAATACTCTGTATCATACCCTACAGGTACTGAATTATCTGGTACCCTACTCACCTCTAACATCCTTTCCCACTTTGCTGTGTGCTCGGGATGAACAGGACTTCTTTAAGCCCCAAATATTTGCCAAGGTCTTTCACATCAGAGTCTTGGCATATACTGTCCCACCTACCTGCTATGCTCCCTCCACCTCTTTCACTTAGTTCATTCTCAGTCAGCATCTAGATTTCCAGAAAGAAGTTTATATAACTGGTTTAAATCTCTGAGGCTATGTTTTAGTGTCTTGCTTCATAGCACTCATTACAGGTGAGATTGTTGTGATTGTTTACTTCATTCCTGTCTCATTTTGTATGCCATGACATCTGTGAGGACAGCCACCTTGTCTGTTTTTGTTTGTTTAAATTACTTCTTAATTTTGAAATGGCTTATCTCACAACCATTTGCAAAAACTGGCACATAGTTCCCCTGCACCCTTGATGCAGCTTCCCTCAATAATAACATCTCAAATGTCTATAATGCAGTGTCAAAGTAGGAAATTAGCAATGGTGCCATATTTTAAGCTTTAATACTGTGTATGACTTTTTTATTATCACTGTACATTACCTTCTATTAAAGTACTGACATAATTAGTTTTACATAAATATGTTAAAATGAATATTGATTGAATGAGAATATAAAGAAATCATACTTTAACCTACATTGCCTCATCTATGAGACTCTAAGACTGTTTCACAAAATGTCTCCATTTCCAAATTCCTTGAGTTATAAGACATTGCCATTGTCTTCCATGAAAGGAATGTACACTTATATTATTTTTGCCAAAGTTATAGTAATTCTTCTTGATTTCTCTAGTCAATTCTTCCTAATCATTTCCAGCTAGTTATTTTGAAGTTGAAGTCTTAGATTCTAGAAACTTGCCCTTTAGAGGAGGGAATCAGCATTCATTACCATTCTATTTTATAAAGCAGAATTAAGCAGTTCTGTAGGTGAGCACAATTATTCCCAGAGAAAGGATATATTTGAGAAGCCCCATTGCATGAAAAAGGAAATCTTGGAACACATTTAATGTTAAGTCTGAGAGACAGAGTAGACCCAGAAATCATTAGAAATTTTTACAACACTGTGGAGACGACTCTCATCCCTTACCTTGATCCCCTACTATTTTCTTCTCCATATTCTTATAACAATGTCCAGTGCCTTCTCTGTTTCCAAATAAAACTGAGTATTAAACAGCCCAGAATTAAATATTTGAGATCTTACTGTTTAGTCATAACTGCTAAGTCAAGTGATATCCTGTGTATTTTTACTACCAACAAGACCCTAGACCCAATTGTTCACAGAACACACTTTAGAATTTGTGTTAATTCATAGTCATATTTACCCACACCATCTTTTACCTAGTCTTGTTTCTAAATACACTCCTTTTCATAAATCTAGTTTAAAAAACCAAAGGACCGGGGGTGCCTGGAAGGCTCAGTCAGTTAAGCCTCTGACTCTTGATTTCGGCTCAGGTCACTATCTTGTGGTGCATGGAATTGAGCCCCATGTCAGGCTCTGTGCTGAAAGCATGGAACCTTTTTGAGATTCTTTCTCTTTGTTCTTCCCTGCTCATGCATTCTCTCTCTCTCTCTCCCTCTCTCTCTCTCAAAATAAATAAACATTTAAAAAAAGAACTAACCCCAAGCCATGTTTTTATCTTCTTTAAGGGAATGGAAACTAGCCTTGTGCCTTAACCCAAGGTTGAAGGCTAAGGCTAAAATCCAGTTTTATTTAATGAATTTCTGTGTATTAAGTATAGTGGGGAGTCCCTAGTATTATGCTCTGCTCATAATTTAAAGTTTTCCTTATCTTGAACTATCCTCAAATGAAGCCTGAGATAGTTCTGCCTCTTTAAAGACAGTGTCCAGTCTACAAAGCTGCCCTGAAGGTGGTCTTTGAGGTGAATCCATTCTCCAGACTCAGGGAGTACCTCTGTGCATGCCTGTTTGGTGCTCCCTCACATTAATTACAGTCATCAATAATGGAAATTAAAAACTTTAATAAAATTTATTTTTCCTGAAATGAATAAGATGCTATTAATTATGTTCCATTAAGAAAATACCAATTTCTCACAAGTACTAAATTTAAACAGCGATTTCAATAGATGGCAGAGAGAAAAATATATTCAGTGCTAAAGTCTATTTAATCACCTTTTATATCTCACAGCATGAATATGTTCATCATTGACACTTTAAAAGTGACTGAGGTAATTATCAGGAAAAATTATTTCATTTTGATTACTAGAAAAACATCTTCTAAATTATTAAAATCTTCAGCCAGATGCAAAACCTATAATTAAGCATTTAAAAACAAGGCAGCATTTTACAGCCATTAAAACACCTTCCCCGAAGGAAGTAAGCAATGTTGCTATTATTCAGGCTATAAAGCACAGCAGAGATGGGACTCAGAGAGCTTTAAGAATTGAACACATACAAAAGGATTTTAGTATGCTCAATTGGAGTGTGGTCTAAATGGTTGGTCCACAGTCCCACATGGCTAATTGAATTGACAGACACTCAATTATTAAAATGGTAAAACTTTTCAAATGATCCCCACCGAAGAGATGTAGAATCTGAATAATTCAAGCTAAATCAATTCTTTCTGAAGTTAAGTGAGAAGACTAGAAGACCTACTACATAGAGAATAGTTTAAGAATTACATATTATATTTACTTGCAATACTTGCTCATTGTTTACATCGTGCATGGAAAATTATTTTTAATGAGGGAAAATGATATGGTATCCTGAGTATGCCATTTCTGGAAGGGTATTGTAACTCTGTTTGAAGAGTAAGTGCTATAGAAAAATATTATGACTCTGAGTGACTGTATATCTTACAAATGAGAAAGAAAGACACTAAATTAGGTAAGTATCTAAAGAATCTTTCAATAGTTAATGTGATTTATGTAGAAATTTTGCTGCTTTTAATCAGAAAATTTAAAATATACTAGATAAAATTTTTTTTCAGTAGCAGAGTTAACAGAATAAGAGAAGTACACAAAAGTAAAGGTTTTAATAAAGAAAAATAAATAAAATCTGTAAGAAATAATAAAAAAAAGAGAGGGAAAGAAGTACAAAGAAAACCTAAGTATGTATAACTTAATTTTCATTGAGAAAATTGTGTATAGTCTTTCTAATACCGACCATTCTTACTATCTAATTAAAAAAACAATATTAAACTATTTTTTCATGTCGGGGCACCTCGGTGGTTCAGTCAGTTAAGCATCTGACTTCGGCTCAGGTCATGATCACATGATTCATGAGTTTGAGCCCCGTGTTGGGCCTCTTTGCTGACAGCTCAGAGCCTAGAGCCTGCTTCAGACTCTGTGTCTCCCTCTCTCTCTGCCTCTTCCCCATTCATGCTCTATCTCTCCCCCAACTTTCTCTCTCTCAAAAATGAATAAAGTTAAAAATATTTTTTAAATATTGTTTCATGTCTTGTTTTAGTCATAACCTAATTCACTCATCAACATGAGTATAATTCTACTACATTTTATTATTTCTTTTTAATTTTAGCAGCTAAAAAAATGAAAAAAAAATTTCTCCTTTAAGCCAATATAACAAGAAGCTAGTAAAATTTTAAATCATTTCATAAAAGAAACATAAACATTTTGAGCACAGACTATGTTTCATTCTTTCATACATATGCCTGGGATCTGTTTGGTTTTTTTGGTCTGTACTGGTCCATTTACCTGTGTTTTTTTTTTTTTTCCTTATTATTATTAGAAACTCTTTTGGAAGAATCAGAGATAATGTGAGAGAAGGACAGTAAAGAAATGGAACTGAGAGCAGGTACTAGGTGATGGGAACTGGGGTAGGGGACATATTTGTCTGAGTCACACTAAGTCATAGGGTCTGGTACTTAGACCTTTCCACGGTTGAAAGAAGAGGCCAGGACAATTTGCAACTGAAAGTAGAGTCTATAATGTGTTTGGTAATAAACAATCTAATTCTATAAAGAAATGTAAATAGATGTCAGGAAACACTTAAACCATATGGACTGAGGAAAAACACCCTCATTTTCAAAATCAAAAAGCATTCAAATCTTGCTCGTTGCAAATGGCACTATACTGAAAGACATAATGACAGTTTTTATTTTAAAACAAGAATTGAGGTGTTTGTAATTTTCAAACTGTGAGAGGAAATGTCCCCTTTTTATTAGAAAATCTTATTGAATAAGTTTCAATTGTTATGCAAGAAAAAATAAAAAGTATTATTCTCATTTCTTCTACACAGGGTATTTTATTGAGTCATGATCTGGAAGAACAAGTTAATAGTCGGTTAATAACATTTTCACATGAGCTAATTTAGAAACTTATTTAAAATAGTAAGAGTAAAAGTAGATATCAGTTGTGGAATTTTAAGTACATAGAGTAACAAAAAATAGGCAAACATAAAGAAATTGTGACATATTAAACACACACTCTCAAGTGTGCAGACACACACATTACTCTGAGTTAAAAAGACAGTCTTTTACTAGAAAGTTGTTATGTTAGAATACAATATTTTTGCTAAAATAAATCTATATCTCAATGCCATTTTAAATTACATGAGAATATATTGTTATACTCTGTAGGAATATATAAAGTGGACACTAGATTCGTTTTTTTAAAATTGCTATTAGCTAAGTCATTCTTGAATATTTAACTCTTAAGCTATATAGATTAGTAAAGGAAATGTCAACTCCTAGATTCGTGACGTTGAAAGTTCATGGACTTTTGAGTCAGATATTTTTATATCTAGATCTTAACTTTACTGCTAGCTTGTATGATATTGGAGAAAATACTTTATCTCCCTGTGCCTGCATTATGTTATCTACAAAATAGGCATAACATTATCTATTTCAAGAACTATTATGAGAATTAAGTAAAATAATGTTTGAAAGCATTCATCATTCGGATCTCTGTTACCAACTATACACAGAGATATAGTATATCTCTACATAACCATACACAAATTTAAATTATTGTCCTTTGGAAGGCATATTCAAGAACTCAGAGATAAAAGCATTGCAATGCTCAAGACAAAGCTGATGAAGCTGGTTTTAGAGTAAAAGGGTTGGTGTCACAACTCAGATGTGCTGAAGGAGTAATAAAGGTGGTAATTGCTAACTCTCCTGTAAATTTTATTCAACATTTCTCTTTCATTGGCACATGATGCATTTGCTGTGACTTCCAAAGATTCCTGGACAGTGCAGGACATGCAGCTGTGCTTTGAGGGAGCATTAGGGAAAAAGGTTGAGAGTTGGGTTTTGAGTACGTTGACTGTCAGGCAACTTGAAGGCATTAAAACCAAGATGTCAGATAGAGATTTATGTAAATGTATCTACATTTCAGAAAAGGGATTTGGGTTGATAAGGTAAATTTGGAAATCATTAGCATATGGTTACAGTTGTACACACAGTCATGGATAAGTTGTCTAAGAGGAGAGCACAGAGTGAGAGGAGAGTGGAGTTTAAGATTTACTTTTATGAAATCCACCACTTAAATGCAAATAGAGGAGAATGGGCATGCCATGGAAAATGCACCAAGAGAGAGTAGCCAGAAAAGTGAAATCCAGAGAACATAGAGTCAAAGAAGACCCCACTGCAGTATCAGAGACATCTGAAACTAACATTACTGTGGAGCTGAGGCATCACCTTTTGTAATTTAATATACATGTATCTCCTGAAAAATCTTTTATTTCATTCCCCGGTGCTGCAGTCCACAGGCTGAAGTTTTTCCTGAGAGAAACCTCAGATCTTCTCTCCAGGCCTAACAACTGATTGGATGAGACCCATCCAGATTATTAGGAGTGATCTCCTTTATTTAAAGTCAGTTGACTATAGATGTTAATCATATGTACAAAATACCTTCAGGGTAACATGTAGGTTAGTGTTTGAGGGAATAACTGGGTACTGTGGCCTAGCCAGGGGGACGTATAAAACTGGCCATCATGCCTGGCCTCTAGCTACCCTCAAAAACAATAATATAATAAATGATGATGACGATGATAAAAATTTGCTTAGCTAATCCATTTAGTAAATTCCTGCTTACCAAAGAAAAGAGCCAGATTTCTGTTGCTGTTATATAGTAAGGGATTAAAATTTTAGCATTAGATGTACCTTACTTAGATGTCATATATGTATATACACATAAAACTTGACTGAGTTGTATACTTAATGTTTGTACACTTTACAAACATTAGGCTAAACCTCAGTAAAACACTTTAAAAATGGGGGCACATGGGATGGCTCAGTCAGTTAAGCGTCTGACTTCAGCTCAGATCATGATCTCACGGTTTGTGAGTTCAAGCCCTGTGTTAGGATTTGTGCTGACAGCTCAGACCCTGGAGTCTGCTTCCAATTATGGGTCTCCCTCTCTCTCTGCCCCTTCTCCACTCTCACTGTGTCTCTCTCTCAAAAATAAATAAACATTTAAAAAAACATTTTAAAAATGTACCTGTGAAATCTGTAAATGGCTTTTATTTTAGAATAGCTTTTCAGCACACATATATATGACATTGAAAATTTAACCAAAGGTCGTTGTTTTTTGTTTGTTTGTTTTCAGATATCTTGGGAAATACTTCTTCTCGCAAGTTATAAGTATAATTCTTTTCCACTTATACTTTGGTTAAAATTCACATTAATAATTAGTTGCAAAATACCAGAAAGAAATCACCCCTATCTATCCTAGCTCTCTGAAACCCCAATATTAAAGTATACTTCAGACTATTTTGTAATGAACTAAGCATATAGTCATTTTAATAATATAATTATATTATATTGAATAACAATTGTTTTTTTGGATTTAAAATAATTACTGTTCATAATGTCTATCTTTTTTACTAATACAGAGAAGTAGCATAGACTAGTGGATACAATGGCAAGATTATCCATGATCCCTCTGGGATACCATGGCATGAATAAAAACTGAACATTAAATCCTGAAATGTTTCTTTTTAAAGATTTTGTGAAAAATACAGTTAAGGACCAAAACAGAATCCAAGATAGGCAATTACAGTGCTGTGAACATACCAACATCCTGTTATAACCTTAACTGTCAAGCCATTGGCAATGAAATGAATTTACTGGTTTCTTTCTCAGTGTTTATTTTGTTTTCCAAAAATTCTGATCTTCAGCATCAGCAAAAAAATTCACCTTGAGGGTTTGCTATTATTCTACAATTGTACATAAAGGATATTATAAGCATTTGGCCTTTGGTCCCCAACCACAAAACATATCTTGCCTTTATGACTCCAGGACAGTATTGTAAGTCCCAAGGAGTCCAATGCCATAGAGGTGATTAAGTGGAAACCAAGCAATATCTTGCCAGATGCCTTTGTATAGGTCTCATTTGACAGGATGGGGAAAGATTTTATATAGTGGATAAAAATGCTATCTTTGCCATGGAACTTTAAGCATAATATGATGCTATATTTCAGCCTCCCAGAATCTCCTAGAAAGGATTTCAATAAAATTTCAAGGGCTCCAAGTGTAGAAATATGTCATCAACACAATAGTCTGTAACACCTTTGTTTTTTGGGAGGGCATCAACACTTGTAAGAATCAATGAGAATACTGCAAGATTCTATGTTTCATGAATCAGAGGCATCATCAGAAAGGCAATGAAGCTACTGTCAATGTTTAAGAAGAGCCAGATCCTGCTCTGTCATTTAGGGTAAAGAGAGCTTTGTGTCTGAGTTTAGGTGCCATGAGATATTCGGACAAACTTTTAGACAGACATGTCTTTATCTACTAATTATAAAAAATTGATTTACAAAATATCTTCTCTAAGATTTATGGGAGATAAATCAAGGCAATAGTAATAGATTTTCAAAGAAGAAAGCATGGCAACAAGTTTTTACCCATAGTCCAGGTTTATGATAATAATTGCCATAAATTCTGGAAGGCTCTAAATTCTCCATAATAATTATATTTAAAGGAAAAGAATTCATAGAAACATAATAAAATACTTTAATTTCCAATTTTAAAACGTAGATATCTGAGGGGCACCTGGGCGGCTCAATCAGTTTAAGCAGACGACTTCACTCAGGTCATGATCTCGCGGTTTGTGGCTCCGAGCCTGCGTTGGACGCTGAACTGACAGTTCAGAGCCTGGAGTCTGCTTTAGATTCTGTCTTCCTCTTTTTCTGCCCCTCCCCCACTTGTGTGCACGTGCTCTCTCTCTCTCTCTCTCAAAAGTAAACATATTTGAAATTTTCTTTCGTGCATAATTTATGAGAAAAGATATGAATAGCAGTTAGAAACATGTAAATAACAACATATGTTGATCAGATGACTTAAGACTCTGAAATCCACATAAAGTAGGTCCACATCTGATTTGTCTAGATTTTTTGAGTATTTGTAAAACTTGTAAAGACCTTTCTTGTATAAGATGTGCTTCACATCACAAGCTTCTCTAGTGGCTGCCACAATTTCCAAGGAGTGAGTTGTATTTTTTTTTCAGTTCTATTACTATAAAAGATAAAATAATAAATATAGTAAAAAAAACTCTTTAAAAATTCTCAAACATTAAGAATTCTTATGTATTAACTGAAATATTGTAGCTTCTGAAAAGCAATCCCCTATTTTTTTTTTTATGTCATTCCGAATAAACTCAGGTTCTTCACTAGGAGAAGAAAAAAATCCAACTTTGAGATTGTTTTCCAGGGTGGAAATGTTGTCATAAGCACCACGTTAGGAACACAAAATGATATCACAAGGCGGGAAGCATTCCTGAGAATATGTTATTATTTAGGGACTCTCTAATCTGCATGTCCTTACCTTTTTAACTCTTAAAAACATCAGAGTTAAAAACAACTTACTTGTCAATCTATCAAGAGAAGCAGCCTGGTTTTATGTACATTGTTATGAATCACAAGCTAAAGATCTGCTTTCTCATTTGAACTCAGCCTGTGTGTAATTTAAGTACTGCATTATATGGGTACAATTTGAATACTTTACAGTATCTGTAAAGCAAAGCATTTGCCAAGATAATGTCCTCCTTATCTCGTATATTCTGTGATTTAAGAATTTAATGTACATTTAACCTCTGATGATGTCTAGCATTGTGTTAGCTTTTATGTGGAAGTTAAAGAATGACCCTACACAAAAACAATAATGTTATTGCCTTAAAAAAGCTAAAGTTAGCAAAGACGCACTTGGAATAACTATACAATGTTAGAGATATATTTTAGAAGTAGAATGAATGGAAATTAGTCACTAAGAGGATGGTTATAGAAAATGACAAGGAAAAGCCAGAGAAAGGGTCAAATACCCTCTAGGAGGAGTAAAATAAAAAAGTATCAAATGCTGGGAAGGATGTGGAGCCACTGAAATTCTCATACATTACTGGTAGAAGACTAGGGATAGAGACATTTCTTTAGCTTTTTAAAATTTTTAAAAATTTCATTTAGTTATTTATTTTGAGAGAGAGAGAGAGAGAGCAAGTAAGCAGAGGAGGGGCAGTGAGAAAGAGGAAGAGACAAAATCCCAAGCAGGATTCTCCCTGTCAGCACAGAGCCTGATGCAGGGCTTGAACTCACAAACCATTAAGATCATGACCTGAGCAGAAACCAAGAGTTGGATGCTTAACCAACTGAGCCACCAGGTGCCCCACTTTGGCTTTGCTTTAAAATGATGACACAGCAATTCTGCTTATAGCTATTTACTCAAAATATATGAAAACATGTGTCCACAAAAAGATGCATAGAGATATTCATAATTGCCTCCTTAATAACCCAAGTCTGGTAACAACCCATATGTCCATTAATAAGTGAATAAATAAATACATTTTGATACATTCATACAACTGAATACTGAGTACTCAGCAGTAAAAATAGATTAATTATGAAAACATGAAACAATATGGTTAATCTCACAAGCATTTTGCTAAGAAAAGCCCCTAAAAGTACATATTAAATGATTACATTTAGATGATTTCCAAGAAGAGATAAAACTAATCTCTCTCTATAAATATTATATATACCTTCTTATAATTATTTTTAAACATAAATGGAATAATATAAAAAACAAGAACAAATAAGGGATTTTAGCTAGGTTGTGGTATACAAGATTAATATAGGAAAATCAGTTGCTTTCCTATGCATCATTAATGAACAAGTGGAATTTGAAATTAAAAACACAATGCTGGGGTACCTAGGTGGCTTGGTCAGTTAAGTGTCCAACTCTTGGTTTTGACTCAGGTCATGATTTTGTGGTTTCATGAGTGCAAGCCCAACATCAGGCTCTGCTCTGGTGGTGTAGAGACTGCTTGGGATTCTCTCTCTTCCTCTTTCTGCCCCTCATCCACTCACACTGTCTCTGTCTCTGTCTCTCTCAAATAAAATAAAAACTCAAAAGAACACAATACCATTTATATTAGCACCCCAAATTTAAATAGTTAGTTATAAATCTAACAAACTAAGCACAAGATCTATGTGTAGAAGATTATAAAATGGCGATAAAAGAAATAAAAAAGGAGCTTAATAAATGGAGAGATATTCCATGTTCATGGATGGTAATAGGAAGACTTAATATTGTCAAGAAGTCCATTCTTTTCAACTTAATTTGTAGATTCAATGCAATCCCAATATAATCCCAGTAAATTATTTTTCAGAGATGGGCAAACTGATTCTAAATTTTATATGAAGAGGCAGAACACTCAGAGTAGCCAAAATGATATTGGAGGAGAAGAAGAAAATTGGAGGCTTGAGGATTGACACTACCTAACTTTAAGCCTTATTATAAAGGTACATTTATCAAAACAGTGTGTTGTTGGTGAAATAACAGGAAAAAAATTAGTAGCACAGAATAACGAGGACAGAAATAGATTGCCATAAATATAGCCAACTGATTTTTCACAAGGGAGCTAAGGCAATACAATAGAGAAAAGATAGTCTTTTCAAAAAGTTGTGTTGGAAAAATTGGACATCCACACTAAAAAAAAAAAATGAAAGAAAGAATCTGGACACAGACCTTATCTTATTCACAAAATGTAACTCAGAATAGATCACAGAACTATATGTAAGTTGCAAAACTTTAAAACTCCTAAAAGATAACACTGGGGGAAAACCTAGATTCTTGGGCATGGTGACTTTAAATAAGAGCACAAAGAGCTTAATTTAAAAATGGGGTAAAAGAGGGGCTCTGGGTGGCTCAGCCGGTTAAGCACTGGACTTCAGCTTAGATCATGATCTCATGGTTTGTGAGTTTGAGCCTCAAGTTGGGCTCTGTGCTGACAGCTCAGAACCTGGAGCCTGCTTTGGTTTCTGTGTCCCCTCTTTCTCAGCCCCTCTCCTGCTGTACTGTCTTCCTCTCTCTCTCTCCCAAAAATAAATAAACATTAAAAAATGGAGTAAAGGGGTGCCTCGGTGGCTCAGTTGTTTAAGTGTCCAACTCTTGATTTCAGCGCAGGTTGTGATCTCATATTCATGCAGATCAAGCCCCAGGTTGGACTACAGTTGGGGACCTGCTTCAGATCCTCTGTCTGTCCCAACCCCTACTCTCAAAATAAATAAACTTTGATAAAGAAGTAATTAAAAATGGGGTAAAGATCTAAATAGATACCTTTCCAAAGAAGATGTACAGATGGCAAATTACTACTATGCACTTATTAGAATGGCCAAAATCTGGAACACTGACAACAACAAATGCTGAAAAACATATGCAGCAACAAGTTCACTACTGATAAGATTACAAAATGGTACAGCCACTTAGGATGACATTTTGGAAGCTTCTTGAAAGTAAATATGCTTTACCATTCAATTCAGAAATTGCACTCCTTAGTATTTACCCAAAGGAGTTGAAAACTTACATCTGCACAAAACCCTGCACATGATATTTAGAGCAGTTTTATTCATAATTTCCCAAACTTGGGAGTAGCCCAGGTGTCTTTTAGTAAATGAATAGACAAGTAAACCATAGTACATTCAGAAAATTTAATATTATTCATCACTAAACATAAATGAGCTATCCAGCCCTGAAAAGACATGAAGGAACCTTAAGTGCAGATTACTAAGAAGAAGAAGCCAACCTGAAAAGGGTATATACAGTAGATTGAAATTACATGACATCTTGGAGAAGGAGAAAATGTGGAGACAGTAAAAAGATCAATGGTTACCAGGAAATGAGGGAAGCGAGAGAATGATGAATAGGATTTTCAAGTTAGTGAAAATACTCCAGATGATACCTTAACAATAGATACATGTCATTATATATTTGACCAAACTCACAAAATGGTCAACACTAAGGGTCAACCAAATGTAAACCATTGACTTCTTGTGATAACAAGACATCAGTGTAAGTTTATCAGTTGTAGTAAATGTATCATTTTAATGGGGGATACTGATAATGGGAGGAGGGTATGAATGTACGATGGCAGGGAATATTTGGGAAATCTTTGTACCTTCCTCTCTATTTTGCCATGAATTTAAAATTGCCTTAAAAATTAAAAAAAAATTATATGTAATTTAAAAGCTGTCTAAATTACACGTGTGAGAGAACTGTACAGGAATGCAATCTAAGATGAAAGAAAAAGTAATTGGTCAAATTAGAAAAGGTATGGATTTAAAAAGAAAGAAAAGAGAATAAGTTCAAAACTAGGCACAAATATCTAATTTTACAATCATGTATCCAGAGAGAGAAAAGGATAGATAATATATGTGAAACCATGGAGGAGGACCCCTGCATCTATGACAGGGCTAAAGAAACAGGTGAGGGATCTTGCCACATTCATATATATTCTAATATAAAGCTACACTGATCAGCTCTAGATCAGACACTTGGATGATATAAATTTAGACAGAATAAAGTTAGGTGGGCTAATAATGGCTAATCTAATCTCAAGAACTCAAGATTCGTCACATACCTAGAATTATATTAGAAGAAATCTGAGATTTCTTAACTGAGTTTCCCTGCTTTTAATTGGACTTTTGATTTCTGCTGACATCACAAAATGTTTCAAAACAAGTTAAAGAATAATTTCCCCTTCTTAAATATGAGGCAAATATGAGCAGTCAACTTAATCTGCATAGTATAATCAATCATCAGTGTAAGAATTTGTGTTTCTCAGGGTGTGTAGAATGCATTCTCAAATCTAGTCCGTTCAGCCTTAATAACTGATTCCAATTAAAGTTGAAGAAAAATGCGTACCTTGTTTGAGTTAAACATTGAACCTCTGACAAACCCCATGGAAACCATGAATTTGAGCCATTCCCCTGTGGAAGCTTTGCAGCTGGGAGATATTTACTATTCAGTTTGCTCAAGCATTAATTATGGCTTTCCTATTTAATATCCCATAAAATCATTTGAAAAAAAAACGAGTTAAAAGATGTCAACATAAATTAACTATTCAAAAATATTATACATACAGAAGATATATGAGGGGAGCTTTCCACATTCATTAGGAGTTCAATAGTTTTCATAGGCCCTAGTCTGTGATACTAATGGGTTAGTGTTGAATAGTAGCAAATTCTACTGGCTATAGGACTAACAGCTTCCTTTCTTCCCCCCCTTTTTCTTTCCTTCTGTTTCCATTCCCAGTGGCCTAATTCAGTCAGGCCTCCCTATCTAACATGCTAGAACCACATTTTGTCTTTCTGTATTCAAGCAACCAAAAACTGCATAAAACTATGCGGATTTATCAGCATGTGATTTTTTCTGTTAATAATATAGGTAACATTAATGCAAACAATTATCACATGATAAATTGTTGGACCTCTAAGACTTTATCTCACCTTATTCTGTATATTGCAGGGTAAAGACCATAGGACATTAGCTATAGGTAATGATATTTTATTGCTGTCACATATTTCATTATCTTCTGAAAATAGTAAACTGTCTTTCTTACAAATCTAATTTGCTATAAACCAAACATCACTTGTTCTTACCACTTCTTTTTATTATTAATAATGCTTATATAAGCCATCTTGACACACTTCTAGAGATTCTGCTTATTACTATAGCAAGTCCAGCCTATCCCCACATAGAGACTCCTGCCCTTTATCCCATGAATCTGGTAAGCAGTTTTATTTGTATCCTTATCTTTCAGTAAAGCTTTCAGAGCCATCTCAGCTTGCTCTTTCCCGAATGTATGAGTGTGACCTCAGTGTCAAGTATAATTTCAGTGCTCTCAATCTTGGAGTTTTTGTTGCTTCTCTTTGAATATTGGGTTCAGCCCAGTCACTATTCATCCTTTTTCTGCGACTAGGAACAAAGTTGTTGGTACTCTGTCTGCGGATGGCTCTGTGGCATTCTTTAATACAACTTTAGAAATTTTTTCTTGAAATGGCCTATAACTAATGATAATAATTTAAGGTGCTGAAGAAAAAGAGATAGTCTTAATTTCCACCAAGATTCTCTGGCATGGACATTTATGGTCCAGTTATTGAATATTTCTTAACTTCAGATGTCACTCTTATTAACTTGGGGGGAATGGATCCTATAAAAAACCACTTGTCTAAACCAAGAATGGAACATAAGAGCTTTCTGAACTCATTTCCTTCCATGGACACAACACATCTACATTAACACACAGAGCAATTCTGTCTGCAAGAAATTCAGAAACTAGATAAGCAACTCGTATGCCTCAGGCAAATGAGAAAAGACTCACATCACCCATATTGAAATGGGTAGGAAACACTGAGACACCCTCTCACCATAAACCTCACCACTGGCATACTGCCACGCAATCTTGAGGTGATTCTCAACTCCCAACTTCTTCCTGAGGAGTGAAGAGTTGGAACCCCCACATCTAGCACTCCAAATTTTAAGACTGGCACCTTGGGGAAAGGTGCCCAAAACATCAGGCTCTGAAAACCAATGGTGCTTGTGTCCAGGAGACTACAGAATATAGCCAATAAGAAAAGAATTCTTAATGAATTTACAAGGAGTTACCATGGCTATTCTTCCAGGGCTCAATGGAGAGGGAACAGACAAAACAAACAAAAGACAAAAAAACAAAAACAAAACAAAACAAAAAGCCCAGTTTCCAGTCTTGTTCTGAAGGAGACAAGTCTACATACTTTAAAAGTTGCTGCCTAGGGTCAGGCTTCTAACTTAGCACACATCCAGGAGCTGACTGCAGTCTTCCCCCAGAGGCTTGGAAACCAGCAGAATGTACCTGGGCTTCTCAAAAGAGCCTGGTACAAATCACCAACATCTCCCTAGAAGAAGTTTGTGCAAAACTCATACAGCTCAATAACAAGACAAGACAAAACAAAACAAAACAAAAGCTCAATTTAAAAATGAGCCAAGGATTGGAATAAATATTCTTCCAAGGAAATCATATGAATGATCAACAAGTATATGAAAGGTGCTCTTCATCACTAATGATCAGGGAAATGCAAATCAAAACCACAGTGAAATATCATAACCTCACACCTGTTTATCAAAAAGATAAAGGACAACAAATGCCGATGAGAACGTGAAGAAAATGGAATCAGTTTTTCACTCTTGGTGGGAATGTAAACTGGTACAACCACTATGAAAAACGCTCTGCTTGTCGTGCGCATTAATGAGGAATGTGGAAGTAACAGGCTATAAATTGTTCCCTCTGCTAATGCTCTGGGCTCAGACCTCTGGAGAATGATCTCCTCTGAGCCCACCAGTGTAAAATAAACCTTCTGCCTTCCAAGATTTCCGAGTGCCTCTTGGTTCTTCTGCCAGGTGATAGAAATTAAGTGTTCTCACCTAAAAAAAGAAAAGGTAAATGTGAAATGATGGATGTATTAATTAACTCAAGTGTGGGAATACTTTCACAATATATATGTACATAAAACATCACTTTGATACTTCAAGTACAATTTTAGTTGTCAACTATAGCTCAGTAAAGCTAAAAAAAATTTGAAGAGCACATAAATCCAAAACACAGATATATTTTCTTACTAAGGTCCTTTTTCTTCTGTTATAAAGAACAAAGCAGCACTTTTCAACAGAGTTGTTTATGGTTTTTAGATTTGCTCCATTTTATTTATTTTTATCATTTTTTTGATGCTCCACACCCAACACAGGGCTCGAACTGAGATTTAGTCTCATGCTCTACCATCTGAGCCAGCCAGATGCCCTTGCTCCAGCATTTTAAAATTGAATATTTATACATAGCTTCATAGAAAATTCATTGCCAGATTTATTATTTTGTTATTGGCCATGTAACTTTAAACTGATATGTAATAAGTACGTGCTTTGTGCTAAGTATCATCATATTAACCATTTTACAGGTAAAAGATCAAAGGATGAGAGAGGAAGTAAACTAATGGGCAGTATGTATAATGGGCAGAAAACTAGTCTCCATTTGATTCTGTTTGTATAAATTTAAAGTAAGTTCTCTTAATGACTATAATACAATAACAATAGAATAAATAGTGATGGTAGTTAAAAATGTATAAGAAAAAACCCATAAATAATGTTTGTGCATTGCAATCCTGGGACTAATAGGGAGTAAAAAGTACATGATGTGAGAGAGAAATGTAAAGCTTCATGCTAGGCTTTACCCTCTTGTAGCATGAAGTTATTTCGGGTAGAGGAGGAACTCTCTAGAAATCTTATATATTGGATAGAAAGTTAAATTCTACTAGTCTGGCTCAACTGGAGTTTTCTTATTAAATTATGCCAAGCTATGAATGAACTATTAAAGGATGTACTTAATGCTTTAACTATAAGGAGAAATCTTATATCCATCTAATAATTTCAGGCAGGTCATATATACATTGAAAAAGATTGAAATACTAAGTTCTCCTAATGCCAGTACCAGATTTGGGAAAAATTAAGTTATTGCAGAAGGCATATTATGTTTAGATAATGATACTAAAGAGAGAATACCTGAAAAAAAAGCAAACACATTATTTTGGGAGAGTGGACAGTTTTTTCCCAAGATATTCTCAATTTTTTGTATGTTCAATTAACAATTTGGAAGGCAGAAAGGGCTCTGCTACTCACCTTCTAACTGACACACCAATCCTGTGATTGTCCTCATTGTTTTCATGTGGACAACTGTAGGGAATTTTAAATGTTTCAAAGATCAAAATTTTCTTTTCATTTCCTTAAGAACGTGATTTAACTCAATCAAACCAATAATAACAGAGTATCATCTGTCTATATCTTGTGGAAACTGCAGGAACTACAAAGGTAAATATAAAATCCCTGCCTTCAAAGAGCTTATACTTTAATAAGAGATAATTAAAAGGCATATAGATAATGAAAGCAGAGAACTACCATAAAAAAGGTAGAAATAAAATATTGGGAAGGAAGAGAGGATGTTAAATTTTACAGTGGTAATACAGGATTTTTAAAAGTGAATGACATTTGCTCTATGCATGATGTGTTTAGTAATATTTCAACAAAATTAGAGGGATGACATTCAAGATGGTTATATAAGTAAGCAAACAAGTAGGTAGGGACTTGGGGATGTTTGAGCTCTCAAGTTCAGTTTAATTACAGAAGGCTTTATGATTATATGTATGGTTCTTTATAGCCTTCTGACACTTTTTAATGAGTAATATAAATATACTTATGCAAATAGATTATCTTCCATCCTCATATTCTCATATCCACTGTGAGTTGAACAAGAGGAAAAATATGGAATTAATCAGTTGTCATTTGATAGCTTAAAATACAAGTTAAATAGATATAAGGAAAAAATAATTGATTGGCTCCTCCAAGGGTATGATTGGATTTAGGAACTCAAGCAGCATCATTGGGCCCTGTTTCTCTCTTTCTCAAACAGCCTTTCTTTGTATAGTGCACCTAATTAGTCCATATCTTCCAGTTTATCCATCACAGAAAAAAGAGCACCTTCCTTGACAAGTCAAGAAAAAAGTCCCACCAAAGTCTCTGACCGACCAATTTGTGTCATCGGCACACCTTTGTCAATGTGATTGATTAGCCAAAACATATCTTTATATTATTATTAAAATTTATGATTTAATCTTACACACATTATCCATTTGATTCCAACGACTCTTTGACTATAGCTAACTATCATTATTATACTTATTCCATGGATGAAAAAAATGGGGCTCAAAAAGATGATGGATTATCCTGAGTGATGGTATTTATCTGAGATTTTCAAATTTAGCAGTGAGCAGAATTGATTATTTTAGGGTACCTATATATGAGGACCGGAAGGTGCTAAAGAACTAGTGAAATACACTAGAGAGGTAAAAAGAACATTCTAGAGCCATGGAATAAAAGGTATGGGGCAAATAACTTTAGGACAGAAAAAAGTGATAAAATGCTGTATAATAATTGAAGAATAAAGCTGAAGACAAGGCTATGAGAATTTATTTATTTATTTTTAATGTTTTATTTATTGGGGCATCTGAGTGTCTCAGTTGGTTGAGCATCAGACTTCAGTTCAGGTCATGATCTCATGGTTCATGATTTCAAAACTCTCATCAGGCTCACTGCTGTCAGCTCAGTGCCTGGAACCTACTTTGGATTCGGTAGGTCCCTCTCTCTTTCTGCCCCTCTCCAATTTGTGTGCGTACATGTGCACATGCATGCATGCACATTCTCTCTCAAAAATAAACATTTAAAAAATTAAAAGATTTTATTTATGTTTGAGAGAGAAAACATGAGTGGGAGAGGGACAGAGATGGGGGGGTGGGAAGAAGATCTGTAGCAGGCTCCTTGCTGATAGCAGAGAACCTGATGCAGAGTTTGAACTCATGAACCTTGATATCATGACCTGAGCCACCCAGGAACCCCAAGGCTATGAGATTTTAAATATTCATGTAAGGGAGGAAAGTAACACTACAATGAAGACATGTTGAGGAAGAGTTAGGAGTTTGGAAATTGATTTTTGAGTAGCTTAAGAATGGCACTGAGAAAAGCAACGTGACTATAATTACAAAGTGTAGCAAGAATGAGAATAAAAGAAAATTTTCTTTGAATGTAAGATAGCAGTTATCGGGGCGCCTGGGTGGCTTAGTCGGTTAAGCGTCCGACTTTCGCTTAGGTCATGATCTCGCTGTTCGTGGGTTCGTGCCCCGCGTTGGGCTCTGTGCTGACTGCCAGCTCAGAGCCTGGAGCCTGTTTCAGCCTGTGACTCCCTCTCTCTCTGACCCTCCCCTACTCACGCTGTCTCTCTCTCTCTCCTAAAAATAAATAAAACATTAAAAAAAAAAAGATAGCAGTTATCAATTTTTATAATATATAAGCATGAAAGATGAAAATATTTATGAAAATAAATATAAAATGTATTGGAAATTTTTTTAAAATAAAAGCATTATTAGAAAAATATGTATTCAAACTGGTTTGAATATTATATTCAATTCAATGTAAAAAATTCTGCTAATCTTATTAAAAATCCATCCATTCATTTCTTGATATTTGACTTCCCTCATCTTGTGATAAACCCAGAAACAGATTCAAAGTCTCCTATGCTTTTAGGTCTAAATAGCAGTGACCATGTCGCCATCTATTATCATTTCCTGATTGTAACAGAACAAATAGCTGTTAGAGGTTATCAAAGGTAAATTCGTTACCTTTGCTAAACTGTCACAAGCTTGGTGATTTTATCGACTTTGGTCAATAGGCTGCCTTCTCTTGAATTGCCCAGCAGTATTTCTGATGTCAGTCTGAGGCATTCGCCTAAGATTTCTAGGCTTCAACATTCTAACTAGACCTTTTGCTCTTTTTTTAAGTCTCTGACACGTGCTGAACACTCTTAATTAGGTTGAGTCCTTGGGAAGAGTAAAAGCACAGAGAAGTAAGTTGATGGCTGCATTGAGCTCCCCTGTCGTTTTTGCTCTCCCTCATGTTGGCTTTGGGCTCGTCATAGAAGTGTATTTGACTTCATACTGCTTTTCTATAGACGTTTTTTTCTTTAGCAACCCAATAAGATTGTACCTTATTGGAAGCATTTTATTCAGGGATAATTCTGAGAGGCAGCACAAAATTTAAAAATGCTAACTTCGAAAGAAAAGGAATCCAATCTTAGACACAACATTTTTATTGCCTATTTCTATCATTGTTGTATGGATCATTTTTTAAATGTACTGACTGCACGAAATAAGTGGGGAAGTAGTGGAGAGAGCAACTACTCATGCTATAGGCCTCAGATTATTTATTTAAGCTGCTTAAATGAATTTAAACAAATAGTGATATGGTGAAGTAAATTAGTGATTTTATACTTTTATAGAAGCCAGAACTTTTTTTTTTTTTTGACAAAATCTTACAGAGATCACTAGTCAGGTATTAAACAGATGTGAAATCCTTTTTGAAAGCGACAGTCCTGTCTAACTATCCTTCATGGTTTGAAAACTACTGACTTGGGCTGGGAATAGCTAAGATAAATCTTTTTTAAAAAGTTTTTTTATGTTTTCTATTTATTCTTGAGAGTCAGAGAGAGACAGCGCGAGCAGGGGAGGGTCAGAGAGTGAGAGAGATGCAGAAACTGAAGACAGGCTCCAGGCTCTGAGCTAGCTGTCAGCACAGAGCCCAACACGGGGCTCAAACCCACAAACCATGAGATCATGACCTGAGCCGAAGTCGGACGCTTAACCAACGGAGCCACCCAGGCGCTCCTAGCTAAGATAAATGTTATCTCTGAAATCTTATGGGCGACATTCTAACAATGCTAATCTTGGATTTTATGCAGCTGTTAAGGGAGGAGAGAAGGAATGTGTGGTTTTAGAATATATATTATACTCAATGCTTTGTTCTGTTGGACACAGTAGCAATCAGAAAATTAACTGATAATCCCCAAAATTTAAGATTGGCCCTGGTGTGGCTTAAGAACTTGTCCCTGGTGTAGTCGATGAACTTAAAAAAAAAAAAAAAAAAAAAAAGGAAATAGCCAGCATGACAACTAGCTGGATAGTCTCTGAAAGTAAAATGTCCCGACTTGGCATTTAGAGAGAACATTATTTGTATTCTGATGAAAATACCTACTTATAAGCTATTACCAGGAACATTTCTACACTTCTGTCAGATAGTCAGAAGCTTTTCTAAACCACCCAATCTAAATATTTCCCTTTTTATTATTCTTCCCCCTCTTACCCTGGGTTATCATTCAAAGAACATATCACAATTTTCAGGATGTACTCTTTGGACGTAGGTATTGAATGGCTCTTTAGCCCACCCTTTGTTCACCTAGAACAGAGCATTTAGACATTCTCAACAATTTGCTTTGAGTGAATGATTAAATGAGTGAATACAAGAGTACGTGTGAAGAGTTACAGAGCCATAGAAATTGAAGGAGACTGAAGGAGACACTGATGAGTTAATAAATGGACCTACCAATAGAGATCAAAGGTTAACATATTCACCTACTTTCTTACTTTCAAACTGATGCCCTCATTTAATACAAAATTTCTTCTGTAGCAGGATTTCTACCATGTCAACTTATTATAATAGACATGAAGGTCCATGGCATGTACTTAACGTTCACTTTTGTTGAGTTACAAATTTGGAGGGGTTGAAGAGAAGAACAAGATTTTCTTTTAACTTTCACCGTAGACCAGGCAACTGCTTTCTACACTGCAATGAAGGTTGATTTTTCTCTACTCATTGGTGTGAACACTTTAACTTTCACACTATTTTTGTTCATTTTATAAAGATAAGCACAAGGAAAACAGAACTCTAGAAAGATGACTCAACTGAAATCGAAATGTTTATAAGTGACTTTCTTTTACTACTAGAATAATTAAAAATGTAATGGGAATCCACAAATACTTTTCAATTATACTTTACTTTGTAAGGAAAACTGCTTACTACTGTGGTATTAAGGTATTTGAGAATTCTTAACTGATACAAGTCCTTTATAAATGTCAATGATTTACTGAACAATTTCAAAATTCAAGTTTTTCAAGATACATTAAAATAACATGCAAGTAAATATCATTAGGGGAGCACATATGTGAATAAGAGTGATTTCTTCACATCTGAATCCCAGATTAAGCCATTATTTCTTGCTTTGGTTCAAAACCTGGACCTCCTAGCTGCTTTTAGAACTTCTGTGCTTCATACTCCGTTTCCATAGCAATTTAGGAAATGTTCATGTTGGAAAAATATTCAATAGGGAAAGAAAAGTTTTGGAGACAGAAAAATGCATCTAACAATGTGCCCTGCAGCCTACAGTATAATTGCTTTAAAAACCAGGGAATGGAAAACAGTTTAAGTGTTATACCGCCATACATCATACAGGGATTAAAAGTTATCATTTTTCAGACTTGCACAGGGCAGTTTGTTTCAGCATGGCACTCTGCCACATGGTGATATATTTGCCTGCAGAGATCACTCTGAGGTGGTATAATACCCAGTTCTGCTTTGGATTTTTCCTAAAGGCAGACACAATTACTACAACAATTGTGACAAATTGTGCAGTGCTGTGTTCAACAGCAAGAGATTTCACCCCCCCAATTTTGCAACTGTTTGAAGCAGGTTATCCATGCTGGTTTTTTGTTTGCTTTTCTTAGCTTTTTAATTGTGTTATCCCAAGAAAATACTGATACCAGGATTTAACTTTGCAAATGCTGACAACAAACATATTGTTCTGTGGCCTTTAAAAATTTTAGCCAAAACATTTTGAGTTTTAAAACATGGATCAGTTAAAGCGATGGATAACTAGTTTCCTATTTGGGTAGAAATTGAATTTTGAATTATGTTTATTTCTTAGTTATCTATAAAATGGTTGACTATCTCAGTTCTTTTCAGATCAACAAAAATGTTCAGTGCCTCTCTGTGCCAGAAAATGGCCCAATTGTTGAAGAAATAAAAATGAACATGACACATTCCCAGTTCTCAAGGAATTTCAAATCCAGAGGGTCTTCCTGTGAATTCAACATGATCACATGATTTTCTTAATCTTCCAATGGCAATGCTCATGAATGAATCCAGACATCATCTACCCTCTATTTTAACAGTCTGTGTTATAGTTTTACAATAGAAGGACTGTCAAAATTCAATGGCATTCAAGGACAGTTTCTGTATCTGAATATGGATCAAAGTGGAAAAAACTGAGAATGACCAGTGTATATGTCAAGTGAGGATAACATGCATTTCAATAATCTAGCTTTATTAGACTAAACATTTGCTTCAAAAACTCAGAAGAATCCTATAAAAAGAACACACCTGTACATAACAATCATAGCCGAACATGTAAAGAGACAATGATCTGATGCCACAGAGAAGACATTTTTTTCCCATAGAAATAATGAGGAGACTTGGATAACGAATATCCTGGAAACCATAGTCAAAAGAGATTTGTGAGGCTATTGAGGTCAGAAGTGATAAAAGTTCTCCATAAAATGGCTGGTACTAGACTTCATGATGAACTGGGCAGTGTGCCTTTTAGCCAGCATATTGAAAGAAGCCAGAAGCATTAAAAGAAAAATTCTTACAAACGTAATTTTTTTTCCAGCTGAATATTCCTTTTGCTGGCATTTTAACCCTATATTTAGGTTCCAATACTCAATTTTAGGATGTATATCTAGAATTACTCTTCCAAATAACCTTTGGAAAGTTTGCACAGATTCTCATCGGTTTAAGCTTATTCTGTCAAAAAAGTCAAATCATTATCTCTCCTTTCTTTTCATGGCACCAATCTTTTCCTGATGACTCAAATTCAAAATTCCACATTCTTCTTTGTTTCCTATGTATAATACATGGCAAAATTAATTTTTATTTTCTCTTTTCTTCACTCTCTGTTCCTCCTGTAACCTGCTTTCTTTCATATTCCTTCAAGAATAAGCAACATAATGCTGTAGGAAGACTGTAGGTTTGAGACAGATAAACCTTGTTTTAAATTCACTTCTTGTCACTGTTACATGATTCTGTAAAATAAGTTCATGTTTCTAGACCTCAATTTTATCATTTTTAATAAGTACAAAGTGTAGAATAGTCTTTAAAACATTATTTACCTTGATAGATGTGCTATCATTTCATTGGTCTATGAGTTCATTTATTTATTCTGTCAAAAATATGTAGCAAGTGCCTACTATAAACTAGAAAAGTATGTTATACACTGGTATCGTTCCACCTGGGACCATATTGGTGTCACTACCTGGAATGGGGAACATTAGAAGGTACTAGATTGGTGGTGGCATAAATCAGGGAAGCACAGAGGAGAAATATGCTTATATAAGACATTACAGGAGGAAGGATACAGAAGAGGGAGAGGAGAGAAAAAGAGAGAGTAAGAGAGAAAGAGAGAATGATATAGTGTTACTCATAATGAATCCCAGAAGTTCATTGATAGAAAAAAGTGAATCCACAAAATAGATGGCAGAAAAATCAGAGGAAACGGAAAATTGTTGTGTCATAGAAATCAAGCTAAAAGAATATTTCAAGAAGGGAATAAGTAAACTGTGCCAATTGATGCTAAGAAGTGGCACCATCTAATATGGAAGAAAGGCCTATTGCATTGTTGCTGTTGTTTGTTTCAAGTTTTTATTAAGGTTCTAGTTAGTTAACATATAATATAATATTAGTTTCAAGAGTAGAATTTAGTGACTCATCACTCACATATAACACCCAGTGCTCATCACAGCAAGTGCCCTCCATCACCCATTTAGCCCATCTCCTCACCCTCCTCCCTTCATTAACCCTCAGTTTATTCTCTGCAATTGGCTATGTTTTATACTTTGCCTCTCTCTTTCTTGCCCCCTCCCCCACCATGTTCATCTGTTTTGTTTCTTAAATTCCACATATGAGTGAAATCATATGGTATTTGTCTTTCTCTTACTGACTTATTTCACTTAGCATAATATACTTTAGCTCCATCAACATCATTGAAATGACAAGATTCTTTTTGATAACTGATTAATATTTCATTATATATATATATATACATATATACATATATACATATACCACCTCTTCTTGATTCATTCATCAGTTGATGGACATTTGAGCTCTTTCCATAATTTCGCTGTTGTTGATAATGCTGCTATAAACATTGAAGTGCATATATCCTATTGAATCAGTATTTTTGTATCCTTTGGGTAAATACCTAGTACACAATTGCTGGGTTGTAGGGTAGTTCTATTTTAACTATTTGAGGAACCTCCGTACTGTTTTCTAGAGTGACTGTACGAGTTTGGGTTCTCATCAACGGTATAAGATAGTTTCCCTTTCTCCACATCTTTGCCAACATCTGTTGTGTCCTGTGTTGTAAATTTTAGCCATTCTGACAGGTATGTGGTGATATCTCATTGTAGTTTTGATTTATATTTCCCTTAAGATCGATGATGTTGAGCATCTTTTCATTTGTCTCTTACCCATCTGTATATCTTTTTTTGGAAAAATGTTCTTGTCTTTTACCCATTTTTTAACTGAGTTATTTGGTTTTTTTATGCTGAGTTTGATAAGTTTTTAAAATAGATTTTGTAAACTAAACTTTATCTGATATTTCATTTGTAAATATCTTCTCCCATTCCATAGGTTGAGTTTTATTTTGTTGATTGTTTCCTTCACTGTGCAGAAGCTTTTTATCTTGATGATGTTCCAATAGTTCATGTTTGCTTTTGTTTTCCTTGCCTCCTCAGACATGTCTAGTAAGAAGCTGTTACAGTAAAGAGATCAAAGAGATTACTGCTTGTGTTCTCTAGGATTTTTTGGTTTCCTATCTCACATTTAGGTCTTTCATCCATTTTGAATTTGTGTGTGTGTGTATGGTGTAAGAAAGTGGTCCAATTTCGTTCTTTTTCACATTGCTGTAGAGTTTTCTCAACATCATTTGTTGAAGAGACTGTCCTTTCTCCTGTGGCTTTTTTTCCCTGCTTTGTCAAAGATGAGTTGACCATAGAGTTGTGGGTCCGTTTCTGGGCTTTCTGTTCTGTTCCATTGATCTATGTGTCTGTTTTTGTGACAATACCATACTGTATTGATCACTACAGCTTTGTAATATACCTTGAAGTCTGGAATTGTGATACCTCCAGCTTTGCTTTGCTTTTCCAAGATTGCTTTGACTATTCAAGGTCTTTTGCCATTCCATACAAATTTTTGGATTGTTCTATGTGTGTGAAAAGTGCTAGTGGTATTTTGATAAGGATAGCATTAAATATGTACATTGTTTTGGGTAGCATAAACATTTTAACAATATTTGTTCTTCCAATTCATGAGCATGAAATGTTTTTCCATTTCTTTGTGTCATCTTCAGTTTCTTTCATAAGTGTTCTATAGTTCTCAGAGTATAAATATTTTACCTCTTTGGTTAGGTTTATTCCTAGGTATTTTATAGTTTTTGGTGCAATTGTAAATGGGACCAATTCCTTAATTTCTCTTTCTGCTGCTTCATTATTTGTATATAGAAATGCAGGGGGTGCTTGGATGGTTCAGTCCATTAAACTTCCTACTTTGGCTCAGGTCATGATCTCATGGTTTGTGAGTTCAAGTCTTGCATTGGGCTCTGTGCTGACAGCTTAGAGCCTGGAGCTTGCTTCTGATTCTGTCCCATTCTCTCTCCCCCTCCCCTACTTAGTGCTCTGTCTCTTTCTCTCTCTCAAAAATAAATAAATGTAAAAAAATTTTTTTAGAAATGCAACTGGTTTCTGTACATTGATTTTATATCCTGTGACTTTACTGAATTTGTGTATCAGTTCTAGAGATTTTTTGGTGGAGTCTTTTGGGTTTTCTGCATAGAGTGTCATGTCTTCTGCAAATAGTAAAAGTTTGACTTCTTCCTTGCCAACTTGGATGCCTTTTATTTTGTTTTATTGTTTGATTGCTGAGGCTAGGACTTCCAGTACTACATTAAATAACAGGGGTGAGAGTGGACATCTCTGTCTTGTTCTTGACTGTAGAGGAAAAGGTCTAGTTTTTGCCCATTGAGGACGATACTAGCTGTGGGTCTCTTATACATAGTCTTTGTGATGTTGAAGCATGTTCCCTCTATACCTACTTTGTTGAGGGTTTTTATTTCTTAATGGATGCTTTATTTTCTAAAATGTTTTTTTTCCCCACATCTATTGACAGAACTCTATGGTTCTTATCCTTTCTTTTATTAATGGGGCGTATCACAATCATTGACTTGGAAATATTGAACATCAACCCAAGGATAAATCCCATTTGACTGTTGTGAAAAGTTCTTTAATGCACTGTTGGATTCGATTTGCTAGTGTCTTGTGGAGAATTTTTGGATTCATCAGGGATATTGGCTTGTAATTCTCTTTTTATTAGGGTCTTTATCTGGCTTTGGAATCAAGGTAATGCTGGCTTTGTAGAAAGAATTTGGAAATTTTCCATTTCTATTTTTTGGAACAGTTTGAGAAGTATAGGTATTAAGTTTTTAAAAAAATTTTTAATGTTTATTTATTTTTGAGGCTGAGAGAGACAGAGCATGAATGGGGGAGGGACAGAGAGAGAGAGAAACATAGAATCTGAAGCAGGCTCCAGGCTCTGAGCTGTGAGCATGGACTCTGACGCAGGGCTCGAACCCACAAACTGTGAGATCATGATCTGAGCTGAAGTCAGACACTTAACCAACTGAACCACCCAGGCACCCCAGTATTAACTCTTTTTTAAGTGTTTGGTAGAATTCCTCTGGGAAGCCATCCAGTCCTGGACTTTTGTTTTTTGGGAGAGTTTTGATTACTGATTTCATTTCTTTGCTGGTTGTGGATCTGTTCAAGTTTTCTATTTTTTCCTGTTTCACTTTTAGTAATTGAAGTATTTCTAGGAATTTATTCATTTCTTCCAGATTGCCCAATTGATTGGCATATAATTTTTCATAATAATCTCTTACAGTTGTTTGTATTTCTGTGGTCTTGGTTGTGCTCTCCTCTCTGATTCATGATTTTATCTATCTGTGTACTTTTTGATAAGTCTGTCTAGAGGTTTATCAATTTTATTAATTTTTTCAAAGAACCAGCCCCTGATTTAATTGGCCCCTGACTTAATTGATCTATTCTACTGTTTTGCTTTGTTTCTCTACCATTTATTTCTGCTCTAATTGTTATTATTTCCCTTCTTCTGCTGGCTTTAGGCTTTATTTGTTGTGTTCTGGTTCCTTTAGGTGTGATATTGGGCTGTATATTTGAGATTTTTCTTGCTTCTTGCCATAGGCCTATATTGCTGTATACTTACCTCTTATGACTGCTTTTGCTGCATCCCAAAGGTTGTGGACTGTCATGTTTTCATTTTTATTTGTTTCCATGTATTTTTTAACTTCTTCTTTAATTTTCTGGTTAACACATTCATTCTTTAGCAGGATGTTCTTTAACTTCCATGTATTTGTAGTCTTTCCAAAAAAAATTTTTTTTGTGGTTGTCTTCAAGTATCATAGCGGAAACTTGTTGGAAAATATGTAAGATATGATATCAATTGTCACATATTATCGTGTTTCAAGTTGGGGGCATAAATATTTACAGTTGTTAGATCTTGTTAGATAGACTCCTTTATTATGATATAGTGCTCTTCTTCATCTATTACTACAGTCTTTGGTTTAAAATATTGTTTGTCTGATATAAATATTGCTATTTCAGCTTTTAGTTGATGTCCATTAGAATGATAGATCCTTCTCCCCTCACTTTCAATCTACAGGTATGTTGGTTCTAAAATGAGTCTCTTGTAGCAGCATATAGATGAGCCTTTTTTTATTAATCCATTCTGACACCATATGTGTTTTGATTAGAGCATTTACTCCATTTACATCCAGAGTAATTATTGATACATATGAATTTAGTGCAACATTATTACTTGTTTTGTCATAGTTTTTGGAGATTTTCTCTGTTCCTTTCTAGCCTTTGTCTCTTTAGTCTTTCTTTCCTACTCAAAAAGTCCCCTTTAATATTTCCTGCAGGACTGGTTTAGTGGTCACTAACTCCTTTAGGTTTTGTTAATCTGGGAAACTCTTTATCTCTCATTCTATTCTGAATGACAGCCTTGCTGGGTAGAGCAGTCTTAACTGCATATTTTTCCCATTCAGCACATTGAATATATCATGCCACTTCCTTCTGGCCTGCTCAGTTCCGAAAAGATCTACTGTGAACCTGATGTGTTTTCCCTTGTTTGTGAGGGAATTATTTTCTTTTGTTGCTTTCAGGATTCTTTCCTTATCTCCGTATTTTGCAAATTTTACTATAATATATCTTAATTTTGGCCCACTTTTGTTGATTTTGGTGGGAGTTCTCTGTGCCTCCTGGATTTGGATGTCTGTTACCTTCCCCAGATTAGGGAATTTTTCAGCTATAGTTTCCTCAAATAAACCTTCTGCTCCCTTTTCCCTCTCTTCTCCTTCTGGGACTCCTATGATACAAATGTTATTACTCTTTATTACACTTAGTCACTGAGTTCCCTAAGTCTATATTTATGATCTAATATTTTTCTTCTACTTTTTTCCTAGCTTAATTATTTTTCATAATTTTGTCTTCTGTGTCACTAATTAATTCCTCTAATCTTTCCATCCAAGTGGTCATTATACCCAGTTTTGAATCTCAGCAATTGCATTTTTCATCTTACCCTGACTAGTTTGTAGGTTTCTTATCTCTGTGGTAAGGTACTCCTGGTGTCTTATATGCTAGTCTCAATCCCAGTTAGTATCCTTATGATTGTTTCTTTAAATTATGGATCAGGTATATTACTTATATCTGTTTTAATAATATCCATGTCCTTTTCTTGTTCTTTCTTTTGGGGTGAATTCCTGCATCTTGGTATTTTGTGTAAGTCTCTGTATTCTGTGTATTAGGAAAGCCTGTTATGTTTTGCTCCTGAGAATAATGGCTTTATGAAAAAAAGATCATATGTCCAGGGTCTGGAGCTTCAGAAAGTGTTTTGGTGTATGCTGGCACACTCTGTTGCTATGTTTTGGCTGCTCTTTTTCTCAGGCTAGTCCTTTGCAGAGGTTTTCCTTGCTTGCAGTGGAGAGTGTTTGGACCTTGATCAGAGTGTGGTGAGTTTTAACTAGGTGTGATTTTGTCTGCTTGCTAAAAGAGACCTGATCCTATTTCCACTAGAGCTGAAGTTTTGCAAAACTGTATGGCCAGTAGACATGGTGCGTGCAGAGGACCCGTGCTGGTCTTCTGGGGGAGGGGCCCACTGTGCATTTTCTCAGGCACACTTAGTGGAGAAAAAGAGCACCTACAGAGTGCAAAGAAGTGAGGCATGGTGTAAGCAGTTTAAGCCGCCAATGTTGGAGCTGTACTGTTTACAGAAGTTAGTTTATGCTGAGGTGCAGTGGAGAGAAATGGTGTCAACCCCCTCCCTCATCTCACAGGAGGGAGTGTGTGCCTATTGCTGCCTCACGAAGCCCTCACAAAAGAGTGAGCAATCTCCCCTCATGTGTCCCTCATATTTCTGTCTGCACCCTGCATGTGTTGGGGCTTCTGCCTACCCAGCAGTGCAGTGCACCTTGGGGTCTATCCAGGCTGGCCAGCTGACTATTAGAACTCCAATATTTAGAGAACTGGGGTGGCAGAGACTCACACTGGTCATCTGGGGGGATGTCTTGCTGCAATGAGACTGATGCAGGCTTGTCCCAGTAGGCCAGCTGCACCAAATCTCAGATGCATGGAATTTGGAGTAAAATGCAACAGAGACTGTGTCCAGGTTAGTCACCTTCAGCAGGTGTTTCTGTACCTATGCTGAGAAGTGGGGGAGGGTAATGGTGCCTGCCTCCTCTTTTCTCCCTGGAGAGGTAATGCCCCTTCTCCCAGATGCACTCCAAAAAGATGGAATGGTCTTTCCCAGTACATTCCAGGGGATCCTCAGCTCCTGTTGTCTGCTCTCTGGTTCTCTGCCTTCCTTCTCCACTGGACCACTGCAGCATCCTCAGGGATCCACACTGGCCACACTGTGGACTTCTAAAACTCCAGTCTTTGAACCCTGTTGGTTGCAAAAACTCATGAAAATCACCCATTTTTCCCACTTAATGGATTTGGAGCATTGTTTTCCTTGTGTGATCCCCTATGCATTTCTCTCTCTTTCTCCTCTTTCTGTGACCATTCCCTCCCTTCCACAATACCCAAGATCCACTTCTCTAAGCCATGTCTCTGACACCTCTTTCCATCTAGTTGTGCAGTCAGTCTTCAGATCAATTTTTTGGGTATTCTGAATGATTTGATGCTTATGTAGCTGTGTTCAAGGGACAAGGCAACCCTAGGGTCCTCCTACTAATCTTTCATCTTAGCTTCTCAGGCCTATTGGATTTACATTTATCAACATGATCATCAGTCTTAGTGGAAGTTATTTTGGAGGAGGAAATATAAAACTAGAGTATTTGGTAAATTTTGCTGTGTGTTCCCCAATATCCATTCTTCTCTTCTCCTGCAGAGTAACAGAACCTCCAATTTTTATCTATATACCTCATCGCCAAAATTAAGCCAACATTTCTCAACTACCATCACAAGTAAATGTAGTCATATTTTTAATATTTTATAGATAACATAGTACAACTTCTTAGTAATGCTCTTTCTTTCTCCTTTTCTTTCACCCAGTTACTGAAATGTCAATATGATGGTAAGCTGCCTTTGACCATGACAAATGCAACACTTTATAGATATCAGAGCAGTGAGAGAGAAAAGACATGGGATTTGAAAACTTATCAGAAGGGCATTGCCACAAGAGCTCCAATTTTTATTAGAAAAAGATAATTCCCTTCTCTTAGTCTTTTGTTAACTTTGGATATCTGTTGTAGCAGCTGGGCTTATCCATACTAGCACACAGCAATTATGAAATGAGAGCAAGATGCAAAAATAGAGAAGCTTATATAGAATATTTGTTTCTTAACAAAATAGTAGAGAAAGCTACCAAAGTACCTGGAAAAGAATGAGGAAACATGTAACCATGGTGAGGTATGTTTGTTGCCAGTGTTAAAGTTATAAATATATCTAAAATCCAATGGGAAGAATCTAGGTAGAGGTTGAATATATAAGGAAAAAAGATTATTATCTCAGATTATTGAATAAAAAAGAATACATTGGATTCATAGTACATTCAATAGTAAGGGCCTTTCCTCTCTTATAATGGGAAAGAAGGAGGACAGGGTATTCACAGATATAGTTTTGTATGGTTGCACTGAATGACTCCTGTGCTGTTTATTGCCTATCTCCTATAAAGACTTGGGGATTTGATGGGAGAAAGAAAGACTTGAGATTTAAGAAGATTGCAGAGTTAGTGTATGTGTATGTGTATGTGCATGCATATATGTGCCAATTATGAGAATGAAATAAAGGAAAAACTTGAGTAGAATTGCCAGTTTGATTCTATTTGATACTATTTGATATTAAATTTATAACTGAATTTATTTATATCTCCAGCAATGCTTGATTGCTGGGGTGAAGGTACAAAGAAATTGGATGGTTGGGTTAGCCAGCAATGAACCTTTACCATATTAGTGTGATGAGAAAACGGTAGAGAAAGAGGATTTGTGATATCACTAAAAGTGCTATTGAGATAATAACCTCTGTTTAGGTCAGACATAATGACTCTCTTGTGCTAGGTGGTAGGCTGGAAAGGCTGCTTCATCTGGTATGATTAAAATGCAGACACCTAAGAGATTGATCAAGAGTCTGATACCTCCTCCATTCTGCTCATATCTCCCTTTCCTCCAGAGTATCTATGCTCTTGTTTTTTGTCTTTTTTGTGGTTTTTGTTTTGTTTTGTTTTCTACTACTACAGTGAATTCAAGAAAATCATATAAAACATAATAAGAATTCAATGTCTGTTTTTTGAATGAATGAATAAACACATATTCCATCTAATCCCTTGTGTTTTCAGTTTTCTATAGCTAGATTTGTGTGCTAAGTACCACAAAACATAAGTGTAATGGAAAATAGATTTAAATGGAAATAGATTTAAATAAGCCACAAAAGTTTTCCAGCTTATGATTTCTCTAGGGGAAATGCACATGTATTTCTGATCTATTTCATTTTACTGTACTTAGAATTGTCATAGAGATTTTTCACCTGTCTATATCTAGTATAAGCTGATGGATCTGTATTTGGTGATCGTATTTATTCTGCTTCACTCACTAGATTATATTCAGATAGTTTAAATCCACCATTGTTTTCTTCTATTTCATAATTAAAGTTAGGATCCTACTTGATCATGATCAGTAGACTTTTAGCCTGCAGATCTTTGTCAAATTGCATTTAAGTACAAGTTCCATTCTTTCCTTTGGGAGTCACATATTCCTTAGCATTTCCATCAGCTGTGGCATTTCCTTTGCAATGGGTCTCTGGTGTAACTTGGCTGCATATGTTTCTTTACGCTTTCACAGTAACTAACACAAAAGAAAAACATCTGGAATGCAGCCTCTAACTGCCATTCAATCTATTTTTTTTTTGAGAGGAGGGAGTATTCTTAGATATTTTCACCCAAAGGAAATAAATTTTCTTTGAGCTACCAGAAAGTAGCTTAAAGAAAGCTATTTGTGACTCATTGTTTAGGATTCCAAGGGATTGGAACATTTGTACAAAAATAAAACTGAAATATAGAAGTATATCAACCAAAATTTCATATTTCAAAATGTCTACACAAGGCTTTATAAAGAAACATGGGTGTAAGCACTTGATAGAATAATAAAATCAATTAACAATCTTCTGTGAACACTGAGAGCCCTGTTAGCTTTTTCAAAACCAGGCTTTAAGATTTTAAGTGCCAAAGCCATGGCAGAATTTAACCCCTGCCCCCAGAGATTATAGATCATGTAAACAATTTTGAGAATCAACAATCAGAAAACAATATTTACAATATGTTTTGTATGCTTACGGGAAGAGGGAGACCAGAAGTGTGGAACAAAGGTAAGAAGATATAAGCCAACTAATCATTTGTAGAGTAAGCTTTCCTTTATTGTGCTAACTTCTGGCCATTTTGGGTTTCAGGTTTCTTTGAATGCCTCTCAGCATCTCACCTACAGTAACACTTTATGTTATGTGATGATTATCACATGAAAAGTTGAAAAATACTATAAAATCATTGTGTCCTCAGTGTTCTGTATTACTTTTAAGAGGCTGTGCTATTTTAATGAGCAAAATCCAAACTCTGACATTGGAGTTACTATCTTAAGAAACCAAAGAGTAAGCCAGGAAAATTGCAGGAATAGGAATGAATAAAAAAAAAAGGAATAAAGTCAGAGGAAGTCAGAAAATCAGAGGGAATAAATGGAAAAGGCTATGTGCAGAAAAATATGGGGATTAACATTAACAATCACTGAGACCTAATACAGTAAATCAATGAATGAACAACATTCTCCCATGCCTAATTAGTTTCATTGGTGATAAATATTTAGTGAATATCAGTTGTCTTACCTGAGCGGTATGCTTTTCATAACTTATAGCTACAGTAATGGTAATAAAAAAAAGTATAAGCATCCATTATCATAGATATGCCTAAATATTTATTTGGAATCTGTAATTATAGGAATTATAAGCACTGGAGTTTATACTATTTAGACAATTAGGATGCTTTACCCTTATGGTCATCAAATATTCTCTCTTAAACCCAATTTCCTTTCTTCACTGTGCAAGTTTTGGAATAAAATGTAATCATAGGTAAAACTAGATGTACTTGGTCTGAAGATCTTGGAAATTAAAAGTTTATGTTATATGTATTTATATATATATATATATATATATATATATAAATTGGGGTGTGTGAATTAAATACATAAGCAAATTCAGTGAAATATTATGTCTAACAAGTAAAAAGCAACAATTTAACATGCCCATTTTAATCAGATGTAAATTTCCCCTTCCTTTGAGGTAGCTAATTTTTACCAATATGTAAAAATCTTCCTCCAGATTCCACTGTAATAAAATGTTAGAACAATAGCTGCTAATGTCCATGCTTATTTCTTTTATTTCTCTGGAATCTCAAAAAGCACATCAGATCACTGGCTTTTAATTTCTCAAAAACTATTTAAGATTGGAATTTTAAAATCTCAATCACAATTTATATTATTATATGCTTTATGTAATTAACATTTGTGTAGCCACTTCTGTTAAAAGAGAATCTTGAAAAATAAAGAAAACAGACTTTAAAAATAAATATAAGTATAAACTAAAATTTTGTATTGATTCACAGTTACTTGTCTTTTTTACTTTAAATAATGTAAATGTGGGCAGTCCTTGCTTTGCCCACCACTGTTATCAAATTGTAAATGAATGTACAAGCTGAAAGAGTCAAAGTGACCTTAGTAACAAATAAGAAATTTATGATTCTGTCTTTACTTTCAATGAGTTTGGCAAAAAATTAAGATGACAGTTATAAATGTATGTATAAATTTTAAAAATAGTAAAATCACATTTTATTTTATATAGTATAATTTCAAACGTTAAAATTTTTGAGAATTGAGATGTTTTATATCTTGGGAAAATACACATCCATGATAGTTTGAAAAGTGTTTGGCTCCTTGTCAGTATAACTTACAGTAAAGAGTGAGGATCTTTTCTATGCCTTGTGGAATATCATACTCCTTTCTAAGTCTGCATCCACTTCCAACATTTTATCCTTTGTTCTTTCAAAGTCATGAAATGCCTCTGAGAATTGCTTTAATGTTAGGTTTTTGCCCACATCACTTCCGAGATATCTTCATCTTTTTCATCATAACCATTTTCTGTCATCATTTATGTCAGTAAGTGTACCTTCACTAAGTTCCTCTGAATGCGTACCTAGCATCCCTCAAGCAGTTGTAGTGTTGACATTTCCATGTACAGCTATTTCTTCTGCAACCCCGTTTATATTTGATTTGAAATCTGCAAAATGATTTTTACAGTGTAGTAAAAGTTTCTGCTGTACTGTATACATTTTATTCTGTTACTTCCTGCCACCATGGTTGAATATTTTCCACTGCATGCTTTATGTCATGTTTTCTCAAAATTCATCTGAAGAAATTTCATGATCTTCCATTGTAGCATTAATAACCTGTCTATGATAATAGGTTCCATATTATAATAATGTTGAAATATATATAGTTTGACTTTTTGTCCAAGCCGATGGAGCTGGAATGACAAATAGCTTGTTAAGCAATGAACAGTGAATTCTTAGAGGTCAGTAACCATAAGTCACTCAACAATTCTCCACCAGAACCTAATTATGCATGTGTCATAGATTCCAATGTGTATAATGTATCCAATAAAAATAGATTTGATTTACTAAAATTAGGAAATATAATCTTTCATCTTTATATAAAATTATAGACTCATAAAATCTATAGTTACATTGATGTTATGAAACTAACAAGATTGATAGAATCATAATAGACACAGTGAAACTAGATTTATTTTCTTTGAATATTCCCTAAGGAAAAAACAAAGGTTGTGTTTATGTGCCTTCCTTATTCCTAGGAATGTAAGTTGAACATCTCTTCGTGCCATATTCTTTCCTTTTGAGTTTTTCTAGGAAATAAATGTCCCCTAGGTCTGAGAAAAGCCATTTGTGTCTTTGACTCCACTTTTGCTTCCTGCCAGCTAAGTTTTATGATTCCCCTCTCTAATCCATTGTGTAAATCAATAGTGGTCTGGATGTGTTTATTCTAACACTGTAACATTTTTGATTTAGTTATTAATATGCATTTCTTGCTTCTCTAAAAATAAGAAACCTAGACTGAGATTTTACTGTCCTTATGCATCCCATTTTAAAAATTATAAATGACAATATCTAACCAACAAAATCAGACAAATGAAAAGTAATGAAACATAAATCCAGGAAACCACAACACTATGGTAAATGAAATTGTTCTCCTGAGGGGAATGTAAATAATACTTGATTTTGTGTATAGTAGACAGGTGTATGGAGATAGCATTTCATGTTAAATAAGAAGCAGTCTGATTAATTCTGCATCAGTAAGGTAAACTTTCTCTTCAGTGTTCATGGATAATTAGCAAGCAGTCATACTTTTGAAAGTGAGTATTATGCTCTTAGCACTACCTAACATCAGTTGATATTTTATTCATCACAACTTCTATGAAGTATACAGATGATCTCAATAACATGAAGGTTAAGAACACTGACCTGCACAATTGAAAATCTGTGTATAGCTTTTGACTCCCTCCAAAGTTAACTACTAATAGCCTGTTGTTGAATGGAAGCCTTACCAATGACAT
Organism: Hyaena hyaena; assembly: GCF_003009895.1. Classification (NCBI taxonomy): domain Eukaryota; kingdom Metazoa; phylum Chordata; class Mammalia; order Carnivora; family Hyaenidae; genus Hyaena; species Hyaena hyaena. Next base: position 36,422 of record NW_024081187.1, on the reverse strand, counting down.
CAACAGTTGATTAACACATTATTTTGTATGTTATATGTCTTATATGCCGTATTCTTGCAATCAAGCAAGCTAAAGAAGAGAAAATGGTATTACGAAAATCATAAAAAGGGGAAATTACACTTAAAGAACTGTACTGAAAAAAAAATCCACATAAAACTGGACCCACACAGTTTAAACCCTTATCACTCAAGGCCCAACTATATATATTTTTGAATCGGTAGTTTAAATAACCAATCAGAAATGTATCCAAAGTATTTTTTTCAAATCAAATATCCAATATTGCTCAAAGGAAAGGAATTAATCCTTGTTTATCTTAGTGGATAGAGTCTCCTCTAAAATCTCTCTATTTGTCTTTATGTTTTATATGTATTAGTCTGAACTTGTTAGACAACAAAACTAGTGAAAATGTTTTCTCTCACCTTCCAGTTTTCTCTCACCTGGTTTCCTTCAACTTGTGAAAAAAAACAAAATCGATATATATAACAAACAAAAAAGTGTTATGCTTCCATAGCCAATTAATATATTAAAGGGAATTAGAAAACCACTAAAACTCTAACCATGAAATAAATGTTTTTATTTATGTAATTCATTGGTTTTTCCTGCATTAATTATGAATAAATCTCAACATTTCTAATGGAGCAAATATGTTTATTTTTGAGGATTGATGGATTCTTAAAATTTTTTAAGTTTATTTATTGTTTTGAGGGAGACAGAGCTTGTGTGCAGGCATATGAGCAGGGAAAGAGGAGAGAGACGAGAGAGAGAGAATCCCCAGAAGGCTCCGGACTGAGAATGCAGAGTTCCATGCAGGACTCCATCTTGTAAACCATGAGATCATGACCTGAACTGAAATGAAGAATCAGTTGCCTAACCAACTGAGCCACCCAGGTGCCCCTGAATTCTTAGATTCTTAAATTAATTCTTATTAAATTGGAAATTTCTCATTTATTGCTGAAATTTTAATATCTCTGTGGACAAATCTCTTTAGGTTGAAATAATGGAAGGGAGAGAAGTTAACGCACTGGTTGAAATTATATCAAGTAAAGCAAATCTCAGACCCCAATATTTCCAGCATTGAGAGTGAACATATAATTTATCTTTCCCGCTGGGAAACTTCTGAAAGTCAAAGGAAGTTCTATTACAATTACACTGGGGAAACAGGAATAAACTAGTGCTGTCCTTGTCCTGGCACACCTGAATGTAAGTCCTTACTCTAAATGATGACCTCACGTGGGTAGGGATCCTGCATTCATCCATCTTTGATTCATTAAAACCACAATTCCTGTATCATGTAATTTGCTGGTACAGTCATTTTATTTTTTGTTAGCCTCCATCCTAATTCTGGCCTCATCAAAAGTTCTTTGTGACCAAACTATGGCTTTGTAAAGTCACATGCATAATCATGTGGTGATGCACACCCTACAGCACCTTGTAAACTGCTTTTCCTGAAAGTCTAATGTGGATCAAAATTAAATTTGTTTAGTTATTTTCTTTATGAATTTCTAACATATTGTATCAAAAGCACCTGCTTCTTGCAGGTGCTCTTACATCACATAAGTGGAAATAAAGAGATAAAGATTCATTTTATAGAAAAACTAAGAAAAAGATGTTGAATGTAAAGTTATGAGATAGCCCTTGTAAATACAGATACACTGTCTGTTATGTTACTTTTTTTCTCTGCAGTCATAGATTTATTTAATTATTGCAACTAAGTGTGTTTCATTCATTAGTATTTCATTTTCAGTTATAGTGACACTCCAGTTTCATCCCAGGCTTTTAAAATTACAGACAGTCATGAAATTGCATACTACTCCAAACAGATAAAATAGTTCCCCCATTTAAGGAAATTTGTTAAGTGTCATTTCCATAGCTTGCAAGCCCCATCATTCTCATTGCAGATCTAGCCATCTTCTTCCATTTCTCAGCAAAAAATCATTAGCTAAGAACTGGAGTGAGACCTCATTATCACTCACACTAAACTATTTTCACAAAACATGTTAGAAGAAATTTACTAGTCTACCCAGAAGCATTCACAAAGAATTGGTACTGAAATACATTTGTCAAAATAAAGCTGCAAAGTACATTTTGTGATATGGTCTCTATTTTTGATCAATCTTTGCTGGTTTATTCACTAATCCATATAACTCAGTAATTGACAGTAGCTTTCTGTTATGTGTATAAATTTGCCCTGGAGTTTTATAACTATAAAATACTAACAAGTCTACACTTTTTTGTCTGTTTTCAATATATAAAATAGAAATATAAACAATTGTTTGTGTGTTGAGTAGTCTTTTGTTATATTTGCCATGAATTACTAGAAGGAATGTTTATGATGCAGTTTAAACTTATAGTGAAGTTATAGTATAGCCTGTAAGGGAAAGCAAGCCACTTCTAAAAATGAATTGCTTCCAAATTTATGAATTGCTTCATAAATTAAAATTTTCTAAATAAAATAAAATAATTAACAAAAAAGTCAAAGACAAACAAGAACCTGAGAAAAATATGAAAGTTAAATGACTAAATTTGTTAACATGCAGAGTGCTTATAAATCAGTCCTTATTAGGACTGAAATCTCAATATATAAATGGGTAAAGAAAAAGCAAAATATAAATGGACAATGAATTTGAAAGGTGTTGAATCTCATTATAATTAAATAATGCAAAATAAAATAACAATGAGGTATTACTATTCAACTAAGCAAAATTTTACAATATACTTAAGTATACTTAAAAATATAAAATAAAACAAAAGAAGCCAATAGACATTATTAATAGAAGCACAAAATGGTACTCTTTTTTTGGAGAAATATTTGGGAAAATACATACTTTGCTTTCTCATTAACCAAGCAAGTTTAGTTCAGGGCAGATAGAGATACAGATATACTTACACATATTCTGTGAATAAATATGTTTAAACAAATATGGAAAGCTATAGCATAAAAATGTTACCAAGCAACTCTTTGCCATAGTAAAAAAGACCTAGGGATAATCAGTGCTCATGAGCAACAAATTTGTTCAATTAGTGATGATAGTTTTGTTAAATAAAATAGGACAGGACTTTTAAACTCAGATCATTTTGGGGGCAACTGGGTGGCTCAGTATTAAGCGTCCGACTTCGGCTCAGGTCATGATCTCACTGTTCATGGGTTTGAGCCCCGTGTCAGGCTCTGTGCTGACAGCTCAGAGCCTGGAGCCTGTTTCAGATTCTGTGTCTCCCTCTCTCTCTGACCCTCCCCTGCTCATGCTGTGACTCTATTTCTCTCTCAGAAATAAATAAAACGTTAAGAAAATTATAAAAAATAAAATAAAATCAGATCATTTTGTATATATTCATATGCAATTTTTTACAGTTAAAAACATATACAGTAATACAGGCAATATGAAAGTACATTTATGATTTGTACTTGTTTTCATATATGAATGGTCACTACATGTTACTAATGGCCTACTCTGGAGAGTTGGATTCACAAGGAGTTCTATTTTTTGAGGGGGAAGACAACTGGAAATTTTGGCTTGCTTTAAAATTTTTGTTCCTCATTATAATCTAAATATATAAATATTTGCCCAAAATAAGAAGATGATAAAGGTAATGAGATTTTAGGAACGCCTGGATGGTTGAGTCAATTAAGCGTCAGAGTCCTGATTTCAGCTCAGGTCATGATCTCATGGTTGGTGGGATCAAGCCCCAATTTGGCTTAAGCTATCAGCACTGAGTCCGCATGGAATTCTCTTTCACCTCCTCACTTGCACTCTCTCTCACTCTCTCTCCAAATATAAATAAATATTTTTTTAAACGGGCTAACTTTTTACCTAAAATGCTTATAATGATCTCATGTTTATATTTGATATTTTTAAAATGTGTAATATGGACATACAAACAAAAACTTAAAATTGTATCAATTACTGGCCACAGGGAGAGAAATAATACCAAAAACACTCTCTAGGTGAATAAGGTAATCCTTTGCTGCAATGTCTTCACTGCCTGGAATGAATAATGGGTAAACCATATCCTCATGACCTCAAACAATAAATGTAAAATCACCCCCGGACGATCAGGCTTATTATCAGAGAATGTAATTAGACCTAATTACATGCCAGACTTATTTTCCCTAATTTTTCATTCTCCTGGTACTCATGCATATTGATTATACCACATAATCATGGGCTTACTGATTTGTTGCCTTTTAATTGGTCTCTAGTGTTTCGCTGATATGTATTTCTCTTCCGGATATCACTGTGGGGCTTGTTTTTTTTTTTTTTTTAAATGCCTTCCTCGTATTCCTTAGTACAACTGACAATCAGGAAATGTGTCTTTAATGAAAACAGAGTGAGGCAGAAGCTTTTCAGCATAGACTGCTAAAGCACTTAATTAAACAGGAGAAACCCAATAGGAAAGGTGAGATTCTGGCTGTCCATTGAATAAAAATAAAAGAAAGTAAGTGAAAGCTGTAAAGGAAGAATGGATGAAGGAATCTAGGTTCAGTAAGTTAACTGGGAAGAGAGGGATGGTCACACAAAATAATTTTGAATACATTTTCTAGGTCTAGTCATGGGAAAGGAGTGAAATAATCCTAGGTGTTCACATAGCTCTTTTTTTTTTAATTGTTATTATTTATTTATTTATTTATTTTTAAATTTATCTGTTTACATTCAAGTTGGTTAACATACAATGTAGTACTGGTTTCAAAAGTACATTTTAGTGATTCATGACTTACAGGCAACATCCAGTGTTCACATGATCCATTTTAAAGCACTGATAACAGAGATGTTTCATGACCTATAATAACATTTTAAAAAATTAAGAGATCCCTCTTTTTGCAAGGATAGCTTAAAGTCAACATCTCTAGATTATTTCTATGTATATGATTTTTTTCCTAATTAACTTCATCTCTAAAAACAGTAAAGATATATATTTTAAATTACTTCTTATATTTTGATCACTGTGATAGAGAATATACTAATAAATCTCATACTTTGTCATTGAATTTCCTTTATCTCTAAAAACAGTAAGGATATATATTTTAAATTACTTCTTATATTTTGATCACTGTGATAGAGAATATACTAATAAATCTCATACTCTGTCATTGAACAGGAATAAAATCCCGGAAAATTAAAGTTCAAATAAAATCATGTGTATATCTAAGCCCTCATAAAATGCACCAGAAAATGTTACTCCACAGGGAATATGTGTGACTCTTAAATATCTGGAAAAATAATATTATTTTAAAATCTAATGTACTCAATCTTGCTAGAGGCATTTGTTGACATACAACATGGGCTAATTCCATGCCAAGATTAAAGTTTTAATAGATAAGATATGCATAGGCTAAAATGTATTATGAAAGGGTTCCAGAACTTCAGTAACACTCACTGACGAACCATATTTTTATAAATATTTCATCAAATAACTTTAACGTATTGAACAATTGAACCTGTATCTTATTTCTTTGTGTGCAATCAATAACAAAAACAATGCTTTTCTCAAGTTGTTTACTTTGTAAATACCTTCCCCTTTCTCTCTAATAGTTGACTGTGATTGTTTGATACAGAAAAGGGTTCATGTAATGAAGTGTGAGTCAAGATGGTTACCTTTGTGAGGGTAAGAATTCATCTTTGTTCCTCATATCATATGCACGAGCATTTATACAATACTATGTCAAGCACTGTTTTAGGCACATAATAAATATGAACTCGCTTTAGTCTTCCTACAGCTCTATGATATAAATATTATTATAATCCTTGCTGTGCAGGTGAGGAAACTGAGACAGAGTGGTAATGTCTCCAGGGTTCCACAGCAAGTAAGTGGAGGTCTAAATCGCAGTGCTTATATTTCAGATTTTATATTCTTTTTTTTTTTTATTTCTAGGAAAGAGAGAGAGAGAGACAGCGTGAGCAGGGGAGGGTCAGAGAGAGAGAGAGGGAGTCACAGACTGAAACAGGCTACAGGCTCCGAGCTGGCAGTCAGCACAGAGCCCGATGCGGGGCTCGAACCCACGAACCGCGAGATCATGACCTAATCGAAAGTCGGACGCTTAACCGACTAGGCCACCCAGGCGCCCCCAGATTTTATATTCTTAACCAGTATAAAATGTTTCATCCCTATAAACTCTGGTAATATGTTTAGGTGAATATAATTGAATAGAACTTTTGAAAGTACTTAGTCTATTATGTATATAAAGCCCCCATTGAATTCCAAATTTGGTAGTTTTGCTAAACATTCTATATATGATTTGCTTATTCATTAAACTATATCAATTCGCAATTCAGGACTAGAGTTCAGTAAAATTACTCTAGGAAAACTTACTTTGAGTAACTCTAAACTTATTATTGTGATGTACCACAATATTTCACAATATATTTTTCACGTTATATATCACAATAATGAACTCAGACATATATAAATATATACATTAATAAAATAAAAGTAATTTGCGCATTACAATTTTTTAAATCATAACTAAGAAATTATAATTATCTGTCCAAAGACAGATTACCTTTTTCCTGATGAGGATATTATTTGAGGAAGATATTCACTATGCCCAGATAAGCCCTCAGAATCTTTCTCAATACAAAATTTCCATCACCATCGCCAATATATTGAAGGCGCTATACTACAAGAGAAATCAGGAGGCATGTATAAATTATGGAGAAACTATATAGTATGATTCTATTTTGTAAAATGAAAACATACTATATATATATGTAAGATTGTATGGTAAATGAGAAAGAGTAGACTAGAAGTTTTTAATATTGCTTATCTCAAGCGAAAATGGGGGAGACCTTTAACTCTATTCATCTTTGGATTTATTTCTATGATGAAGCAATAAAGAAATGAAAGAAAAGAGAGAAATAGAAAAACAAAGAAAAAAATAAAGAAAGAAAAAGAAAAAAAGAAAGAGGGAGAGAAAGGGAGGAAAGAATGAAAAGAAGAAAGAAACTTATAATTTGAAAAAAAAAAGAAACACAAAATAGTTGTGTCATGCAGGTGATAATTTTTATAAGGTAAGAATTAAGCTTCTATCATGGAATTTTACAAGGCAGTCATCTGAAGGAGTGTTTCGGATGGGTACAAAGGCATGATTAGAATGTTCGAAAAGAAAATGAGAGGTGAGAAATTGAAAACCATAAGCATAAATCTACTTTTGAGTAATCTGGCTATACAGTTAAAACGTAATGCAGTTATAAAGAGGGAGATGGATTTAAGGAAGGAATTATTAAATTATTAAAATAAGAATTTATTTTGTATTCTCATTAAGAAGAATCTTGGTGAGGTAGAATATTGTTGATATAAGAGGGAGGGGAGAATTACAAAGTAAAATCCTTCAGGAAGTCAGGATATGGTATCTGGGTATGGGATCTAAAGAGGAGGTGCTGGCCTTGACAAGAGCATGGACAGGAGTGAAGGGAGAGAGCGGAAGCACAGAGGCAAATGGATTGGTGTAATTGGTAGTTGCTTACACTTGACCCTTGAAAAACATGAAAGTTAGGAGTGCCAAACTGCCATACCATAGAACATGCATGTACAACATTTGATTCCCCAAAACTTAACTCCTAATAGCCTACTGTTGACTGGAAGCCTTACTCATAATATGAACAGCCGATTAACATGTATTTTGTATGTTATGTGTATTATACACTGTATTCTTATAATATATTTTGTATGTTATATGTATTATATACTGTATTCTTATACTAAAGTAAGCTAGAGAAAAGAAAATGTCATTAAGAAAATCAAAGAAAATACATTTAAAGTAATACACTGTATTTATCAAAAGAAATCCTCAAATATGTGGACCCATGTAGTTCAAACCCGTGTTGTTCAAGTATCACCTGTGTTCTATTTTCTCAGAGCATGGAAAGTAAGGTCATCATTCAAGAGTTAGGAAGTGGAAAAGGAGACTGAATTTTCAGGAGATACAAGGAAATATGGAATCTTGAAGAGAATAAATTGGCTGTGGGAACAAGAAGGGATTGCTGAGCAGTGTTCCGCTTGAAGACTTTGATTATGTTTTAACATGAGTCTAAAACATCAAGATGGGTTTGTGTTTCTAGCCATAATCACTTGTATAGGTCTAGGCAAAGAGGTTGGGCTAGATTATGCAAATACATTAGAGAATGTGCTAGAATATCCCGAATTTTGTACTCAATTGGAGTTCAGCAACCACATTTCTTTTGTCTTGTTATTGCTAGTTTCCCCTACCTTTTACTATAATAATATGTATGTAGCAGAAATGATGAGAGGTGCCACTCCTGGTGTAATGGCTGCCAAGTGTCTGTGAGTTCCCGTTGCTCAGGAACGCCTTCTGTGAGGCTAGGGGGTATTTCATGGGTTTCTGTCATTTTGGGCTAAAGTTAAAAGATTTTGAGTCTAAATGCTGCCTGGAATACAACTTCATAATATAAGAACCCCACTGTGGTTTTTCATCTTTCAATATATATTTCCCTATTATCAAGGTACCTTTTGTCTTTATGCGTTTGTACCTCAGTGATATGGAAGAAAGCAGTTAATTTCATTCTCACTACATGAGGTTTATGTTAATTAATAAAACATTTAATTAAAGTAATGCTTTGGGAATTCACCATGGCATTACAAGAAACAAATGTTTATTAATATAAAATGGCATCATGTACAATGTGCAGTCTTTCTTATAAATTGCTTGACTCCAGAGAAAAATCACTTTCTTAATAACCAGAGGGATAAGGCTCTAGCATAATTGTTAGAATTTTGCATTCATTTTAAATGGTGATGAAATGTGTCACATGTTATGACCAACAAATTAAACTTATTTGAAGTATATGTTATGGTCGCTTCTATTTTTGTCTGTTAATATAACATAATATATATAATATATAAGTCCAATAAGTTTTAGCCAGCATATAACATTATTTTTTTTATTTCTCACATTTCATCATGGTACTCATAATCATTTCTAATAAGGAAAATTTGAGGAAAAAATTTGTATGTAGAATTTTTGTTGTTAACAAGATTCAAGTTATTTTGTTTTAATATGATACAGTGCTAGAGATTTTGAAATATTTAACACAATGAAAGCAACAAAACGTGTATTTGTTTATTTGAGAATTCCATGTTAGGCAAGGGAAAATACATCACTACAACAATTAATAATACTACATTTTTTTCTTTTTAAAATGGTGGTAGATACACATATAACAAAATTTACCATTTTAGCCATTTTTAAGTGTACAGTTCAGTGACATTAAATATATCCAAATTTCTGTGCAGCCATTACCACCATCCATCTCCAAAGCCTTTTACATCTTCTGAAATTGAAATTGTACCACTTACACAGTAAAACCTCATTCTCTCCACCCCCTCAACTCCTGACAACCACCATTCTGTTTTTTGTCTCTTTGAATCTGACTACTCTAGATACCTCATATAAGTGAAATGACATGGTACTTATCCTTTTGTGATTGACTGGTTTCATGTCTTTAAGTTCCATTCATGTTGTAGCATGTGTCAGAATTTCCTTCCATTTTAAGTCTGAATAACAGTCCACTAGGTATATTCTACATTTTGTTTGTCCATTCATCTGTTGATGGACACTTGAATTGCTTCCACTTTGGGGCATTGTAAATAATGTTGCTATGAACATGGTTGTGCAAATGTCTGTTCAAGTCCCTGCTTTAAATTCTTTAGGGGTATATACCCACAAGTGGAATCTCTGGACCATATGGTAATTCTGTGTTTAATTTCTTGAGGAACTGGCATACCAGTCTCTATAGCAACTCCACCAGTTCACATTTGGACCAGCAATACCTAGGATTCCAATTTCTCCACATCTTCAGCAGCACCTGTTATTCTCTCTCTCTCTCTCTCTCTCTCTCATTCTCTCTCTCTCTCTCTCTCTCATTCTGTGTGTGTGTGTGTGTGTGGGTGTGTTTTTCATAATAGCTAGTGAGAAATAGAATTTCATTGTGGTTGTGATTTACATTACTCTTAATAATTAGTGATGTGGAACATCTTTTCATGTGCTTTTTTGTAATTTTTTTTTTTGAGAAATATGTACCCAAGTTCTTGCCTATATTTAAATCAGCTTTTTTGTTGTTGAGCTGTAGGAGTTCTTTATATACCCTGGATATATGTATGATTTGCAAACATTTTTCTCATATTCTATAGGTTGACTTTTCACTCTATCAGTAGTGTCCTTTAATGCACAGAAGCCCCCCTCCCTTTTTTAACTACACATTTGAGAAACTTTCTTTAAAGAAAAAATTAATTTTTTTTTAAAGCTAACTAAGAAGACCCAAAGAAATGGAGGAACAGTCCATGCTCATGGATTGGGATAACGTATATTGTTAAAATGTTGATACTACCAAAAGCAATATACACATTCAACACAATCCCTCCCCAAATAACAACAGCATTCCTCACAGGGCTAGAACAAACAATCCTGAAATATGGATGGAACCAGAAAAGACCCTGAATAGCCAAAGTAACTTTGGAAAAGAACACCAAATCTGGAGACATCACAATTCTACACTGTCAACTAACTTGAATTTAAATTTAAAAAAAGACAAGAGCTAATTATAGCCCTGGTATTTCTCTGTACTATTGTAATTACATGAATTTAAACAAAAATGACACATTTGTAGTTTGTGCTTTATCACTAAAGTTCTTCTAAAGACAACAGTATCACTTAATTTTGTCATTGAAATGAAAATATTTCCGATCTTAAATACATTTGGATCATACTTTTTAATGGAATTATATTGAAATTAAAAATAAACAAATAAATGGCTTAAGAGTATAGTAGATGAAAGAATCTGAATTTTCACACTTGCAATATTAACTTTGTGCCTTTTCTTCCGTGGAGCACCAATGACAGTCAAAGTTTGCAACCAAAATATCAAATAGCACTTATGAAACCCTACGTGCTTTCTGCCCCAGGATCTTTATACTCGATCTTCAACAAGTAAAAGGTTCTGTCATAGCCTTGCATTTAATACAGCATTCAGAACTCAGCTCCAAACTGAGTCTTTTAGAGAGGTTTTCACTGATCTGCCTGAATAAAAAAGCCCCACTCCCACCTTATATCACTCTTTATCCCAATCAGATCCCAGTTGTCTTTACGTTATAACATTGCATGTATAATTGTTTAAGGTTATCAGTGTACATTTTTACTTCGGCATTGTCTCTTTTCCACAATCCCATTAAGTGTGTGCTCCATGAAGAACCGAGTCTGATTTGTTTATCTGGATACCTAGTGCCTAGTGGCTAGAGTGTAGTAGGTGAAGTATCAAATATTTGCAAAAGAAATGAAATAAAATAACATTTATCCTAAGAATTCTTATGAAATCATATCCTTTCCTCAAGTTTTTGAAATCTTGAGTTTTTATTAATTACATAATCATATAGGAAACTTGATTATACATGGACTAGTTTTCAATTATTTTACTAGAGCCATTTATGGGCTTGTGCATTCTTTATCATTACAGAAAATACATTGCACACATCTTATCTTTCATGGTGAATGGATATCTTATAATAGTTGTATCTCTGCGTCCAGGCAAGATTTTTTAAAACTTTTTTTTAGTTCTTTTTCCTGCAGAACATACATCTTTCTCTTTGATATTGAGAAAAATATTTTATAATTTCCTAAGCTTTGGAGAGTTCTTTTATTTTTCTCAATACTTAGTTCATTAATTCATAAATAGTCAGTAGTAAATTAGTCCTTATTTCTAAGAACTGTGTATAAAACATAAATGAGACATTTAATAGCACACTAGCATTTTTCAAAATTTATGTAACACTATTTTTAACATTAATAGGAAACCTTATAATTTAAGGAAATGAGATATAAATTTGAATTCTATTTTCCCAAGTCCCTTAAAAAGACTACACATATATGAAATAATTAGTCTCTTTGAATGCCACAATTATAGAAAACTCTTGCTTTTAATACATCTCACAGCATCTCAGTTTGAGGGGAAACTGGCTGATGTTGCTTCATCTACTTAGAAATATTAAGATCTTCTTCCAGTTTCTTGTTAAGAAACACTTCAGGTTCTTCACCATTTTTTGTAAGCACTCATTCATTTTAGCAGCATGGTACATTGGAGACAATCTTACCCATCTTGAAATACTAAATACCAGAGTGATTATTGAACATTAGAATGTTTCCACTACTTTTTGTCTTGCAGACGGTTCTTTGTATCATTAATTTTTTAGTCCCACAGAGTATTGCAATATTCTAAAATGCAACCCCTTTCCCAATGAATCTCATAAATATCACAGCCACTGTGGTTGGAAAGCAAGGGGCTTTTATAATTGCAGATATTTCTGGCCCAAAGACAAATATCTTTCATAGAATTTGGTTCTGTTGTTATTAAGGAGACACTTTAGGAACAATTATATGGCATGATGGGCTATGGTGGGTAAGTGGTCAGCGAGGTTATTCACTTGCCACATGGCTTGGAAATATCAACTTCTTTCAGTAGAGAGTCACATTTAAAAGTGGAAATTTTAGGGGCGCCTGGGTGGCTTAGTCGGTTAAGCGTCCGACTTTCGCTTAGGTCATGATCTCACGGTTTGTGGGTTCGAGCCCCGCGTCGGGCTCTGTGCTGGCTGCCAGCTCAGAGCCTGGAGCCTGTTTCAGTCTGTGACTCCCTCTCTCTCTGACCCTCCCCTGCTCACGCTGTCTCTCTCTCTCCTAGAAATAAATAAAACATTAAAAAAAAATAAAATAAATAAAAGTGGAAATTTTAATAATGCATTCTAATTTGTATGATGAAATTAAGTACATCAATATGCTGGAGATTTCTAACTTAAGTAAAACAATCCTATCTAGTTTCCTAGTTTCCTTGTTTGAGAAGACAGAGTAATTACCAAGGTGGCATTCTAATATGGGGCCCTCTGAATTAGGTCTCCTTGAGCTGATAATACTTTAGATATTCAATATGGAAAGGATTAGTTTGATGCCTCCAAAAATCGATGCCTAAAGATTGAAAAAATATTTTCTATATCAAACAAAAGTTTTCATAAATGAAAGTCAGTGTCCTTGAAAGTATCTTCAGGAGGATCTGCCAACAATAGTTAATAATAAGTAGCTAATAATATCACTAACTATGTGACTTCCAAGTGTAGGAGATAAGAGCTAATGGCAGGAATATTTTCATTACAGTTATGTGTTCATCACCATTTTTGTAAAGCCTGAAACTATTCAGGTAGGTAATATGTAAGCAGGTGATATTGAGTAACATCTTGAAACAATTTAGTAAAAGCAGACAAGAAGTAATGGATTTACTAAGTAATCTTTCCAGGATAAATAACAAATGTTACATCATTTAACTCACAAATCATATTTAGTTCTCCATCTTTTAAATTCAGAATGTAAGATACATATTTAATAAATGTACTTATTTAATAAGCAATTGAAATTTCCTTTGATAAGAATAGGCTAAAATCTTTAGATTATATGTATTTTTAAAAGCTCATAATGAATTTTAAAAGCTCAAAAAGAATTACCATGCTAGCCATCATTTGAGACATATAAAAAATATTTTGGGGGACACCGAGGTGGCTCAGTGGCACCGGGAATTCAGCTCAGGTCACAATCTCACAGTTCGTGAGTTCGAGGCCTGTGTCGGGCTCTGTGCTGACAGCTCAGAGCCTGGAGCCTGATTCGGATTCTGTGTGTGTCTCTCTCTCTCTGACCCTCCCCTGCTCACACTCTGTGTCTCTCTCTCAAAAAAATAAATAAACATTTAAAACAAATTTTTAAAAGAATTCCAGAAAAAAATTATGAATTGAGGTGAATAAGATGTATGAATTTTAAGTCTTATACATAAAGTCTCAGTGGTGGGCTTTTGATAATTACTTTATTTCAGATTTCTTTTCATCATTAACATAATTTTATTTACTAAATAGACCACATTTATTATACTAACAGTGATGTTTAAATTCTTTATTTTTTCTTATTCTTTCAGGCAACCATCCATAATAGCCATTGGTAGTGAAAAATAGTTAAATTTTGGGGGGCTTCAAAATATAAATCTTTTATTCTTTTTTAAGAATTAATTAATTGATTAGTCATAAACATCATTGGACTATAATGAAAAAAATGTCAAAGAGGTAAGCTAGCCATGTAGAATATATGTCAACCTGAAGAAATAAAAATGATCTATTGTATAGTCTCTGATAAGTTTTTAAATGATGGTTATTTTTTAGAATCCCCGGCTAACATTTATCTTTTTATATAGATTTAGGTTTAAAGTATTTACAGCTGTGAAAAGATAACTAACTTTATTATATAACTTTTAAAATTGAAAATAAACAGTACAAACATGGTATTTGGTAAGAATCTAAGGCCACTTTATGTTACCTTATCAGTGTATATAAAGCTTTTATAGTTTGCTTTTACCTTGTACATATGCTTACATGTATATCCATAAAACCAGTAATCTTTTTTGTAACTCATTCTATATTTAAGATGTTGTACAAACATTGAAAATTTATAAAGAATTTTGAAGAAATTTAGCCTCTTTCTACTAAAAACGAAAAGGATATTCTTTGTATTCTATCTTACCTATGAATTTCTTTTTTTTTAATTTTTTTAATGTTTTATTTATTTCTAGGAGAGAGAGAGACAGCGTGAGCAGGGGAGGGTCAGAGAGAGAGGGAGTCACAGACTCTGAAGCAGACTCCAGGCTCTGAGCTGGCAGTCAGCACAGAGCCCGACGCGGGGCTCGAACCCACGAACCGGGAGATCATGACCTAAGCGAAAGTCGGACGCTTAACCGACTAAGCCACCCAGGCGCCCCTTACCTATGAATTTCTAAGAATGACAAAATAATTGATTACTTCTTTGTTTTCCCAAAAGAGAAAAATTCTAAGTTATAATGTGCATAGCTTCCAACTGTATACTTGGACCTAGTTATACATAATGTGCTCTGTTGTGCTCAATTTTGGCATGAGTAGACATTAAATGGCATCTGAGAACTCTTTCCAATATTTGAAATAACTCTCCCATCAAAGAGTCTAATAATAGTGTAACCGATGATTAAATGTTAAAATTATTAATATAATAACTATATCATTTGTTCCTTACCTTTTGTTTTTTGTAAATAAAAGTAAAAGATAAAAACTTAAAGAAAAGTCAAAGTACAGGAAGGCAAAATTAGAAGAGAAACTCTTGTAACTAAGGTAGCAACCAATCGGTTGGTAAATATTACTGGAAATCTTTTATTCTTTTTTAAGAATTAGACTGCCAAATAAATTACTAATAAACATCATTGGATTATAGGGGGAAAAACGACAAAGAGGTAAGCCATCCATGTAGAATATGAAATGCTTTTTACCTATTCTATAGACATTAATGTATGAAGTACAAGAAATTTGTCTCATAAACTTGGCCTTCCTGCTACTCTGCGTCAGTGAATATTTAGTTTCTCATAATAACATTACACCCTCCTCCTCCCTTTCATTCAACTATATTCTTTTTAAAATGTGTTTTTAACCCTATCATTAGCCTTCATGTTAGCAAAGTCAGTGGTCATTTGGCTGCCCCCATGTTATTCAATTTCTCAGCACAGATGACCACTGTTTCCCTGAAACATTTCCATTCTTGGATTCCATAAAATATGTCCTGATTTTCCTTGAATTGTTGGCATTTCCTCAACATTTGCCTTTCCTGAATGTTCCTGTTATGGCTGGGCTTAAATGTTAGATTAAGCCATTGTTTGCTTTTAACCTTTCCTTTTTTTATGTCATTTTCCTGTGATCATGACTTTAACATTATCTGGATTTATCTGACTCATAATTGCATCCATCTCAAGATCTCCCTTGAGGCCCAGGCTCAAACATCCAGCTGTCTTCTACACATTTCACTATCTGAATAACAGTCGCTTCATTTATCATAATGAACATAGGACACTTGATTCACCCCAGTAAGTATTCCAAATCCATTAACTATACCCTATACCTAGTTTTCTTCATCATGGCAAATGGAACCTCCTGTAAGATTAGGTAAAAAAATCCAAGAGTGTTCCTTTGTATTTAACTCTTC
The DNA here is from genome assembly GCF_003009895.1 of Hyaena hyaena. NCBI lineage: Eukaryota > Metazoa > Chordata > Mammalia > Carnivora > Hyaenidae > Hyaena > Hyaena hyaena. The sequence continues at coordinate 20,392 of NW_024081187.1, read as the reverse complement.
CTTCTTCCCTGAATCCAATTAATTAATTGGTGAATCTGTTGACTTGATTTCCAAAATACATCTTAAATATGTTTCTCTCGATCTACCTTTGTATTTAACTCTTCCTTCTTCCCTGAATCCAATTAATTAATTGGTGAATCTGTTGACTTGATTTCCAAAATACATCTTAAATATGTTTCTCTCGATCTCCATTGTCAACCCCATGTTCCATCATTCAGTCAGTCATTAATGTATAAATAAATAAATAAATAAGGAATCACCAGCTTACATTTATACCTTTCTACAGATGGCCCCTATAAACTATTCGTCAAAGAACAGACAGAATAATTTTTTTAAAAGTTGAATCAAATTCTTCTCTTGACTAAAAATGTCCTCTTCTTCTACTCAGAATCAAACCAGACTCCTTACCATGGCTCACAATATTCTACACACCTAGTTCTTGCTAGATCCATTTAATATTATCTTCCAGATCTCTCTCCTTTCCACCTTTAAGTTACATTGGTTTTCTTTCTATTCTTCAAACATGGTAAGATTGTTTCTATCTCTGTACCTTTGCGCTTATTATTCTTTCCACCTTAAACTCTCTTATGTAGACTTCTCACATTTCAATTTTCAGTCTAATTTCTCCACCCAAGAGAATCTTGGCCTGACCTACTTATGTTAACCATGGTCTCACTCTACAACCTCCATGAGTATGGGACCTGCCTATGTAGCTCATTGTTTAGGATGGTCTGGCCTCTAGTTATTACTCAGTAAACATTGATTAATTGTTTAATAAAGAATGTTAAATGAAAGCTCTCAGAGAGTATCAGGAATATATTCACACTGACATATAAACAACTGGATTAAAAAAACATTTCTAACCTATTATTAAATTCTTAAATTTAAGAAATAAACCTTATTTTAAATGTTACTATTAAGATAAATTTAAGGTACCCTTACTTGGAGAGTGGCAGGATTTAAGGAGAATGTCGTGGACCATGTTGGGTACTTCAAGTGATATACACAAGTCATTCCTTCTAAGCTTATCTATAAAAGTATCCGAAGAAATTACAATTGTATTTTTTATCATTTTAATTTTCCAATTTGTCTCACTTTTTAATTCACTAAATTGGAGTAAAACAAATCACATCAAGGAAAACAGCCTATAATACCAACACAAAAATTAATTTAGAAATGTTTGCAACTCCATGCTTTATAAACATACTTTAAATATACACTATTCAAATATGGAAGTTACAAACAATTAACCATGAATTATGGAGTTATAATTCCACTGATGAAATCGCAAGGCACAAAACCGTGGGTCGTATCCTACTATGGATTTAATATGAAACTCTTTTCACAGTTAGGGGAGTTCCACTTGAAAATTGAGAAGACAGGTTGTGAATTAATAGTCATAAAATGCATTGTTCTATGAACCCAATATTGAATTAATAAAAGAAATATGAATGAGACTCATGAGAGAGAAAGGTGTATTTTCTGGTTTAGTGAAAGTGTGCCAGCATAAATTTTTAGAATTAGAAATGAATGCTGTAATATTTTTCAGGCTATAATAACTGTTTTTATTTTTATATTCAAGTAAGTGAAACTTGTGCAGATAAAATATTTTGGTGTTGGGGATTCTAGGAAGTGGGATGCTACCGCAGAGACAGATGGACAATCTGTTTCACTATTTCAGTCATTGTGTTGTGTCATATATACATACTTTTTTAAACTGAACTTTTGATTTTTTTTTTCTTTGTCGTGTCTACAAAGTGACATAGGTTAAAGGATTATCTGATCCTTCCTTTTTTAAAACTCAGTAAACATATTGAGCCTGAAATAAGTTAAATGACAAATGGAAAGAGCCTGGATTTGAAATCAGACTCCCTAGCTCTAACATCAGCCAGGTGTTTACTACCTGTGTGACCTTTCCCAAATTACTTAACCTCCCTAATCTTGTTTCCTCGTCTGTGAAGAAAATAATATTTATCTTGGGTATAATTTTGTAACCAAATGAAATAATATAAAAATGTATATATAAAGTACACCTTGGAATAGTTTTGTAAACAAAGTAATGCATGTAAAATATATATTAAAAGTGCACACATTGTCTTAGAATCTATTTACGAAATGCCATCTTTTTCTGAGCAAAACTCAGGATATAACCCAGGTCACTTAATTCCTTGCCCAGGTTTTTAAAAAATATTATAACAATGCCTTTCTCTCCGTTTAATTAAGTCTTCCTTTGTTACTTTCCTTGTTGGCAGGCTTAGTTTTTTTCTGCACCCTTTTCTCTTAATTCTCTACCTATAGAAAATACAATTAGAATTTTATGTAGAAAAGAAGTTAACACCAAGTGATTAAACTAAGACCAGAGTAGCAAGTACAAAACTATGTAACAAATTAAGCTAAATACATATATTTTAAATTTTTACTATGCATTTAGCCTTTTTTATAATTTATCATTAGAGAACTAATTTCCCCAAGAAAAAAATATTTTGAATATTTTTGAACAATAAAATATAATGTTTGTTATTATCTTTCCAACTCTATTCCAATGAGCTGCATAACCAAAGAGTATGAAACAAATTCTCTGAGATTCCGGTTAAATCAAGTCAATAAATTAATTGATATATTGATACATTATTATGTAAGCAATATTAACTTTTATGATATCAAAAGTTGGGAAAATCATTTGTTTTTTATTAGATGGCAGCACTACATGCTTAAGATTTAGCTCTAGAACCTAATGGATGTTATAAATGAAAACATTTTAAAAAGTAAGAAAGCATAGCCAATACAGTTGTTACAGCCAATAGATATATTGGAGTGATGAGTAAAACTAACTTTCCAGGCAAGAAAGTAGTTGATATATGGTCATTTCCTTTGAAGTCAAACTTTGCTAATTTTTACTTGATATCAGAAGAAGATCACACCATTTGGTTTCTCTCTCTTTTTTATTACTTTACATGCAAAGACTTAATGAACTGAGCCAGCCTTATAATTTCACATTAATCTGCACTATTTACAGTTCATGTGATAGTATCCTACAATACATTATCAACTAACAAATATAGATCCAGCACCTCCCAAGAACAGAGCTTGTGTTAGAAATTGGAATAAGATACAACCAACTGTAAGACGTGGTCTTTGGCCTAAAGGACTGCATGATCAGTGGTGGAGAATGAAACAGCTAATGCTACTTAAAAACAAACAAACAAACAAACAAACAAAAACATGTTGAGATTATGTTGTATTTCCTTAAGGAAATAGAATGTGAGTTATAACTTGGATTTCTGTATCTACAACATATGAAAACAAAATCCATGTCCTTGTTAGGACTAAAGGACAAATATGATTTACTATAGATCATATAAGTAAATGTAAGAGATGACTCTTTGAATTATCAAATGTATACCTATATCGGTTCATGTCTGTTCTATTTTTAACTGTTTAATTTTCAATATATACACTGATGCTCCTAGTACACCCAGCTGGGGAAGAATAAAAGATCGAGAGATGATTTGAATGACGTTGAGTATCTTTTTATGTGTCTGTAAACAAACTAGGTGTCTTCTTTGAAAAAGTGTCTATTCATGTCTTCTGTCCATTTCCTCACTGGATTATTTGTTTTTCTGAGAGTTGAGTTTGATATTTCTTTATAGATTTGGATACTAACTCTTCATCAAATATGTCATTTGCAAATATCTTCTCCCATTCCAAAAGTTGCCTTTTAGTTTTGTTGATTGTTTCTTTCACCATGCATAAATTTTATATTGATGACTTCCCAATAGTTCATTTATGCTTTTGTTTCTCTCGGCTCTGGAAACATGTCAAGAAAGAAGTTACTGTGGCGAAGGTCAAAGAAGTGCTGCCTGTTTTCTTCTCTAGGATTTTGATGTTTTCCTGTTTCACATTGAGGTCTTTCATCTGTTTTGAGTTTATTTTTGTGTATGGTGTAAGAAAGTGATCCAGTTTCATTCTTCTGCATGTTGCTGTCCAGTTTTTCCAGCACCATTTGCTAAAGAGACTGTCTTTTTTTTTTATTGGATATTCTTTCCTGCTTTGTCAAAGATTAGTTAGCCATACATTTGTGAGTCCATTTCTGGGTTCTCTATTCTATTCCATTGATCTATGTGTCTATTTTTGTGCAGTACCATACTGTCTTGATGATTACAGCTTTGTAATACAGCTTGAAGTCCAGAATTGTGATGGCTCTAGCTTTTGTGTTCTTTTTCAACATTACTTTGGCTGTGTGGGGTCTTTTCTGTTTCAATACAAATCTCAGAATTGTTTTTTAGAGCTCTGTGAAGAATGCTGGTGATATTTTCAAAGGGATTGAATTGAATATGTAGGTTGCTTTGGATAGTATACATATTTTAACAATATTTGTTATTCCAATCCATGAGCATGGAATGTTTCTCCATTTCTTTGTGTTTTCTTCAGTTTTTTACATAAGCTTTCTATAGTTTTCACCATACATAATTTTCACCTCTTTGGTTAGGTTCATTCCTAGGTATTTTTTGGTTTTCTGTGCATCAGTAAATGGGATTGATTCCTTGATTTCTCTTTTGCTGCTTCATTATTGGTGTATAGAAATGTAACCAATTTCTGTATGTTGATTTTATATACTGCGACTTTGCTGAATTCATTTATCAATTCTAGCAGGTTTTGGGTGGAGTCTTTTGAGTTTTCCACGTAGAATAGCATATCATCTGTGAAGAATAAAACCTTGACTTCTTCCTTGGTGACTTGGATACCCTTTATTTATTTAAGTCGTCTGCTTGCTGAGGCTAAGATTTGCAATACTATGTTGAACAACGGTGGTGAGAGTGGACAGCCCTATAGTGTTCCTGACCTTAGGGAGAAAACTCTCTGTTTTCTCCATTGAGGATGATATTAACTGTGGGTCTTTCATATATGGTCTTTATGATCTGCAGGTATGTTTCCTCTATCCCTACTTTCTTGAGGGTTTCTATCAAGAAAAAACGTGCTATATTTTGTCAAATTCTTTCTATGCAGAGGAAACCTTTCTTTTATTAATGTGGTGTATCACGTTGATTAATTTGTGAATACTGAACCAGCCCTGCAGCCCAGGAATAAATCCCACTTGATCATGGTGAATAATTAATTTAATGTACTACTGAATTCAATTTGCTAGTATCTTGTTGAGAATTTCTACTTATCATCATAGAAATACAAATCAAAACCACACCCAGGTACCACCTCACACTTATCAGAATGGCTAAAATTAATAACCCAGGAAACAACAGATGTTGGAGAGGATGCAGAGAAAGAGAAATGTTTTTGCAATGTTGGTGAGAATGTAAACTGGTGTAGCCACTCTGGAAAACAGTATGGAGGTTCCTCAAAAAATTGAAAATTGAACTAACCTATGATCTTAGCAATTGCACTACCAGGTATTTATCCAAGTATACAAAAATACTGATTCAAAGGGAGCACATACACCACAATGTTTATAGCAGCACTATCAACAATAGCCAAATTATGGAAAGAGCCCAAATATCAATAGACTGAAGAATGGGTAAAGAAGATGTGATGTGATATATATATATATATATGCAACAGTATACTACGTGGCTATCAAAAAGAATGACGTCTTGCCATTTGCAAAAATGTGGATGGAACTAGAGTTTATTGTGTTAAGTGAAATAAGGCAGTAAGAGAAAGACAAATATCATATGATTTCATGCAGATGTGGAATGTGAGAAACACAACAGATTGACATAGGGGAAAGGAAGGAAAAATAAGATAAAAAGAGAGAAGAAGGCAAACCATAAAAGACTCTTAAACATAGAGAACAAACTGAGGGTTGCTGGATGAGAGGTGGGTTGGAGGATGGGCTAACTGGGTGATAAGCATTAAGGAGAGCATTTATTGTGATGAGCACTGGGTGTTATATGCAGGTGATGAATTAGTGAATTCTATTCCTGAAACCAATACTACAACATGTGTTAACCAACTTGAATATAAAATAAATAAATAAATAAATAAATAAATAAATAATAGATGATTTGACAAATACAAATAAATAGTCAAGAATTTAAAATGCAAAAGCGATAATAGGGTTCCATAAAGATTCTAAAAATTGGGAGAAGGTAGGAATATATAAAATTTGGCAATATTATTTAATCTTATTAGAAAATAACTTGTGTTACATGGAAAAGAGAGAGTGCAAGTAACAAAATTCATCTGCCTTTGTTCATTATTTTAAAATGACTTTGGGGTGCCTGGGTGGCTCAGTTGGTTAGGGATCTGACTTCAGCTCAGGTCATGATCTCACGGTTCATGGGTTCGAGCCCCACGTCGGGTTCTGTGGTGACAGCCAGCTCAAAGCCTGGAGCCTGTTTCGGATTCTGTGTTTCCTCTCTCTCTGACCCTCCCCTGTTCATGCTGTCTCTCTCTCTCTCAGAAATTAATAAAACATTAAAAAATGTTTTAAATAAATAAAATGACCTTATTTATTTATTCAAAGAGGTTTTCTCTTAATCAGGTCATGGATTTATTGACACAGAATGGATCATAATTTGCTTATAGAATGATACCTTTCTTATATATTTGTACATTTTATTTTACTGAGAAATTTTAACGTAATAATTTTATTTTCACATTTTTTTGTTGGAAATGATCTTTTCTCCCTTTGTCCATAAATTTCATGTAAACTTTAGAATGGAGGTTTCCATATTCAGTGGAAAGTAAGATTGTAGTTGCAGTTGAACATCAAATATAAGACACCTACATCCTCATTTTAATGACTGTTGAGTAGTTTGCATCTTTTTATCTTATTGTTTTTTTCTCTTTTTTGTCTATTATTTTCTTCTTATGGATAAGTTATTTTAAACTTGAAGGCCATTTACTTTAGAATTTTTATTTACTTTTAATATAATTTAATTTAATTTTATGGTTTTATTAACACAAATACAACATGCACATAGGCTGTCTGTCTATTCCTCTTTTTTTCTGTGCAGGCTTGGCATTAGGGTTGGTGATTCCGATGGCCAGCAGGGCTGCTCTTTCCACAATGGCTTTGTAGTTTTGGGAGGAGACTCTGTGAGCAATCTCTGTACAGTAAGATTTGTTGCACATCTGCAGCACTTCAAGCTTTTTGACACTGTGGACTCGGAACTTCTGGAAGCCACTGGGCAGTATGTGCTTTGTTTTTTTATTTCTCCCATAACCAATGTTGGGCTAAAGATCTGGCCCTTGAATCTTCTGCACACCCTATTGTCAATGCCTCTAGGTTTCTGTTAATTATGCTTAATTTTGACATGTTGGTCTGACTGGTGCTGGATGAACTTCTTGGTCCTCTTTTTAACAATCTTTGGCTTCACCAGATCTGAGGAGGCCATAATGCTGAATAAAAGATGGCTGCCACCACCACAGGCAGTACTAAAGAAGAACTAGAATTTTTATTTTAGCTTTTCTCAAAAGTTGCCTTTTGTGTCATTTTCTTTAAATAGAACTTCCAAACACTGAGTGGATATGAAGGCTGTTATACATTAAATCCATGATAGTTCCATAGGCTATTCTCTGGATTGTTCTCAGACAACATGTTCATATTCATAAGAGATCTAATAGAGCTTACAGAAAGGGTACATATAAGATATAAAGTCAATATGCAAACACGCATTGTATTTCATTTTTAAAATTTATTGATTAATTGTGAGAAAGAAAGTAAGCAGGAGAATGGCATAGAAAGAGGGAGAGAGAAAGAATCCCAAGCAGGTTCCACACTGTCAGTATAGAGCCTGACATAGGGCTCGAACTCACAAACTGCGAGATCATGACCTGAGCGGAAATCAAGAGTTGGACACTTACCCGACTGAGCTACCCAGGCACCCCATATTTCTTTATAGTAGTAAGAAAATTGGAAATTGAAATTGCAAAAAATAGTGCTAGTTACAATAACACAAAAAGATGGAAAATAATTGGTGATAAATACACATACAAAAAATGTACAAGATCCTTACACAGAAAACTCCAAAACATTGTTGATAAAATTAAAGGTGTAAAACCATGGAGGGCTATACTGTCACTATGATTCATAAGGCTCCATGTTGTAAAGATGCCAATTTTCCCTAAATTGATCTCCAGAACCAATGCAATTCTACTTAAAATCCTACTAGGAGTTTTAGTAAAAATTGACAAACTGATTCTAGAATTGATATGGACGTTCACAAGGCACTGAATAGGCAAAACTACTTTGAACAAGAAAAAATATGTTGGACTTCTAACACAACATGATTTGAATGCTTCCTACAAAGCTGGTTATAATGACAGTGTGATATTGGCATAAAGTTAAAAACCTAGATCTTTGTAACAGAATACAAGGAAATGACTTCTTATAAAACAGATGTAAAGTATTTCACTAGAGAAGGAATTGTCCTTTCAGTGAATGATACTGGAACAATCACTTATCTATATGTGAAAAAAATGGATTTGGTTCCATCCTGTGTATTACATAAAATAATTATTCAAAATAGAAAACACATTTAATGAAGAATCTAATAACAATAAACTTTCTAAAATAAAAATTTTGAGAAAATCTTTGTAAATATTTAGTTAGATAAAGATTTCCTAGAACATTCTATTAAAAAGCATAACCCATAAAACAAATTGATAAAGTGACTTCATTAAAATTAAAAACTCTGCTCTTTGAAAAAATATTAAGGGAATGAAAGACAGGCTTCAGATGGAGAGGAAATATTGCACTCATATGTCTGATAGAGAACTTGTATTTATAATGTGAAATAATAGGAAATCAAACTAATTATTTTAAACGGGCAGACTTAGATACTTCAGAGTAGACAAATGGATGGGCAAATAGGCCCATGAAAAAATGTTTAACAATATTAGTAATTAGGAAAATGCAAACTAAAACCACAGTGTGATACCACTATACACCCATTAGAAGGTCTGCATTTGAATAGATTGACCAGGATGTGGAATTAATGGAACTCTCATGCAGTTCATGTAGAAATGTAAAATGTACAACCCTTTTAGAAAAAAATTGGCAAAAAAGCCTGAAAATGTTAACCATATACCTACATACAGTCCAGCCTTTTTACTCCTAGATATTTACACAAAAGGTGTGAAAGTATATGTCTATACCAAAATTTGGAATAGCCCCAAATGTCCATACATAGGTGAATAGATGAACAAGTTATGGAATAGCTATATACCACATATACTGGGTAGTAGAATACTACCCAGCAATAAAGTGATTGAACTATTGATATACACATTAACAAGGGTAAACCACAAATAAATATTTTGCATAAAACAAGCCAGAAAAAAATAGCCAATATAAAATTCTAAAAATTGTAAACAATTAATGGGACAAAAAAAAAAACAGATCAGTTTTTGCTGAGGGATGTAAGCAGTTGGAGTGAGGGAAGTTTTGGGAGGGAGAAATTTCAAAGGGGCATGAGAAAACCTTTAGAGGTGATTGACATGTTCCCTTTATTGACTGTGATGATGGCTTCACAGAAACAGACATGTCAAAACACCACATTATACACTTCATGTGCAGTTTGTTATATGTCAAATACACCTCAATAAAGCTGCTCAAATCAAATTTAAAAAACAGATTTAAAGGCAGTATGAAGGAAAATTGCAGAAGGCAGATAAAAGTTATAATATAACTGATATATAAAGTTAGAATATAACTGATATATATATGTATATGTATGTATTTTGAATATTTGTGTAATGTTTTAGTAGGGGTCAGTGTCCAGAACTTCCTGCTCTTACTCAAAATCCTTTGTGATTTGTTCCTCTCTCGCTCTACTTTGTTAACGTATAGCTTAACACCTCCAGTAAAAAGTGCACTACTTTGGGATGCAGTCATTTCAGTTAGGAATGTCATCCTCCAGGGGCACCTGGGTGGCTCAGTTGGTTAAGTGTCTGACTTCAGCTCAGGTTCTGATCTCATGATTTGTGGGTTTGAGCCCAGAGTCAGACTCTGTGCTGACAGCTCAGAGCCTGGAGTCTGCTTCAGATTCTGTGTCTCCCTCTCTTTCTCTCTGCCCCTCCCCTGGTGTTGTGTCTCTGTCTCTCAAAAATAAATAAATGCTTAAAAATTTTTAAAAAAGAAATGTCATCCTCCTAGTAAGCCAGAATTCATTTTATTTTCAATTCTATGAGTGTTGTTCTGTCCTTCTAGACCCTAGAATTAATTATCTTCTTTCCTGAAGATATATCTGAAAATAGTTGAAGGAAGCTATATTGTATACTCTGAAGCCATCCCTTCTATGATAAAAATATATCCAGTTTATTCTGTCATTTCAAGATATTACTTGACCCTATTCGTCTCACTCAGGATTCCCTTGAGTTTATGAGTGTCACTCTTAAAGTATGGAATCCAAAACTGGAAGCAATAATCTGGATTTAATATGATCAGCTCAGAGCACTAGGAGACTATAATCTTCTTTGTTCTGAGCCATACAACAGCCTAAGATTGGATTATCTTTTTTAGCAACAGTGTCATGCTGTCAGTTTCTATTGAACTTGAAGCTAAATAAAACTTCATGTTTTTCTTTTTCAGTAGAACTGCTATAAATCCCGTTTTTCCACTTTTTAAAAAAATATAAAACCAACTGTTTGAACCTAAATGTAGAAATTTATATTTTCTCCTTGGAAATTACATTTTATGTTTCTCATTTTTGCCAGTTGAGAGCATTTTGAATCCAGTCTTCCCATCTACTGTATTTATAGTTTCTGTTAGCTTTAGGTAATTTACAAATATCATACATAACATTTTATTTCATACGAATTCTTTAGGCCTTATACTCCCCTCTAGCTACCAATTTACCTTTCACCTTCATTTCACTATTGTGATAGACATATATTATTTACTTTCAAATGTGCCTTACTTTAAGGAATCATCTTTTCTACAGAACTGGGAAGATTACCAAACTGCTCCTCCTCCAATAGAGAAATATGATCTATACTGGTGAGCTCAAAAATTCTATTTTTTTTTCAAGGCTACAGTGATTGGTTTGTGAATGGGCATATTACCCAATTAGCTATCATAGGCCCATCAGAATCCTCTGCAAGATTTTTAGGCTAAATCAAACATAAAATACACTTATTTGCAATTGAGGTTACATCACAATAACTGGGAGAATGTAACCATTCTATTTAGCATGAAGATGAAAATCTGTTGAGATTAGGACAGCATAAAACCAACTCCTAACCATAGGAGGTTGGAGGGAGCAAGATAGCTATGAAAATTGTGTTAACCTTTGGATCCAACTATAACTAGGTCACACTCATGCCTTAACATCCTTGTAATGTTAGCTAACTAATTCTGTTTCTAAACAAACTACTTTGATTTGGATGTTATATAGCTTTACTTTTTGCTGTAATAATAATAAGAGTAATATATTTTATTATAGAACACCTACAAAGTATGGAAAAGCTAAATTTATGTATATACAGATATATAATACTATATTATAGATATAGATATATCTATAAAATATTACTTCTTATCCCAAAAGGCCTTCCATGAATAAATATTTTTTATTTATTTACTCTTTCTGTGGAGAGTGCAATGATTGCCAGATATAACAGATTCTGTCTGCTCTCTTGAAACCTAAAATTCTACGTAAGATTTGCTCATGGCACACCTTGAATATATGTTTTTTCAATTCATCACTCAAGTAATTTATTTTCTTTTTCTTCCCACCCTTCCTCCTTCCTTCCTTCTTTCCATCCTTCCTTCCCTTCCTTCCTCTTTCTTTCTCTGCCTATTTCTTTCTCCCTTTCTTTCTCTCTCTCTCTCTTTCTCTTTCTTTCTTTCTTTCTTTCTACTTTTCTCTTTCTTTTTCTTTTCTTTTCTTTTCTTTTTCTTTTCTTTTCTTTTCTTTTCTTTTCTTTTCTTTTCTTTTCTTTTCTTTTCTTTTCTTTTCTTTTCTTTTCTTTTCTTTTCTTTTCTTTCTTTCTTTCTTTCTTTCTTTCTTTCTTTCTTTCTTTCTTTCCTTCCTTCCTTCTTCTAAAAACAAAGTAACAATTTCTCAAAACTCATTATTTCCTAGTTTCTTTTTACTATATTTTACTATCATCTATGCTCCTGAAGTTATTGCTATCTGGATGATGACAATATTATACAGTAATGTGTTATTGTGCATCTCTGCCCAATTCCCATTCAGTGACTTCATGAAAGATGAAATCAGCCATGATGAGAGTATTTGCACCTTAAACATTGGCAAATACTACAAATCAGGCATCCCTCCCACCTACCTTGTTATGAATAGTTTATCAGCACACCAAGGAGTAGGGTAATAGAAACAGAAAGCATTAAATGCTGCTATGGACCTCTTGGTCCCCATGCTTTAAATATGTTATCCTATTTACAAATTTTTTCAAGTATCAATACCTTATAGTGTTATATTTGTTTCAGATGCACAATAGAATGATTCAACAATTCTATACATTATGTTACCTTGTTTAAATCTCACAATAACACTGTGAGCTAGGGACTATTTTTATCCTCATTTTAAAGGTGAGAAAACAAGGTACAAATAAGTTAAATAATTCTGCTGAGGTAGTACAGTTAGTAAGTTACAAACTGACGTTGTAAAAGCTCCCATCTCTCATGTCTTGGCATTACATGAGAACTTGCAACTTAAGAACTATGAATGTTATCTTACATTTTTTTAAAGGATTGGGCAAAGATTTCTTTAGTTCATATATTTGAAAGGAGTCCCTAGATTCCACAAAACATACTCATAAAAGGTTTTTTATTTGTTCATTTTCTAACTTGAACATTCTTAATGAAACAACTAATAAGCAAAAGATTGGAACAATTATCTTTAGCTTCTAAAAATATAATCCCATAACACTGTAAGGTTTTCATATTATTGAAGTTTTTAATATATTGTCATATCATTTTTGTAGGCATTGTCTTTGTTATTTGATGCTCACTTCAAATTTGTATTTTTTGCCTCTTTTCTTTTTTTCTTTTCTTTTCTTTTTTCTTTTCTTTCTTTTTTCTTTTTTTCCTTTGAGGGATAGAGAGAGAGAGGAGGGGGAGGGGCAGAGAGAGGGAGACACAGAATACAAAGCAGGGTCTAGGCTCTGAGCTGTCAGCACAGAGCCCGACGCAGGGCTCAAACTCACAAATTGTGAGATCGTGACCTGAGATAAACATGGATGTTTAACCGACTTCCACCCAGATCCCCCATATTTTGTTGCCTTTTATTAAATCTGAATTTTTCATGGAGCCAATTAATTGGATAAACATGCCACTTTCTTGGATATTTTCTATTTTCCATTTTTCTTTCTCACTGAGGTTATTCAGAATTATGTAGTCAGTTTTGGGGGATGTTTTTCTGAAATTTGTGTGGTAGTTGGGTCATAATGCTTCTTATATCTGCTGTTAGGTCATGGCTTCCATCTCTTGAGATATTCACTCTTTCCTAAACTCTTTGGCCCTATAGGACTATAACTCAATATTCCTTTTCTTTGAATTTGCAAATATTAAGATGGTTTTCTTTTTTCTGTGTGTGACCATTATTTCTATAAACACATGTTTTCATTATTAGTAAAATTGAATTTCAAAATAATGCTTTTCATTACTGTTTCTTATATGCTCTAAAATGATCAACAAATTAGTTCAAATATGTCAAGACTTTTTTATATATTTCACTTTCTGTCTCTTAATTTCACATAGATTCAACCTCATAGATGCTTAAATATAAAGTATTGTCAGAAAAGGATGAGTCAGTCAATCAACCTTGAATGAAGTAGTGGATTTCTCTTTTACTAGATTTAAAACCTTCAACAAATTAAGTTCTATTATATTAGAAAATAATATAAAAGATTGCATTAGCTACTATGCAACTAAAGAAAAGTTAAGTGATTTATTCAAGACCATCCTGGTGGTGGCAGATCAAAGATTCAAATTTAAGTTTGTTTGATGCTAAAATCTTTTCCCACTATATTGTGCTAACTATTCCAGTCTACATATGGGAGCCCAAATATTTTGTAGTCAAGACTTAGCTTCTAAGTAGGCATATCCATAGAAAGATGTAACATTCTCTAGATGCAAGTGTACACCACATCCATACAATGGCCCACTGGTAGTTTTATATTAAGTCGTCATACAAGAATGGATGGACACATGGATGGATGACTGAATAGATACTTCCAGTTCTTGGTACTTAGTCAAATTAAGAACTATGCCATCCCACCCTGGCTATCTCAATATATTAATATGCAGAACATTTTCAACGCATCTGCTTAGGTAATAAGAAAGAGAAAAGAAAAAAGTGTCATCTTTTTCATGCATAAATAAAATTTAAATTGATATGATACTAGTCAAGTATTATTCATTAATAACTAGCATATTGCATTAGATTTCAGATGGATTAATTAGTGTACTCTACTTGTTAGAAGTATAGCTCCTTATATTACTTTTTATGACAGTTTTAGGCTGTTAGTTGCCAGTGAATGCAGAACTTGAAATATCAACATTCTTTCAAAATGTTAATTTTGCTGATTATGAAGGGAAATATTATTGTGTGAAAAGAATATGGAGCCTGGGGTCTAAAGACCATGGATTAAATCCAGAATCTGACATTTACTCAGTTTATTAGGGGAATTATTTCATTTTTATGACTTGGTTTTCTCTTTACTGAAATTGTGGAAAATGATATTTCTAAAATGAGATAATGCAGGTGAAGGACTTTAGAAGCTGTAGAGTATCTTGAAATGATACCGTCACCGCCATCAAGGTACTAGACATATCCATCACTTCCCTAAGTTTTCTTGGTGGTTTTGTGTAGTACTTGTTATAATGAAATGCTGGTATCTATTGAGGAGATCAATTTGCATAGGAAGAGAACCTACTGGGAGCAGTGAGTCCAGATCTTAACTTCTTCACTTTTGTAGTTCGATATTAACAAAACTTACTGATAAATTACTGTCCACTGGCAAGAAAGGGAAGGAAAACTCAATATGAAGAAAGCTAGTGTTAGTTTGGACGGTGCCCTGCACTTCATAGAAGTGTTCTAAAGTTTTGAGGTGGTAGGTAATACATTGATTAGCTTTCTATATAACAAACCATCCTAAAACTTAACAACAATCATTTGTTATTTCTCATATATCTATGGTTTATCTGGTGATTTTGCTGATCTGAGCCTGACTTAGCTGATCTTATCTTGGGTTTGCTCATGTTGCTCTAATAGGTTGGCTGGGTTCTAGTTAATCACAGAGCCTTCACTCACTATAAGGTCTGGTGAAGGAAGGTACCATGTCACTCTTCATTCAGTTGGTTAGGCTGAACTTATTCAAATGGCAGCAGCAGTGTTTTAAGACAATGAGAAGGGTGCAAGGCCTTGGGAGGCCTCAGTTTGGAACTGGTATAGCATCACTTCTGCCATATTCCATTGGTCAAAGCAAGAGACAAGACCATCCCAGATTCAAGGAATAAAAGAATAACCTCCTTTTAGATGGAAGGAGCTGCAAAGCCACATAGCAAATGGAGTTGGATTAGGCAAGGGTAGGAAATGGTGCTATTTTTTGGAGCAACCTCCAAAAAATGTTATAGTGGTGTGACTGAGGAACAATGGCTCATAGGTTTGATTAAAAAGCTGTAAACTTAGGAACTAAAATGCGTGAAACCAATTGAAATCTGTGAAAAACAACTTTACAGGGACAGTTTTCAACAGTGCTACTATAAAACTCTGGCAAAGGCAAATACTTTGAAACTGACCCTCCAATTACCTCTTCACATGATGTTTGGAAGCATGACTGGTCTTTCTTAACTGAAGGGTTCTGAGTTCTTTGGATAGTTTAAGCTCAAATAAGACCTCATCAGAGTGATCTGGATGTCTTGATATAATTTGAGAGGTAGATGCTATCATATTATTTTATATATAACATATAAACTATATAATAATATAAACTATATAATACATATAAAATAATATATAACTATAACATATAATATATAAAGTATATAGGATATAAACTCCATGTTAGAAAACATATTTAAAATAATAACTTAAATAGCCACAAAGAGAATAGTAGTATTTATACATACCTATATAACCTACTTATATACGTGCATATATATATATATATATATATAACATATAAATAAATAAATAGATGTATATACACCATCTAGTTTTTTATGGATAACCTATTTTATTCCAGGCATTCAAACATATAAATGTAACATGTATTCCGTTATTGAGCATAGAAATGATGACTTTTAAGTGCCAAATAGCCTATATATTATTTAACTACACAATCATACCTTCTGAAGCTAAAGACTTCATGCTTAGCTTCTCTCCTTTTCTGCAGAAAAACTGTATTTTTGAATGTCTCCTAATGGCAATTGAAGTAAGTTTGACGTGTACCATATAGTCTTTTTTGTTAAGCCAAACTATCCCAAGCTTGGTCTTCAAATTTAGTTGAAAGCTCTTTATCGTTTTTTTTTTTTTAATGTTTATTTATTTTTAAGAGAGAGAGAAAGCACAAACAGGGAAGGGGCACAGAGAGAGGGGGATAGAGTATCCAAAGCAAGCTCTGTGCTGACAGCAGATAACCCACGCAGGGCTTGAACTCCGGAGCTGTGAGACCATGACCTGAGCCAAAGTCCAAGGCTTAACCGACTGAGCCACTCAGACACTCCTATCATTTTTTGAATAATGCTGTAGTAGATGGATAAAAGTGTTGTTTTAATTTTGAGGATAATCAGTTTAAGTGATCATCTTTTAAATTCAAAGTGTAAAACACTGCATTTTAATTGCACACTACTCCAACATTTTATCTTATCTATTAATTGGGCTTTTCAAATATATCAGTTCTTTCCTCAAAAAGGAACTATGGAGGAAAGAAGCATGAATAGTCAATAATAAACTTATTTAGAAAAAATGCGTTTTCTAAGTCCACAATGTGTTTTTAGTTATATATGCAAGAATCCATATTTTACATTTTTTTTTGTATGTTGGAGTTTTACTAGTATTCAAGAAAATAAGGTGATTTTTATTGTCTTGTTTTTGGTTTTGTTTTCTTTGTAGCATTGATCCATGAGTCTCTTAACTATATGACAAAATCTTTGTAATGTAAGGACTGCAAATAACTGCATGTTACAGCCTAAAGGACATAGAGGCTGGTTATCTACTCTTTCAGTTACAATAACTTCTTGCAAGTTACCTACCCACTGCATCTACCTCTTTATGACTCAGTCTATGAAAGGGCTTAGTCTTCCCTCAGAAGCAGGTAACCAAAAGACTAAAGATTTAACCTAAAATGTTCCATTATTCTGGACAGCAAAAGTAGATTATTCCACCATTAAAGCAAACTCACATACATATGATGAGCCATATATTTTTTTAGAAAACAGGTTTATTTTTGTTCTACTTTATCATAAGGATTTACCAATTTTCACAGCATGTCTAGCTGTATTTTACAATAAATGACCATAACCTCTTGACTGCTATGGAAATTATTTCTTTGTGTTTTTAAAGTGAAGAAATTCTAGAAACAAGCACACCCACAAGAGGTATATAGATATGCAATAGTGCATGACTTACCAAGCTGCCTCAAAAAATTGCTATGACAGGAAGGATAAGGCAATATTGCACAATAAGCTATAAGAATATGATCATCAAGATGTTCAGCAAGACCATTGCTTTGATATTCCTTTCAATTGCTGGAGGATGTCTTGAAACGCCATTTTATACTGTAAATGTTATTATGACATTTCGTCCGGATGGTTGTCCTGTGATATTTCACTCAGCCTAAGATGAATCAAGAAGACATGAGGTGAAAAGGATTGGTGAAGATCAATGAAGTAACATCCAAGCAGGAAGAAGGAAAATCAAATAGAGCAAACTCTAACAACTAAGTCAACAATTTTAGGGGGTTGGTTATCAGGCTGAACCTGCTTCCGCTGATAATTTACATTAGTTCACCAGCCAGAAGGAAGAGCAGTTTGGAGCAATGGGCTATTTTCAAGTTCTTTCTGCATTCTATCTTTGTTATTTAATTTTAACACGTGAGTAATTCACATAATATTTGATATCCAAAAGGCCATAAAATATGAAAAGGAAGAGAGTTCAATTACCTGTCACTCTGCTTTGGTGTTTGACAAAAATGGTAGAAAAACATCAAGATTGAAATAAATCTCTCATTCTTTCTCTACCCCCAGTTAAGTTCTCCAGATAGCCATGTTTTCATCTAGTATGTGTTAGATTTGCACTAGCTCTTGGAAAATGAATAAGGAGATTGCAGGGATCCTGTTCATGAAAACTTAAAAAGTTATTTCATAAGAGCTTCCAATCTGGTAAATGTCCTGTACTACTCACTGTTGCACTTAGCTCTTGACTGAAATATTTGTTTTGAATGTTATAAAAAATATTTTGGAAGTAAATAGAGTGATAGGCCATTGATAGATAGTTATATAAACTGACAGACATACAGATATACAGATAGATAGGTAAAGCAAGCATAAGGGGTATACTACCTTGGAAGGGTGAAGAGAAAAGAATCTGTAATTTATGTCCATTATTGTTGATGTTTCCAAATAAACCATCTTGAACTTGAAAATGATGTTTTCTAATATAATACAAAACCTCTAAGTCAGGTTTCTAAATATACTTTTCTTTATATGTAAATAATCAAGGGTAGTTTTTATCTGTTATCTTTACCTTAATAGGCATTTAATCAAAAGATTCAGCCCTAAAGGCAATGGCACTCTGAGTGTGTCTAATGCAAATGAATTTGAGAGACTCATTCTTTGGTTAGAAAATAAATGTTACTATTGAGAAGTAGACATTTTCTTCTTGAAGGATTTTACACTAAATACAAAAAGTATTTGCATGGTTTGTCATGCTCAGAAGTAAGTTTTATGTGCTTGATTTATTTTTTAAAAAATTACGTTTTTAACAATTTTAATATTCTCTGGTCATTGCAATAAAATGATAGGAAAACAGCTTCCAGGAGGCCCAAACACCTTGTCTGTAAATCAATACGTATGTTACTGCTGATATTTTTATAACTGGGCAAAGAAACACAATTTTCATCAACTAATATCAAAGTCCTGAATTTCTCAATAGGATATACTGCATTTGAAGAAAAATTTATTTAATTCTATTTGTAATTCTTTTAAAAACACATCATTTCTTAATTTTGTTTCTATTACCTTTTTTATGTATAAAGCAAGACAAATTCTATTAAGGAAAATTCTACTGAGAATTAATATTGACTGAGTACTTTGGTATGCTATCTCCTTTTTTACCTGCACACCTGATACTAAGTCATAGTAGAAAATATTTTTATTTTTTAAACTTTAGCCACTTACAGCTAAACAAAATTTACTAGCTTTTGAAAACTGCTTCCCTTCATAATGATGTATTAACCAGAAAAACGAGCGAAGAAAGAATAAGGAGCCAATCATGGCCACTGAAAAGAGATATTTATAATGTTATGCTTGTATTAACTTATGTGAAATTGCATAAAAGTATGTCAGCTGATTTTTAAAATCAGTCAAGTGTTTTAAGGGTTTAAAAAAAGATAAAATGAGCCAAAATATTTTCTAAGGAAAGGGTATTTCAGAAAGTTTAAATTAATGAAAAAGCCTCTTAAAAGTTCTAATCACAATTACAACATTAGATTTAATTTAATAACAATTTATATTTCAAACATGACTTACTGAAGTGACATCAGCACTGGTATAATAGGAAGGCCCAGGTTCACATTTCCCCATAGAAACACTAACCTAACAATAATGTATGACCAAAATTTCCTTTGTGATAACTCCAGAAACCAGTTAGGAAGGTGAGCGCCCTAGATAAGAACAAAGCCAGAAAGAGTTGGATTGGAGCCAGTAAGAATGTTCCTTGCATCTGCCCATCATAGTCCATCCACTCCCTTGCACAGCACAGCATGACGTGGAGAAAACCCCAAACTCTCAGGCATCTTGCTTCAGTCAGTAAAGAAAGAGAAGCGTGGACTGAATCTAATGATCTGCTTTATCAGAAGGCTCCCCAAGGGACTGGTTTCTGCCTTGACTGATGCTGCACATGGACAAAATTGGCAGTTTAGTGTCAGACCAAGGGGCTCTGAGCATCCCTTCTTGTGGCTCCACCCAGAGAGACTACTTTACTGCAGGTAGTCACCAGGGGGCGGAAGAGATTACAACATACAGAAAAGAAGGGGGCAAACTTACCTGACTGGGAAATTTCATGGTCAAGTCCAGAAAACGTTTTAGATACTCCCCAAAATCTCTGGCCAGGCTTATTAGCCAAGGTTTTGCTTTAAATGGAGACAGTAAAGGGAGAGAGGGCAAGATGGCGGAGAAGTAAGGAGCTCCGTACTTGCACTCGCGCCCATACATCACACAGAAAAGATCTGAAGACATTGGAAA
>NW_024081186.1:1330202-1338144 GCF_003009895.1 Hyaena hyaena | reverse complement strand
CCTCATATTGTTTTTAGTTTAAGCTGCTTTTCGCTGGACTAGTATTTCCCATATTATGGTTCTTTAAATATTGTTCAAGGTGGCTTAGAATTATCCTGGTTCATCAATAGAGAACGCGTGTAAGAGAAAAGGCTGCCAGCATCAGCAAGCCTGACAGTCGATAGGAGAGCAGACCTAACGGCACTATCTGCCGAATTATGTAGGGTTTCTGATCTTTTCCCCATCCCAGCTGATTGCTGTAGCATCCAAAGCCTGTAAAAATGATAGAAACTAACAGTTATTGACCATTAACTCTATGTAGGAGTTACGCTACATATTCATATCCATATTTAAAACTCATCACAACCCCATTGAGGTAAGTGGCAAAGCAGCACCTACTGGCAGCTCTGCGGGGACTCCTGAGGCCATCTCCATTCCAACTGCAGAAGCAGAAAAGAACATGGAGGGAGGCACATGGGAAGAGGTACAGGCCAGTCTCACACAGGGGCATGCATCACTCTTATTCACATTTCACTGGCAACAACTCACGTAGCCCCACCGAAGTGCAAAAAGAAGAGGAGAACTTGAATGCTGGAGAACAGCTAGCAATGTCTGTCTCCACTATCCTGTTCATCACAATCTCCAGTATTTAGACTAGGGCCTAGCACGTAGTAAGTCGTCACATATATGTCTGTTGGATGAATGTGTTTTAGCTTTTTTGGAGATTAGAAGCATATAGAATTTGTTTAAGCAGCAGTTTCTTAGATATGACACCAAAAGCACAAGCAACAAAGAGTAAATTGACTATATAAAAATTTTAGAAATGTTTTCTTCTGCAAAAAAGTAAAACACTATCACGAAAGTCAAAAGGCACACCATAGTAAAGGAGGAAAATATTAGAAAATCATATATTTGAGGAAGGTCTGGTATCAGAATATAGGAAGAACTCTTACAACAAAAATACAAAGTACCCCATTAAAAATTAGCTAAAGAACTTGAATAGACATTTTGCCAATAAAGACATACAAATAGCTAATAAACACATCATTAGTTATTAGGGAAATGCAAATCAAAACCATGATGAGATACCATTTCACACCTACTAGGAAGGTTATAAGTCTTAAAAATGGGGAGAGACGTCCAAGATGGCAGTCTAAGAGGACATGAACTTAACCTCTGTCCATGGACACACTGAATTTATAGCTACATATGGATTGTTTCCCTCTAAAAAGATCTGAAAACTAGAGGAACTGCTCTCCACAATGAAGGATAAAAGGACCACCTTGACACAGGTAGGAGACACAGACACACACACACACATACACACACACACACACACCACCTGCTCCTGTATGGCAACACACAACAGGGAGAGATCTCACCATACAGGTGCTTCTCCTGAAGGAATGAAGAGCTAATGCCCTGTATAGGGCACCCTGGTCCCTGGGATCAGTACCAGAGAGATGAGTCCCCAGAATATCTGGCTTGAAAACCCAATGGGGTTGACATCAGGGGCCCAAAGTGCTATAGGAAATAGATTCCCCTCTTGGAAGGCTCAGAAGCAGTTTCACTTACTCTGGGACCCGGCAAAAAAAGACAAAAACCAAAAAGCGAAAAAACCCAGCAGTTTGAAAAAACACCAAGCCTATACATGAGGGAGATTCACTGCCTGATCTGGGGGCATCGGCTGGAGGGACAGGGGACAGTTAAGATGCTCCCTGGAGGCAGAGGGACAGTAGATGCTATCGTCACACCCTCCACACAGCCTGCTAGCACAGGCAGGTACGCTTGAACACAGTGCCCTCCCACCATCTTGCTGGGACTGAGAGGGGCTAGAAGTCACAGCACTTGTGGAGGCTGGAGAGTGTGGGTGACTGCAGTGTTTCTCTCCCCCCTCACCGAGGCAAGGGAGCACAAACAGTCATGGAGTTCTCCTACTTAAGGGGTGGGGAACCTTATGATCATATGCCTTCACTCATCCTGCAGAGCCAGGCCAAGTGCTGACAGTCTCCCAGTTGCTTCCCCTAGAGTGGTGCTGGCGGCTCCATTTGGTGTGCTTTCCTCAAATCCTGCAGAGTCAAGCCAGCTTTCTGTACATGTTCCCCAGCCACCTGCAAACGCTTGCAGAGCAAGCCAGCCCTCGAGGGCATGCACAGGGAGCCAGCAGTGGTGTGGGTGCGTGTGCAGGTGAGGTTCTCAGAGCACTGGGGGTGCCTGTGGGCCTGCTGGGCTATCTGCAGGCTAGTCATCCCCAGTGGCTTGTGGGCAGGCTTCCTGATGAATTCTGCAAAGCGCTTAGTTGGATCTACATCCCTTCGATGCTCTTAGAGAAGCCTGTTTGCTCTTCTCCCAGCCCCTTCTTCCAGTTACGCGGCAATCTCTTTATCCTGGACAGGATGAGAAAGAAGTGTGTTTCTCTGGCTGAGCCCCGCACAGGTGGGGCATGGGGTGCTCTCCTACACACTAACTTTCCCCCGCAGCAGAGCAAACCGCAAGCTGAGAATCTCTCTCTTGGCACTGAGCTGTGCTGCTCTGAGGGTGGGGAGATGCAGTAAAGGAAAACTGGTCCTCTTCTCTTCTGTGTTTCCAATCTCAGATATTTTTGGCCCAGCAGTGTGCTGGAAAGGCACCCTAGTATGACCGATTGTCAAAATTGGTTTTTTTCGGTTAGAAGATAGTAGAAAACTCCCATCCTACCATTTTGCTGATGTCACTCGAGGAACTGGAAGTTTAAAGTCTTGGTAATGGTCCTTCCTGAGTCACAAAAATATTGTCCTTTAAGGCTGTATATGATGCTTTGGAGTACTGATGTGACCCTTCAGACAGAGAGCAGAATAAAAGCCTAGGAGCTCTTTTGCTCAGGGTCCTTTGGATCTAACATTCTTCTTTGACCAGATCCTAAGGTGCTTTTATAAGTAAATGAAGGAGCTGTTAATAACCATGTTTGAGGAATCTAACATTCTTATAGAGAAAATTTATGATATATGATATCTGAAAAGCAATCACTACGTAGCAGCATAAAATGAGATCTTATTAAATTGTAACTAAATATTTATAAACATGCATAGAAACAAGAAAAGAAAAATATATACCAGCTTGTTCTCAGTTCTCCTCTCCAGAAGTGCAATTGGGTTTATTTTCCTTCTTTGTAGTGTTATGTATTGGCTACATTTAGAGTAATTAATATGTATTACTTCGGTAATCAGAAAAAAAATTATGTTAGTTCACAAATATAAGTAAATAATAAACAATAAATGCCATAAAATTAATTTCTTAAGGTAGTTCTTAATTAGCCCACATTTTTCAACAATATCCTGGAAAATTCCCACTGGGTCTAATAAGAATGATCAAGGCCTACGGGGGAGGGGAATAACTGATTCATTTTCTATTTTTAATAATGGTGTCATGGATAATTTCAAATTTCTGATTATAAAACTAACATACATTGAATTTATCCAGGAACACAATTCATATATATGAGTTTAAATACACAAAACTAAAACTCTCATTTTAAACACATAAATAATTCAGGACACTTTATTTAAATCCTTAAGATTAAATCTCTTAATTTAAATAAAGAAAATATATTATTTCCATTAATAGAGTAGACAACCCAGAAATTGACCCACAAATATATGGCTACCTAATCTTTGACATCGCAGGAAAGAATATCCGATTGATAAAAAGCACTTTCTTTAGCAAATGGTACTGGGAGAATTGGACAACAACATGCAGAAGAATGAACCTGGACCACTTTCTTACACCATACACAAAAATAAATTCAAAATGGATGACAGATTTATTCCTAGGTATTTTATGGTTTTGGGTGCAATTGTAAATGGAATCGATTCCTTGATTGCTTCATTGTTGGTGTACAGGAATGCAACTGATTTCTGTACATTGATTTTATATCCCGCAACTTTGCTGAATTCATGGATCAGTTCTAGCAGTTTTTTTGGTAGAATATATCTAACCAAAGAGGTGGAAAATCTATACACTGAAAATTAAAGAAAGCTTATGAAAGAAATTGAAGAAGACACACACACAAAAATGGAAAAATATTCCATGCTCCTGGACAGGAAGAACAAATATTGTTAAAATATCAATACTACCCAAAGCAATCTACATATTCAATGCAATACCTATCAAAATACCACCAGCATTCTTTACAGAGCTAGAACAAATAATCGTAAAATTTGTTTGGAACCAGAAAAGACCCCAGATAGCCAAAACAATCTTGAAAAAGAAAACCAAAGCAGGAGGCATCACAATCCCGGACTTCAAGCTGTATTATTACAAAGCTGTAATCATCAAGACGGTATGTTACTAGCACAAAAACAGACACTCAGATCGGTGGAACAGAACAGAGAACCCAGAAATGGACCCACAAACACATGGCTAACTCATCTTTGACAAAGCAGGAAAGAATATTCAATGGAATAAAGACAGTCTCTTCAGCAAGTGGTGCTGGGAAAACTGGACAGTGACATGCAGAAAAATGAACCTAGACCACTTTCTTACACCATACACAAAAATAAACTCAAAGTGCATGAAAGACCTAAATGTAAGGCAGGAAGCCATGAAAATCCTCGAGGAGAAAGCAGGTAAGAACCTCTTTGACCTTGGCTGCAGCAACTTCTTACTCAACACGTCTCCAGAGGCAAGGGCAACAAAAGCAAAAATGAACTATTGGGACCTCATCAAAATAAAAAGTTTTCTTCACAGCAAGGGAAACAACCAGCAAAACTAAAAGGTAACCAATGGGAACAGAAGAATATATTTGCAAATGACATATCAAATAAAGGGTTGGTATCCAAAATCTATAAAGAACTTATCAAACTCAACACCCAAAAACATATAATCCAGTGAAGCAATGGGCTAAAGACATGAACAGACACTTCTCCAAAGAAGACATCCAGATATTGAACAGACACATGAAATGATGCTCAAAGTTACTCATCATTAGAGAAATACAAATCAAAACCACCATGAAATACCACCGTACACCTGTCAGAATGGCTAACATTAAGAACTCAGGCAACGACAGAAGTTGGCGAGGATGCAGAGAAAGAGGAACCCTTTTGCATTGCTTATGGGAATGAAAACTGGTATAGCCACTCTGAAAAACGGTATGGAGGTTCCTCAAAAATTTAAAAATAGAACTACGCTACGACCCAGCAATTTCACTACTAGGTATTTACCCAAGGGATACAGGCGTGCTGTTTCAAAGGGGCACATGCACCCCAATGTTTGTAGCAGCACTATCAACCACAGCCAAAGTATGGAAAGAGCCCAAACGTCCATTGATGGATGAATGGATAAAGAAGAAGTGGTATATATATTCATGGAGTATTACTCAGCAATCAAAAAGAATGAATCTTGCCATTTGCAACTACATGGATGCAACTAGAAACTATTATGCTAAGCGAAATTAGTTAGCCAGAGAAAGACAAATATATGACTTCACTCGTATGAGGACTTTAAGATACAAAACAGATGAACATAAGGGAAGGGAAGCAAAAATAATACAAAAACAGGGAGGGGGACAAAACATAAGAGACTCCTAAATACAGAGAACAGAGGGTTACTGGGGGGCTGTGGGAGGGGGGATGGGCTAAATAGGTGAGGGGCATTAAGGAATCTACTCCTGAAATCATTGTTGCACTATATGCTAACTTGGATGTAAATTAAAGAATAAATAAATTTAAAAATAGAAACAAAAAAATTTGTCTTTAATTTTATTTGAGAGAGAGAGAGACAAACAGAGCGGGTGTGAGCAGGGGAGGGTCACAGTGGGAGGGAGAGAGAGAGATTCCCAAGCAGGTTCTATGCTCAGCATGGTGCCCAATGCAGGGCTCAATCCCATGACCCTGGGATCATGACCTGAGCCAAAATAAAAAGTTGGGATGCTCAGCCAACTGAGTCACCCAGATGCCCCTAAACACCATCCTCTTGAATGTACGGTTTTCCTAACTATCACTCTAAAGAATAAATGTATGGGGAAAACAAGGTACAAATTGTGGGTGGTCCTCGATTTTTATTTCATGGATCTTGTTTCATGCATTGCACCTTGAAAATATCACTTTTCATTTCCTGAAAAGTTATAAAACACAATTATTTCATTTCCAGGTCTTTGTGGGAAAAAATCTGACTTTATCTCTAGTTTGCCTGCAATTTCAAAATGTGGTACTCTAATTACTAACAGGATAAACAGTGAAAGTTTATATGCCATATGGTTTAAAATCACTAAAAGATTGTATGTCTAAAGGAATTGCCAGAGATTTTATTTATTTATATCAATAGAAAGCCTAAGTTGCAAAACTTATATTAGATAAACTAGATGTTAAAACAAGCACTGTAACAAGAGATAGAAGAAGGGGACTATATAATAATAAAGGGGACCATCCTACAAGAAATTACAGCAATTGTAAATATTTATGCACCCAATATGATAGCACCTAAATATATAAATAATTAATAACAGGGGCACCTTAGTGGCTCAGTTCATTAAGTGTTCAAGTTCGGCTCAGGTCACGATCTCAACGGTTCGTGGGTTTGAACCCTGCGTCAGGCTCTGTGGTGAAAACTCTGAGCCTGGAACCTGCTTCAGAATCTGTGTCTCCTTCTCTCTGCCCCTCCCCTACTCACATTCTGTGTCTGTGTCTCAAAAATAAATAAATATTAAAAAAAATTTTAAATAAAAAAAAATTTTAAATAATTAACAACAAACATAAAGGAACTCACTGACAATAATACAACAATAATAGGGGACTTTAACTCTCCACTTACAACAATAAACAAATCATCTAAACAGAAAATAAATGAGGAAACAATGAATTTGTTTAGTATGGATTGTTTCTTTTTGAGAGAAAGAGAGAGCACACTTGTTGGGGAAGGGCAAAGGGAGAGGGAGAGAGAGAATCTTAAGCAGGCTCCATACCCAGGGCTGAGCCCAACTTGTGTCTTGGTCTTATGTCCTTGAGATCATGACCTGAGCGAAAATCAAGAGTCAGACACTTACCCAACTGAGACACACAGATGCCCAAGGAAACAATGGCTTTGGATGACATACTGGACGAGGAGGACGTAACAGATATATTCAGAACACTGCATCCTAAAACAGCAGAATACACATCCCCTTCAAGTGACCATGAAACATTCTCCAGAATATATCACATATTGTGTCACAAAATAGGCCCAGACAAATATAAAAAGATTGAAGTCATTGCATGCACCTTTTCTGACCACAACGCTATGAAACTAGAATTCAACCACAAGAAAAAAAAATATGGAAAGACCACAAATATACGTAGGTTAAATGACATGCTACTATGAATGAGTCAACGAGAAAATCAAAAAATAACTAAAAAAAATAGCCACACAGGACTACCTGAAGAAGGAAGAAAAATGTCAAACATCTTAACCTTACACCTAAAGGAGCTAGAAAAAGAACAACATTTGAAGCCCAAAGCCAGGAGATGAAGGAAAATAATAAATATTAGAGCAGATATAAATGATATAGAAATGAAAATATCAGTACAATAGATCAACATACCAGGAGCTTGTTTGTTGGAAAAAAATTAGTAAAATTGATAAACCTCTAGCCAGACATAATACAAAGAAAAGGGAAAGGACTCAAACAAATAAAACCACCAAAGAGAAGAAATAACAACCAACATCACAGAAATACAAAGGATTATGAGAATATTGTGAAAAAGCAATATGCCAACAAACTGAACAACCTAGAAGAAATGGACAAATTCTTAGAAACATATAAAGTACCAAAATGGAAATAGGAAGAAATAAAAAATTTCAACATACTGATAACCAGCAAGGAGACTGAATCAACCCCCAACAAATAAAACTCCAGAGCCAGACGGATTCACAGGCAAACTCTACCTATTATTTATAAAAGAGTTAATACCTATTCTTCTCAAACTATGCTAAAAAATAGAAAAGGAAG
>NW_024081186.1:1208549-1328617 GCF_003009895.1 Hyaena hyaena | reverse complement strand
TCACCCAGATGCCCCTAAACACCATCCTCTTGAATGTACGGTTTTCCTAACTATCACTCTAAAGAATAAATGTATGGGGAAAACAAGGTACAAATTGTGGGTGGTCCTCGATTTTTATTTCATGGATCTTGTTTCATGCATTGCAACTTGAAAATATCACTTTTCATTTCCTGAAAAGTTATAAAACACAATTATTTCATTTCCAGGTCTTTGTGGGAAAAAATCTGACTTTATCTCTAGTTTGCCTGCAATTTCAAAATGTGGTACTCTAATTACTAACAGGATAAACAGTGAAAGTTTATATGCCATATGGTTTAAAATCACTAAAAGACTGTATGTCTAAAGGAAGTGCCAGAGAGTTTATTTATTTATATCAAAAGAAAGCCTAAGTAGCAAAACTTATATTAGATAAACTAGATGTTAAAACAAGCACTGTAACAAGAGATAGAAGAAGGGGACTATATAATAATAAAGGGGACCATCCTACAAGAAATTACAGCAATTGTAAATATTTATGCACCCAATATGATAGCACCTAAATATATAAATAATTAATAACAGGGGCACCTTAGTGGCTCAGTTCATTAAGTGTTCAAGTTCGGCTCAGGTCACGATCTCAACGGTTCGTGGGTTTGAACCCTGCGTCAGGCTCTGTGGTGAAAACTCTGAGCCTGGAACCTGCTTCAGAATCTGTGTCTCCTTCTCTCTGCCCCTCCCCTACTCACATTCTGTGTCTGTGTCTCAAAAATAAATAAATATTAAAAAAAATTTTAAATAAAAAAAAATTTTAAATAATTAACAACAAACATAAAGGAACTCACTGACAATAATACAACAATAATAGGGGACTTTAACTCTCCACTTACAACAATAAACAAATCATCTAAACAGAAAATAAATGAGGAAACAATGAATTTGTTTAGTATGGATTGTTTCTTTTTGAGAGAAAGAGAGAGCACACTTGTTGGGGAAGGGCAAAGGGAGAGGGAGAGAGAGAATCTTAAGCAGGCTCCATACCCAGGGCTGAGCCCAACTTGTGTCTTGGTCTTATGTCCTTGAGATCATGACCTGAGCGAAAATCAAGAGTCAGACACTTACCCAACTGAGACACACAGATGCCCAAGGAAACAATGGCTTTGGATGACATACTGGACGAGGAGGACGTAACAGATATATTCAGAACACTGCATCCTAAAACAGCAGAATACACATCCCCTTCAAGTGACCATGAAACATTCTCCAGAATATATCACATATTGTGTCACAAAATAGGCCCAGACAAATATAAAAAGATTGAAGTCATTGCATGCACCTTTTCTGACCACAACGCTATGAAACTAGAATTCAACCACAAGAAAAAAAAATATGGAAAGACCACAAATATACGTAGGTTAAATGACATGCTACTATGAATGAGTCAACGAGAAAATCAAAAAATAACTAAAAAAAATAGCCACACAGGACTACCTGAAGAAGGAAGAAAAATGTCAAACATCTTAACCTTACACCTAAAGGAGCTAGAAAAAGAACAACATTTGAAGCCCAAAGCCAGGAGATGAAGGAAAATAATAAATATTAGAGCAGATATAAATGATATAGAAATGAAAATATCAGTACAATAGATCAACATACCAGGAGCTTGTTTGTTGGAAAAAAATTAGTAAAATTGATAAACCTCTAGCCAGACATAATACAAAGAAAAGGGAAAGGACTCAAACAAATAAAACCACCAAAGAGAAGAAATAACAACCAACATCACAGAAATACAAAGGATTATGAGAATATTGTGAAAAAGCAATATGCCAACAAACTGAACAACCTAGAAGAAATGGACAAATTCTTAGAAACATATAAAGTACCAAAATGGAAATAGGAAGAAATAAAAAATTTCAACATACTGATAACCAGCAAGGAGACTGAATCAACCCCCAACAAATAAAACTCCAGAGCCAGACGGATTCACAGGCAAACTCTACCTATTATTTATAAAAGAGTTAATACCTATTCTTCTCAAACTATGCTAAAAAATAGAAAAGGAAGTCCTCATCCCCACAAGTGCCCTCGTCCATGCCTATCGCCCCCCTTCCCCTCCCCCCACCCCCATCAGTCCTCAGTTTGTTCTCGGCATTCAAGAGTCTCTCATGGTTTGCCAATGGGTGTTATATGGAAACCAACTTGATAATAAACTATTTAAAAAATAGAAAAGGAAGGAAAACTTCGAAATTCTTCTGAGGCCAGCATCACCCTGATAGCCAAACCAGATATAGACACCACTAAAACAGAGGACCACAGGCCAATATCTCTGGTGAACATGGATGCAAAAATTCTCAATAAAATACTAGCAAACCAAATCCAATTATATGTTAAAAAATCATTTGCCACTATCAAGTGCAACTTATTCCTGGTTTGCAAGAATGGTCCGATATTTGCAAATCAATCAACATAATACATCACATCAATAAGAGAAAGGGTAAGAACCATCTGATCATTTCAATAGATGTAGAAAAGTATTTGACAAATCACAACATCCATTCATGATAAAATCTCTCAACAAAGTAGGTTCAAGGGGGAACTTAACATAATAAAGGCCATATATGGAAAAAAAACCACAGCTCATATCATCCTAAATGGGATAAAAGTGAGAGCTTTTCCTCTATGGTCAGGACCAAGAGAGGGATCACTCTCATCTCTGTTACTCAACATAGTACTGGAAATCATAGCCACAGCAATCATAAATGATACGAGAAATAAAGGGAATCCAAATTGTCAATGAAGTCAAACTTTCACTATTTGCAGATGGCAAGATAATCTATAGAGAAAACCCAAAAGAATCCACCAAAAAACTGCTAGAACTGATAAACAAATTCAGTCAAATCATAAGATACACAATCAATGTACAGAAATCTGTTTTATTTTTGTATATCAATAATGAAGCAGCAGAAGTAGAAATTAAGGAAACAACTCCATTTTTAATTGCACTAGCATCCCTCCTCATCAGGGAAATACAAATCAAAACCACACTGAGATACCACCTCATGCCTGTCAGAGTAGCTAAAACGAACAAATCAGGAGAATATAGATGCTGGCGAGGATGTGGAGACACGGGCACCCTCCTACACTGTGGGTGGGAATGTAAACTGGTGCAGCCCCTCTGGAAAACAGTGTGGAGGTTCCTCAAAAATTTAACACTAGAACTCCCCTGTGACCCAGCAATAGCACTGCTAGGAATTTACCCAAGGGATACAGTATTGCTGATGCATAGGTGCACATGTACCCCAATGTTCATAGCAGCACTCTCCACAATAGCTAAAACATGGAAAGAGCCTAAGTGTCCATCAACGGACAAATGGATCAAGAAGATGTGGTTTATCTATACCATGGAATTCTACATGGCAATGAGAAAGAATGAAATCTTGCCATGTGTAGCTACTTGGATGGACCTTGAGGGTGTTATGCTGAGCGAAATTAGTCAGGCAGAGAAGGACAAATATCATGTTTGCACGTATAGGAGGATTAGGAGGAACTTAACGGAGTACCATGGGGGAGAAGGGGGGAAATGGTGGGGGAGAGGGAGAGAGGCAAACCATGAGAGACTCTTGAATGCTGAGAACAAAATGAGGACTGATGGGTGTGTGTAGGGGAGGGCGGAGATGGGCATGGAGCGGGGCACTTGTGGGGATGAGCACTGGGTTTTATATGGAAACCAACTTGACAATAAACAATTTGTAAAAAAAAAAATTCCACAAGGGTAAGGAATGTCATTTTTTAAAGTATATTTACTTTTTAAGCTTTTAAATGCTTATTTGTTTGAGAGAGAGAAAGAAAGAGAGCACATGCACGAGTGGGGAAGAGACATAGAGAGAGAGACAGAGGATCTGAAGCAGGCTCTGCACTGTGTGCACAGAACCTAATGCAGGGCTCAATCTCACAAATCATGACATCATGACTCGAGCTGAAGTCAAGAGCTGACTGCTCAACTGACTGAGCCACCCAGGCATCCCTAAAATATACTTATGCAATCTCTACACGCAACATGAGGCTCGAGCTCATGACCCTGAGATCAAGTGCCACATGCTCTACCAACTGAGCCAGCCAGGCGTCCCAAGGAACACCATTTATTTACCAATATATAGTGCTTAGTATGCCACCTGGCACAGGGTAGGCACCCAATTTTTGTCAAATGAAGAAATTAAATGAATAAAATTTTTTATTCCATTTCCTTTTTTTTTTTTTTTAAATGACGATGTCTGGAGACCTCTCAAACACTGCCGGTGGGGGATAAAAATTGGTACAATCATTTTGGAGAGCAATCTGTTCATAATGTTAAACGTCAGTCAGATGTTTTCTCTGGTCAAAACGTTCCAATAAACTTCTACTTCCCTCAAAGTCCAAAAACTCCAAAAAGGCCTAGAAGACCCTACATGATGATGTGTTGTTGCCCCCCACCCATCCATTGTTCTGGTTACATGGGCTACTGCTCTCTCCCCATTCACTCGGCTCTAGCCACACTGACTTCCTTGGGGGCCCACCAAATACCTTAGGCTTGCATTTGGCTTGGAGTCTTTATACATTTGCCATTTTCCCTGCCTGAAATCCTTCTCTGGATATATGAGCCTCCCTCCCTTCCTTCTTCAAAGACTATAAATTTTCCTTCAAATACCACCTCAGTAGGGAGATCTTCTCTGACTCCTTCATGAAAATAGTCATTCCACCCCATGCTCAACCCTGGAGCCCTTCATCCCAATGCCCTGCATTATTTTCTGCCATATCACACAACATCACCCAACATATTTTGTATGTTTCTTTATTATATATAAATACAAATAAATATTACATATTTATTTATAACCATTATATATATATATATATTAGATATGTATAATAACGTTTGTCTTCTCTCACTAGAATGTCAACTGAGTGAGGAAAGAAATTTTTTTATCCACTGCTAAATAACCAACCCCTTGGAAAGAGCCTGGCACATAGTACATTTTCAATAAATATGTATTGAATGAATGAGTAAATTAATAAATTAATAAATAATTATCAAGAACCTGAAAAATGTTCAAACCATTTCACTTAGTATTACTAATTCTAGTAACCTATGCTAAATAAGAGGCCTAGTTGTGTAAAGATCTATTTAGTAAGCTTTCCTTCACAGCATTACTTGTGATAATCACAAATTAGAAACGATCTTCATGTCTTGTCATCATAAATGAGAAATCAAATAAAATGTTATATACAAATTGAAATGGAATATTACACAGTAATTTAAATTATGTCACTATAAACCTATACATAAAACATGAAGGAGGGAGGGGCACCTGGGTGGCTCAGTTGGTTAAGCATCCAACTTCAGCTCAGGTCATGATCTCATGGTTTGTGGGTTCAAGCCCCGCATCGGGATCTGTGCTGACAGCTAGCTCAGAGTGTCGGGCTCTGCGCTGACAGCTAGCTCAGAGCCTGGAGCCTGTTTCAGATTCTGTGTCTCCCTCTCTCTCTGACCCTCCCCTACTCACGCTGTCTCTCTCTCTCTTTCTCTCAGAAATAAATAAAAAACATTAAAAAATGTTTTAAAAACATGGAGGAGGGAGTAAACAGGAAAGAAGATAGGGGAAAAAGAAAGGTTTTTCCTTCTTTTTGTTAATAATGTGTTTGAATTTAACTGAATATCAAATTAATATAGATTGTTATTTACTTAGGATGTTATAGATGAACTTCATAGCAACCTCAAACCCAAAATCTATGATAGGCACACAACAAATAAAAATAAAGAAAGCCAAACATAACACTATAGAAACTCAGCAATGACAAAGAAAGAGAGCAGGAGAAGAAGAAAGGAACAGAGAAGAACTATAAAAATAACCAAAAAACAAGAAAATAGCAATAGCTATATTCAATAATTATGTTAAATGTAAATGTCCTAAATGCTCCAATCAAAAGACACAATGTGACTAAATGGATAAGAACAAAAAAATAAGACCCATCTATGTTGCCTGCAACAGACTCACCTCAAATCTAAAGACACATACAGACTGAAAATGAAGGGATGGGAAAACATTGACCATTCAAATAGAAGGAAAAAGAAGAATATAGAGTAGCAATACTTGCATCAGACAAAACAGACTTTAAAACAAAGACTATAGAGGTACCTGGCTGGCACCACTGGTAAAGCATGTAACTATATATCTCAGAGTTGTGAGTTCAAGCCAAAAATTGGGTGTGGAGCCTACTTTTAAAAAAGACCATAATAAGAGACAAAGAAGGGCATTACATAATGATAAAGGGATGAATTCAACAAGAAGATATAATAATTGTAAGTATCTATGCACCGAACACTAACACACCTAAATACATAAAGCAAATATTAACAGCCATAAAAATAGAAACTGATAGTAATATAATAATAGTAGGGGACTTTAACATCC
Source organism: Hyaena hyaena (assembly GCF_003009895.1). Classification (NCBI taxonomy): domain Eukaryota; kingdom Metazoa; phylum Chordata; class Mammalia; order Carnivora; family Hyaenidae; genus Hyaena; species Hyaena hyaena. The sequence continues at coordinate 1,322,192 of NW_024081186.1, read as the reverse complement.
TACTTACATCAATGGATAGATCATCCAGGCAGAAAAACAACAAGAAACAATGTCTTTGAATTATACATTGGACCAGGTGGACATAACAAATATATATAGAACATTCCATCCAAAACCAATAGAACCTACATTCTTTTCAAGTACACATGGAACATTCTTCAGAATACATCACATATTAGGCCACAAAACAAGCCTTAATAAGTTTAAGAAGATTGAAATCATGCCATACATCTTTTCTGATCACAACTGTATGAACCTAGAAAAAAATCACAAGAAAAAAAGTGGAAAACACACAGACACATGGAGACTAAACAACATGATACTAAACAATCAATGGGTCAATGAAGCAATCAAAGAAGAAATTTTAAAAATGCATGGAGAGGAAGGAAAATGAAAACACAGTGATCCAAAATTTTGGGGGCATAGCAAAGGCAGTGATATATAGTGATATAGGCCTCACCTCAAGAAATAAAAAAAAGCTGAAATAAACAATCGAACCTTATACCTAAAGGAACTAGAAAAAGAAGAGCAAACAAAGCCCAAGATGAGTAGAAGAAAAGATAACAAAGACCAGAGCAGAAATAAATGACATAGAGACAAAATAGAAAAAGAAAAAGAAAAGAAAAAAGCAAAGCAAAGCAAAGCAAAGAAAAGAAAGAGGGGAAAAAATCCATGAAACCAAGAGCTGGTTCTTTGAAAATATAAACAAAATTGATAAACTTTTAGCCAGACTCACCAAGAAAAAAGAGAAAGAACACAAATAAATAAAATCAGAAATGAGAGAGATAAAGTAACAACTAACCACAGAAATAAAAAAAAGAATTAGAAGAGAATACTGTGAAAAGCTATATGCTAACAAATTGGACAAATGAGAAGAAACGGATAAATTCCTAGAAACATACACTCTTCCAAAATTGAAGTAAGAAGAAGCAGAAAATCTGAACAGACTGATGGATTACAAACAAAATTGAATCGATAATCAAAAAACTGCCAAAAAATAAGTCCAGGACCAAAGGGATACACCAGTGAATTCTACCAAACATTTGAAGAGTTAGGAGGTATTTTCCTCAAACGATTTCAAACCATAGGATAAAAAAGGGAAAGCTTCAAAATACATTCTATGAGGCCAGCACTACCCTGATACCAAAACCAGACAAAGATACTCCAAAAAGAAAACTACAAGACAAAATCCCTAATGAACACAGATGCAAAATCCTCAATAAAATATTAGCAAACTGCATACAACCATACAGGAGAAAGATTGTTCACCATAATCAAGTGGGATTTATTCTGGGGATGCAAGGAGGTTTTGATATTTGTAAATCAGTAAGATACTACACATCAATAAGACAAAGGGTAAATTAAACCAAGGGTAAATAAAACAAAGGGTGAAAAGTAAAAACAAAAGGAAAATCATCTCAATACAATGCAGTAAAAGCATGTGGGAAAATTCAACATCCATTCATAATAAAAACTGCCAACAAAGTAGGTTTAGAGGGTACATACGTCAACATAATAAAGGTCACATGGGATAAACCCACAGCTAGCATCAAACTCAATGGTGAAAGACAGAGCTTTTCCTCTAAGGTCAGGAACAAGACAAGGATGTCCACTCTCACTATTATTCAACACAGTGCTAGAAGTCCTAGCCACAGCAATCAGACTAAAAAAGAAGTAAGAGGCACTCACTCATATTGGTAAAGAAGAAGTTAAACTGTCACTATTTGCAGAAGACATGATACTATATGTAGAAAATCCTAAAGACGCCACCAAAAACCTACTGCAAGTAATAAATGAATTCAGTAAAGTTGTGGGATATAAAATCAATACTCAGGAATTGGTAGCATTTTTATATGCCAATAACAAAGCAGCTGAAAAAGAAATTAACAAAACAACACCATTTACAATTGCATCAAAAATAATAAAATACGCTGGAAAAAAAAAAAACAAGGAGGTGAAAGACTTATACTCTGAAAACTATAAAATACTGAGGAAAGAAACTGAAGATGCCACAAACAAATGGAAACACATTCCATGCCCATGGATTGGAATAACAAATATTGTTAAAATGTCTGTATGACCCAGGGGCACCTGGGTGGCTCAGTCAGTTAAGCATCCGACTTTGGATCGGGTCATGGTCCCGTGGTTTATGGACTCGAGCCCCACATTGGGCCCTGTGCTGACAGCTTAGAGCCTGGAGCCTGCTTCAGATTCTGGGTCTCCCTCTCTCTCTGCCCCTCCCCTGCTTGTACTCGTTTTCTCTCTCACTCTTTCAAAAAAAAATTGAAAAATATTTTTTAAATGTCTGTATTGCCCAAAGCAATCTACAGATTCAGTGCAATCCTTATCAAAATATCAACAGCACTTTTCACAAAACTAGAACAAACAACACCAAAGTTTGTACAGAGACACAAACCCTGAACAGTCAAAGCAATCTTGAGAAAGAAGAACAAATCTGGAAGTATCACAATTCCAGATTTTAAGATATACTACAAGGCTGTAGTAATCAAAACAGTATGGTACTGATACTAAAATAGAAACATAGAACAATGGGAGAGAATAGAAAGCTCAGAAATAAACCCACAATTATATGGTCCATTAATCTATGACAAAGGAGGCAAGAATGTACAATGAGGAAAATGCAGTCTCTTTAATAAAAAGTAATGAGAAAACTGGTCAGCACCAAGCAAAAGAATAATAATAAAACTGGATTATCTTTTAACACCATACACAAAAATAAACTCAAAATGAATTAAGGATCTGAATGTGAGACTTAAAACCACACAACTCCTAAAAGAGAACACAGGCAGTAATTTCTCTGACATTAGCCATAGCAATATTTTTCTAGATTTATCTCCTAAGGCAGGGAAAATAAAACTAAAAATAAACTATTAGGATTATATCAAAATAGAAAGCTTTTGCAGAGCAAAGGAAGTCATTGAAAAAACAAAAGGACAACCTACTGCAGGGGAGAAGATATTTGCAAATGATATATCTGATAAGGAGTTAATAGTCAAAATACATAAGGGAACTTATACCACTCAACACCAAAAAACAAACAAAAACCAAATAATCCAATTAAAAATGGGTAGAGGACCTAAATAGACATTTATCCAAAGAACACACATAGATGGCCAATAGACACATGTAAAGATGCTCACCATCATTAATCATCATCAACAAATCAAAACCACAATGAGATATCACCCTACACCTGTTGGAATGGTTCAAATCAAAAAGACAAGAAATAATAAGAGTTGCTCAGGATGTGGAGAAAAAGGCAGCCTTTCATACCATTGGTGGGAATGTAAATTGGCATAGCTGCTGTGAAAAACAATATGGAGTTTCTTTATAAAATTAAAAATGGAAAAAACCATATGATCCAATAATTCCACTATTAGCCATTTACCCAAAGAAAGTGAAAACACTTCCAAAAGATATATGCATTCCTAAGTTTACTGCAGCATTATTTACAATAGTCAAGAGTTGGAAGCAACCTAAGTGCCTATCAATAGACAAATGGATAAAGAAGATGTAGTACACACACACACACACACACACACACACACACGCACACACTGAAATATCACACAACCATTAAAAAGAATGAGATCATGCCATTTGAGACAACATAGTCAGACCTAGAGGGTATTATGCTAAGTGAAATAAGTCACACTGAGACAGACAAATACCATACGATTTCACTCATAAGTGGAATCTAAAAAGCAACAACAAATTGATAGACAAAGCACAATCAGACCTACAAATACAGAGAACAAACTGATGGTTGCTGGGGTGGGGGGGGGGGATGATGGGCAAATCGGGTGAAGTGGAATGGGAAATACAGACTTCCAGTTACAGAATGAAAAAGTCATGGGAATAAAAGGCACAACACAGGAACTATAGTCAATAATACTGTCATAATGATGTATCAGTGTATCAGGACAGATGGTAGCTACACTTATGGTGAACACAGCATAATGTACAAACGTGGGGAATCATTATGTTGCACACCTGAAACGTAACACTGTGTCAACTAGACTCAACTAAAATATCATTATAAAATAATATCAATGACATGGAAAAATGTTCATAATAGAATATTAAGTGAAAAAACTCATGATATGATGAAGTATTTATATTTCCCCAAATATAAAAACTATAACTATGGATACAACGTTATGATAATTTTGATGTACCTGACAAATATATATTACATACACATAATATATGTATATAACATAAATAGACAGGAAGATGACCAAAAGGACTTAAAATATTAGTGAGTAATAGGATTATGGGATTTGTGAGTGATTTTTCTCCCTTTTTTGAATTTTTTCTGTACTTCTAAGTTTTCTATAAAGAAAAGAGTTAAGAAGAAAGTAGTGTTATAATGAGAAAGAAAAATCAATGATATTCTTGTAGGTAACCCAGCTCTAAGCAAAATTACTTTTGGCTATTTTTGTAGGATAAAATAGCAACAAAATACAGTCAGGGGAACTGAACAAATGGACAGGTGACTTTTGAGATGAAGGGCTTAAATGATCTATTTTGTCCAAGTTTATGTTAAACAGCTTCTACAAATACATAGATAACAGGGCCATTTGCCTCTTATGGCCTGGCTCATTATAATAAAATCTGCTGTTGGCTCATAGATAGATACTTGTCTTTCTATTTTTAGGGCAAGGGAAAAAGCATCTGATATACTTAAAAACCATAGGCCACCACAGGATTTAATTACTTAGGAATAACTGTGTTGTACGCGCAGTGGGTATGAAACAGTTAAATACTGGGCCAGACAGTTCCTTTGATGTTATGTTTGCTGTGGGGATATTTATCCTAATAGCCAGGAAGTACCCCAAGAAAAGGGTGGGTAATGAGCGAACATGTTCCAGGAAGCTTTCAGCACAGGGGAAGTTCTTTTTCTTGCCTAAAACCATGAAGTTCTGATTACAAAACCTCACCCTGCACAAGACAAATAAACATAAGGCATTCTAGAGTTTTATAAGGGAGTTAACACAGCAGAGAAGCATCACATGGATATATGCACTTGCAATTAAGAATAAAAATTAGGAAGAGGAGAGCACTAGAAATGCAATCAGCAAACTCTGTACAATGGAGACAATAAACTTGTATACTTTAAGGACAGAACATTGTGCAAATGCAAATAGAGTGAGAATGATTCCACACTGATAGCATCCTGTCTGGCTGGATCTGGGTCAGATGCAGACATAGACGCCAGAGGTCAGAGACAGGGCCATGGAAACCTAGAATCCACATCAGAAGAGTGAGAAAGGCACAGCCAGAGACGAGGATCACAATTCCAATTGCTCAAAATACCTTAAACATAAGTTGACTCTTAGTAATAATAACCATAATGATGACAACAACGTATTTTAGCATGTATTCCATGGCAAGAATTGTGCCAAGTGTTCTTTTTTTTTTTTTTTTTAATGACTTGACTTTATGACTTTGAGTCATTAAGACAACGGTTGCCTTATTAGGGATCCAAGAAAGCTGACTGGAATGGTGCAAGTGCAAAAAGTTTCTTTTTTTTTTTTAATTTATCAGTCAGAAATCAGAAAAAATCAGAAAAGGACATTTATCAGTCCTTTTCACTTCTACATGTATCAGCAGAATCATTTAATGTCAACTCCTTAAGACACAGGTGTGCCTGGAACCCACATTCCCCTATTTGTGGAAAGTATATTACTCTCCCCAGACTGGGGATGATTCCCATTGGAATTACTGTGTTAGTTACTTGTGGCAACAACAACCTCCCTTCCATTGCAGGACATACGCAATCCTAAGGTAAAATCATCATCAGTGTAAGTCACCCTTAAACTGGGATTAGATGCACCCATCCTATGCAGTAGTCTAAGTACAGTCTCTGTCCCGGGCCCTCTCAGCATTGGCTGGGTGATAAGGGTATGTGGACCCAGTGCCCAAACAGGGCAGCCCTGTCTAAGGGAGCCTCTCCAATGCTCCCACTCACAAATAGTTTCTCCTCAGATTACCATACTGGATCTCCACCCCACTCCTCACTGGATGAAGGTTTCAACACCCTCCTCTGAATGTGCTCAGATTTGTCTATAACCTCTTAAAATGTTACTCCAGAATTTCTCTATGTGGGGCTATTGGGTGGCAATCTGGTTGAAAGGAAGAGCTCTGATCAGAGACACTATGTGCCTATAGCATTTTAGGGAAGACTGAGAAAATGTCAAGTCTCCCAACCAAACGTTACAGGGAAATGGGGGGAAAGGGGGTCACTGAAGGTGATGAACATTATAGGAGGCAAAAAAACAAAAAAACCCACACAACAACAATGAAAAAATAAAACAGGCCATTCCTAGACCTGGTTACACACAGGACTGAAGGAGGAGACCCAGTCAGCACTGAGGATATCAATATTATCACTTATTCTGTTCTAGATTTTATACTCCTATTACTGTAGGTAAGATTGATTCTTATTGAATTTATGACCAACCAAAAATTTCAATTTAAAGACTATCTCTCCTGTCAAGTTGGTGTTTTGGAGCCAGGGGCACAAGTGGACATTTTTTCTTTATTAGTTTGTTTGACTTGGCCACTCCTTCTGATCTGTCAAGATCTGTTTGGATCCTAAGGCATTAGCTATCTCTAAAGCCTCAGCGATCTCTTCTAGTCTCATATCATTTGCAAATTTGCACTGTAGAATCATTTGCTTGGAAAACACACATGCACATGTGCAGTGAAAGCTAAATAAATGTGGTTAGTTTGCACTTGCACCATTCCGGTCAGCTTTCTTGGATCCCTAATAAGGCAACCGTTGTCTTAATGGCTCAATTAATCACTTCATGCAATTTAGAGCAAACATATGGGTTTTAACACAAAAGGTACTAGAAGTTAAACATTCGAGTCTGAAATTAAAACATAAGCTGTATAAAACCTGCTACTAGGACAATTATGGTATCCGACACTGGGAAATAAAAATAACCTCTACTTGAGAAAAGGAAAGAGGATGGCGAAAGTTTATAAATGTGAGAAATATGAGGTGACGTTTTCATATTCAAACCCAATTCACACAAGACATTAGTGACCAGGGTAAGTAACATGGAAAGCAAAGAGAGGGAGAAGAACCCTCCTCTCTTTGTAAAGGCATGTGCCAGATTCGTGTGCCTTGGGCAGCTTTCTTCACATTTTCACTCAGAGAGTACCCATGAGACAGCATTTTCTACCTCCGGGTTCACTGGTCTCCTCTGTAGCATAAATATCTTTGCACATGGAGAAGAACAGATCAAGCATGTTACAGGATTTATTAGTAGACAATCAGGAATTCCGGATTCTAAAACACAGAACAAAATCCTGGAGTCTTAGGATTCTCTTGAATTCTATATCTAGGCTTGGTGTGCTCATTCAGTACAAAGCAAGACCTGGAATCGCAAAATGATGGGATCGAGTCCTTCCTTGAGGGCTCTGTGGGAGCTGAGAGACCGAGATTTTGGCACTACCAGTAACTAGTTCTGTTTCCTTGCAAAAGTTAGAGCTCTGTAAAACGAGGAGTTGGATGAGATGAATGACTTTCAAACTCATAAAAACAGTTGAAATGTTTAAAAATGCAAATGAAATCTTATGAAATCAGCAAATGAGATTAAATATGTATAAATAGTTGTTCTGGGTAAAGCAAGGTGGTAGCCCAGAAACTTGCCAACCGAGCCCCAGAAACACCTCTGAGAGATTCCTGAAACCTCTACACGCACAATTTGAAGATCATTAAGGACCCTTCCAGTGTTAGAGAATTCTATTCTGGCCTATAATGGAAGAAATCTAAGCCCCTATAATCTACAGGTCTATGAAGCAGAGGCTTGGAGACCAGTAACAGATTGTTGATATTAGTACTAATTACGATGACTACTATTCATTGAAGTATACCTCTGAGAAGCTGATGATTCCAAAGGTCAAGTAGCAAAGCCGGGTTTTGAACACAAGTCTGATATGAGAATAGGTAAATGCACTGCAGTGTGACAAGTGCTAAAATAGCTTGAGCTACCAAATAGAGTAGGTTCTTAAAAGGGAACATAATCAGATCTACGTAAGAAGTGAGAGAAGCTGGTCCTTGATCTGAGTCTTGAAGGATCAATAGCAGTTTACCAGGAAACAATTTTGGGAAAGGAACTGTGGACACAATGTGTGCAGTGGCCAGAAGGGGAGACTGATGGGAGACAAGGCTGCACACGCAGGCGTATAGGAGTCTTCCCATGAAGATACCTGTGTCTCACACTCAGGAATGTAGACTTATACTATGGGGCTGACACCACTGCAGTGTTTCAAACCGCAGTGTGAGGTAATGTCTCTTTCCGGAATGTTTCCTCTCCACCTTCTTCCTTCTCATCCTTCAGGGGTTCTTGCCCTTTACCTAAAGAGACCCTTCTTTCTCTTCCTCCTCATTGGAACCTAAGTGTCATAAGAGATGGGGCCTTAACAACTTGGTTGATTGTTGTATCCCCATCACCTGGGAGAATGCCTAGCACAGAGTAACTATATATAGTTAGAAGTTTGCTTAATGTCCTTAAAATGCTGATGCCCATCCAGGTATCCTGATTTACCTATCTACTGGGGGCCTCAGTCCCTGGGAAAATCTGCCCTATTATCTTGCGTCACAGCAGTTCTAATGACTTAGAGGACTTTATTTTATGCATTAAAGTCATAGTCACATCATTCGAAATATCAAAATACATTCTGTGGTTCTAACCAAAACAAAGCACAATGAACCTAACTAGCTAGGAGGAAACTTATTATCTCTGGCAAGTTACTTTGCCTCAGTTTCCTCAACTGTAAAATGCTGTAGTAGCACTTCCCTCATAGGGTTATAGTGAAGATTAAAGAAAATACACACCATACACTTAGCACGGTGCCTGGTACACAGAAAATGCATTATTAACACAGTGAAGGCATTTAAGAGAAAGAGAAATGCATTTTTGGGAGGGGAGCTACATTTCCCTTTCATAAACCTGCCCCTCCCTGTATGGCAAGTTCCAAATGCTGACCACAAAGGCCATGGATTTGATATCTGTTCTTCCCTCAACAAGATCCTCAAACCTCCCTTTCATTTGTCTTTTTCCCTGACTAATAAACCATTCACCACTAATTACTTCTAATCATTTTCTGCTGCATAGTTTTATATTTGTTTATTATGTTCACAGCTGTCTTGCCTAGCAAGGATAGAAATCTATTATCTCATTATTACACCCAAGTCTCATAGTCGCTGTGTCCTTGCCTTCCATTTCACTTCCTCCAAAAGCATCTTTTGGCAGCACAGGCTTTTCCTTCCTCCTCGCTCCTTCCTTCCTATCCCCCCATATACCCTGTAAGGAAAGGGGGGGTGAGGGCATATAAAAGAGAGAAGAACTTTGTTAGCATATAAACTAAACTAGTTAAACTATGAGATATGACCATGCTATAAAAGATGGTCAAATATTTGTCTTATAGCAAGTCCACTCTGAAAATTTCAATGATTGGTTCAAAAAATATTTCATGAAGCAGATATTGTAGCAGGAGAGACAGAGAACAAATATGTATGTATCATTAAACAGTGATCAGTGTTAAGTAAAATAAAAGAGGCTAGCAGAACAGAAAGCGGTGCGTGGATTGCCTGAGGCAGTACGGTCAGGGTAGGCTTTTTAAAGAGGTTCCATTTGACAATCAGAAGTTGTTACAGGACTTCAAGGATTTGCTGCTTCCTCCTTGTGGATGAAGTTAAGATTAAGGGGGAAGGGAAGGTGATAAAAAAAGACCAGAGGATCTTGGGGAAGGGGGAGGAAGTTTCCAGATACTCAGGGAAAATGGACTCTGCGGAAAATTTGGAAGGGAATGTTTGCACCACACTGGACATTATGAAAAAGCCTGCTCATTTAATGTAAAATTTCTGTGGCAGCACCATGGACTTCCAAATCCGAATCATTGGGTGCGTTGGTCCTGAAGGTGGACCTAAGGGACCGTGATGGACAATGGAAAGCAGGACATTTTCCCAGGCTCCAGTGGAGCAGACCTCGGCATATTGAGTTGACAAGGGAATGGCATGTCAGAGTTGAGGTGGTAAGTGTTAGACAGCCACCTCACAAAGACACAAGGGGTCGGAAAGGAAGAGTTAAGACCAAACCATCTCATTTCTCCTGTGCTCCTATAAAGATGAGGGACAGAGAGGGAGGCAGCCGCCAACACTTGGGCTATAGCACAATTCTATTACACTTACTAATAAAATCCATGATCATCCCAGAAGTGTTTAAGTACTCTACAGTTTAAACAGTATTTGTTTAAAGCAACTTTTGCATACATTAGTTCGCTTGATCTATGAGAGAGCCATAGTCAAGGAACTGTTATCCAGTTTTGCCTATGAAGAAATTGAGACTCTGACTTGTTCAAAGTCCCCTAAGTGATTCTAAGTGAAAAACAAATAAAAGGGGCACTTGGGTGGCTCAGTTGGCTGAGTGTCCATCTCTGGCTCAGGTCATGACCTTGCAGTTTGTAAGTTCGAGCCCCACGTTGGGCTCTGTGCTGACAGATCAGCGCCTGCAGCCTGCTTCAGATTCTGTGCCTCCCTCTCTCTCTGCCCCTTCCCAGCTCACATTCTTTTCTCAAAAATAAATCAACATTAAAAAATATTTTTAAATAATATAGTGCCCCAAGTGGAGAATTTGAACCCAGAACTTTTTGCCTCCTTAACGAAGGATTTACTGAGCCCAGCACTGTTTGGAGTACCAACAAGACACAGAAATCCTCAAGAACTACACTTGTATACATTTCTGGGAAATCCCTAACATTATAAACATATAAACTACTGCTGAATATTGCGCCTTTGAATTAAAATTTAATCAAAAGCCATATGAGAAAAAAAACCTCTCCCTAAACACCATACTTTACACAAAATTAAATAAAAAATGGACCCCAGATCTACATGTAAAATGCAAAACTATAAAACCTTAAGAAAAAGCCACAGGAGAAAAATCTTCGGGACCTAGGGGTCCATGAGAGTTCTTAGATATAACATCAAAATCATTTTACATAAAATGAAAAACTAATAAAGTAGACTTCATCAAGATTTAAAACATTTACTCTGCAAAAACTTGCTAAAGAGATGAAAATACAAGCTTGCAGAATGGGAAAAAGGTTAACAAACCACATGTATAGATATGATGCTTTTCTAGAATATACAGTGAACTCACAAAACTCAACAACAACAAAAAAAAAATCCTATTAGAAAATGGACAAAAGGGATGCTGAGCATCGTTTCATGTGTCTGTTGGCCATCTGGATGTCCTCTTTGGAGAAGTGTCTGTTCATATCTTCTGCCCATTTCTTTACTGGGTTGTTTGTTTTTCGGGTGTGGAGTTTGGTGAGTTCCTTATAGATTTTGGATCCAGAAGGCCAAAAGACACATGAAATGATGCTCAGCATCCCTCCTCATCAGGGAAATACAAATCAAAAGCACACTGAGATACCACCTCATGCCGGTCAGAGTGGCTAAAATGAGCAAATCAGAGCACTCTAGATGCTGGCGAGGATGTGGAGACCCGGGCACCCTCCTACACTGTGGGTGGGAATGTAAACTGGTGCAACCCCTCTGGAAAACAGTGTGGAGTTCCTCAAAAAATTAACAGAACTCCCCTATGACCTAGCAATAGCACTGCTAGGAATTTACCCAAAGGATACAGGAGTGCTGATGCATAGGGGCACATGGACCCCAATGTTCATAGCAGCCCTCTCCACAATAGCTAAAACATGGAAAGAGCCTAAGTGTCCATCAACAGATGAATGGATCGGGGCGCCTGGGTGGCTTAGTCGGTTAAGCGTCCGACTTTCGCTTGGGTCATGATCTCGCGGTTTGTGGGTTCGAGCCCCGCGTCGGGCTCTGTGCTGACTGCCAGCTCAGAGCCTGGAGCCTGTTTCAGTCTGTGACTCCCTCTCTCTCTCTGACCCTCCCCTGCTCATGCTGTCTCTCTCTATCCTAGAAATAAATAAAACATTAAAAAAAAAAAATTAAAAAAAAAAAAAAAGATACGCAGATAGTAAAGTTTGATACTCTATCAACTGAGGGATAGAATCTTGTTTAGATAAAAAAAAAAAAAAAAAAACAGATGAATGGATCAATAAGATGTGGTTTATCTATACCATGGAATACTACATGGCAATGAGAAACAGTGAAATCTGGCCATGTGTAGCAACCTGGATGGACCTTGAGGGTGTTATGCTGAGCGAAATAAGTCAGGTAGAGAAGGACAAATATCATATGTTTGCACATATAGGAGGATTAGGAGGAACTTAACGGAGGACCATGGGGGAGAAGAAGGGGGGAAATGGTCGGGGAGAGGGAGAAAGGCAAACCATGAAAGACTCTTGAATACTGAGAACAAACTGAGGACTGATGGGTGTGGGGGGGGAGGGGGGAGATGGGCATGGAGGGGGGCACTTGTGGGGATGAGCACTGGGTGTTATATGGAAACCAACTTGACAATAAACTATTTGTAAAAAAAAAAAAAAAAAGAAAATGGACAAAAGAGAAAAACAGACATTTTGCCAAAAAGGATACAGAGATGGCAAATAAGCACATGAAAGCTGTTCAAGTCCATCACAGAAATGCAAATTAAAAGCACAATGACGCATCACCACACACCTTCAAAATGGTCAAAAAAGAAAATAGTGACACCACCGAATGCTGAAGAGGATGTGAAGACACCAGATCATGCATCTGTTGCTGGTGAGAATGTAAAATGATACAGCCATTCTGGAAAACACTTTAGCAGAGGTGCTTACCATATGACCCAACAAAGGACTAAAATCCTCAACAAGTTGCTCTCCTTTCACTTTAAATGGGTCAGATTTGGACTAAGTTCAAGATGGCTCCATTTTCCTAAATTACCTAAAGCCCAGCGAGACTCTTGTATTGATGGCATTTAAATTTGATTTAAAGCTAGCCATCTACTTGGAACTGGTAAGCCCACAAGACTTAGTGGGGGGGTGGGGGGGTGGTGATGTGCCCAGCAGTGGCAACCAAAAACCCTGTGCAAAATGCAGCAGGGAGGCAAATCTACCCTCAGCATTCAACAGTCTATCTGGATCCCAGGGGCTACATGCAGCACAGTCAAGGACAGTGTAACTCCTACAAGCCACATCTAGCTTGTACAAAAGGATATTTTTTACTATGTAAGGGTGGTTAAGTCAAGAATGTCAAAGCCAAGGGGTGCCTGGGTGGCTTAGTCGGTTAAGCGTCCGACTTTCACTTAGGTCATGATCTCGCGGTTCGTGGGTTCGAGCCCTGCGTCGGGCTCTGTGCTGACAGCTAGCTCAGAGCCTGGAGCCTATTTCAGAGTCTGTATCTCCCTCTCTCTCTGACCTTCCCCTGCTCACGCTGTCTCTCTCTCTCTCCTAGAAATAAATAAAAATATTAAAAAAAAAAAGAATGTCAAAGCCAAGAAAGGAACAAGAAAGTTCTATTCAATTCAGTCTGTGTTTCCAGTTGAGAAAAAATGTAACTTGCATTCGAGTCCTAACTTCACCAACATAAACACGCACTAACCATATTTTGAAATATGTGACTATTATCAAAGGGGCCTGTTTCTGAAAACCTGGGCACTAAGTGACTCCCACATGAAGCCATGGGGAAAAACCAAATCATGCTCTGTGCGGTTGCTTTATTTGTCATTCTTCCACTAAATCCTTCCACTGCTCATAAAGTCATTTCCAGAAGCAATTATATTTTAAATCATTTAATTTTCAACTGAATGTATTATTCAAAAAGTGATAACGTTTTTCATCTGTTGCCTCATGAATTCTGTTATTTTTTTATGTTGCAAATAAAGGTGAAAGAATTAAAAGTTTGAAACTTCCCATAGACTTAATAAGGATAACTTATCAAATAATTACAAACTGCAACCACAAAGGGAACCTTATTATGTTATGAGCAAAGTGTAAAATGTCTGCATTATTTCAACAGGGAGGGAACATTTTTGTGTTAACCTCCAATAATTACAGAGAAACAAGTAATAATAGTAACAACAACAATAATATTTACTGAATATGACCTGAATGCTTTACATTGTTTTATTTCATTCCTACAACTACCTTTAATATAGGTACTATTATTAGTAATATTTAACAATGAGGGGAAAAAAAAAAACTAATGTTCAGAGAAGCAAAGTGACTTACCCAGGGTCACACAGCTAGCAAGTAGTAGAGCCAAGACAAAAACATTCTTCTCTTAACTTCCATGATATGCCACTCACAGTCTTACCTGCTTTTATAGAATATAACTCTCATGTTTAAAAAATGAAGAAATACTACATAATAAAATTTAACAGTACCTTGGTAAAACTAAAAAAAATAGCTGAGAATCCAAAATGGTCTTCATCCACTGCTGTGGATGTGACACTAGGTGAGCTCATACCATCTTAAACGGAAACCTAAATCCTTGGTTGGCTTCTGGTCCAACCTCCCGTCTGATGTTTGCCATACAGCCTTAATTTGCCTGGTACTTAATGACTTGAAATTCATTACCACAAAGGGCAGGACAATTTACTTTTATACATATTTTGATGCATTAGAATATAAAGTCTTATTGAGACAAAATTGCCATTCTTTTAACTTTTAGCCACTGATATTCACAACTGACATAACCCAGTGCTTGGTCCTCTGTACAGTGATCATGCTTCCAATGTGAACCCCCCCAACCCCCCACACACGTCTGATGGTCCCCTCTTCTCCAGTTTAGCATTTATGCTGTTTCAATCTTTCCTACTTGAAAACAGAGCTTTCCCCATCTAAAATACCCTTTTTTGAAGGCATCCTTATTTGTCATCACTTCCTTTTAGATCTAAATACAATATTCCTGACATATTTGAATCAATATGACATTGGCTAGCTCTTTATTTTGTGATCTGGACATTGTAGTTATGGTAGTACAAGACTGTCTCCTCTTTTGAAGTCACATCAAACTGGTGGCTTACAAAAACAGTTTTTTTGGTTCACATAAACCACTTCTAAGTCAGGTCCCCTCCATCTTGTGATAACATTTTTAAAGTTAAATTCAGGATTATGCAATTCTTTTTTTATGTTTCCTCTTGCTGATTTCAGTCTCACATTCCCATTTGGGTCATATTGGAGGATTTTGACTCTTTCCATTTTTTTTTTTAATCAAGTTGAAGCTACTAAACTATTCAACTTGTTCCAGTAATTCCATACAACCACTAGACCACAGAATCACTACCTTGGAACTCACATCTCACGTGAAATTCAAGACCAAGAAACACTGTCTAAATCTGGCATTTGCCTTCTTAGGAAAATATGGATAAACATGTCTCTTGTAGGGAAAGTATGTTTACCGCT
Source organism: Hyaena hyaena (assembly GCF_003009895.1). Taxonomy (NCBI): domain Eukaryota; kingdom Metazoa; phylum Chordata; class Mammalia; order Carnivora; family Hyaenidae; genus Hyaena; species Hyaena hyaena. The sequence continues at coordinate 1,306,835 of NW_024081186.1, read as the reverse complement.
TCATTAAACCACCTATGCAACTTTTTTTTTTCTTGTTTTCCTTAAGAAATTCTAAGAATCCTCTACATTCTCTATGGAAATGTACTTTTATATTGATTTTTGATGTTTATTTACTTTTGAAGGAAAGAGAGACAGAGCATGAGTGGGAGAGGGGCAGAGAGAGAGGGAGACACAGAATTCAAAGTGGGCTCAGCACAGAATGTGACACAGGGCTCGAACTCATGAGCTGTAAGATCATGACCTGAGCCGAAGTCGGACACCTAACCCACTGAGCCACCCAGGTGCCCCTACGGAAATGTACTTTTAATCTACCATGACATCTTAGTCTGGGGCATACCAGTATAATCATCAACAAAATATAAAAAGTTCAAACTTCTAGGATTTACTAATAGTAAGAAAAGTAGTTTAATGTCACACCATTTTAAAAGTACTTAAAATAAGTCTGCCTGACAGGCTCAGTCGGTTAAGTGTCTAACTGATGATTTCATGGTTTGTGGGATCAAGCCCTGCATCGGGCTCTGTGCTGACAGTACAGAACCTGCTTGGAATTCATTCATTTTCATTCTCTCTCTTTCTCTCTCTCAAAATAAATAAACATTAAAATAAATAAAAGTATTTCAAATAGACCTATAAATCCATGCTGTGAATGACCTTGATTTTTAGCACCTTCCCTTTCTTCAGCTTCTAACTTTGAATCCCATGTTCAATTCTTTGGAAGGGACATACACCCTAGTACTTGTGCAGCATACAGGTGACCCAGTGGAACCACAATGTGTCGGGCACTGCATTCCATGTTGGAGAGCAAGATTGAGAGCAAGCATGAACTACATGCATCCAAGAAGCTCATAATCCCCTGGGAGACAAGGGCAATTCACTAGGCATGAGCGACAGTGAAGCGAAAAGTTCCCCAAAGGCACTTCTAGGACAGTGTTGATATTTGGAGACTAGGAGAGTAGGGTGGTACATATGCACATCTGAAGAGGACAGAAGCAGACAAAACAGGAAGGAGAGAAAGGTTAAATAAGAGACTTTAAAGCTTATAAAGTATGAGTTTGATCCTTTAAGGAAGGGTGTAGGGGAAGGGCATCAAAGTGTTTAAATCAGAGGGTAACATGATCAGCCCTATGTTTTAGAAAGATTCTCTGAGGGCCGTATGAAGACAAGTGGAGTGTCATGTGTAAAAACTGGTGGCACAGAAAGCCAGAGAGGAGGCTCTTATAATAGTGTAAGTGGTGGATGCTAAGGGCTTGAATTAGGGAAATGGCAGTAGGAAAGAAAGCTTTGAACGTTACGCTGAGGGAGAAGAGAAGATTTCTACTGTGGGTGACTGAGTTAATGCAGTAAGAAGAGTGGGCTTAGAAGGAAAGATGGTGAGAATCATGAGTGCCGTGGTGGCTGTGTTGACATTGGGATGCCTATGACAAATCAAGCTAGAGAGAGCGGGTGAAGAGTTAAAGTATGACTCTAGACCTCAGGAAAGGAAGCTTACCTGAAAATGAGAAAAGTTGATACCTTTGATGACAGACGTAGGATTCATAATGAATTTACTCCACAGACTGGAGTAATATGTGAATGCAAATGAGGCTCTCTGTGAAGCAGACTCTGAGCTAGAAAGTAGCATGCAAGGCATTAGGGAGGGCTCTTGGGATCAACATGTGTGAAAGGAAGGAAAAGAAACCAGAGACAAGTAAAGGACAAGACTGATTTGTGATACAATCCCAATGAAGGCCCAGCTTCCACCCCACAGGGAATACTGGACCTGAGATAGTCCTGAAAAGTGGTCCCAAAGAAAGGGGTGGACTTTATACCCCTGAGCTGATCAGTGAATGGAGGCTGTCCCTAAAAGTAAGTGTGGGCTTGGCAAGGTAGTTTTCTTTAGTTAAGAGAGACTGCTGACAGATAAGGGTTATTGACAACAGCACTCCCAGCTGCTGGAGAAACAAGTTACTCATGTCTGAAGAGAGAGATCAGGCAATGCATCGGCACCCACAATGCACACCAAAGTTATCAAGATGAAAGTGAACAGGAGCTAATATAAAGTGCTGTACTTGGTCACCCAAATACAACTGTTCCAATACAGGAGAGGCATGACTTAACACGTGTGAAAATGCTATGGCCATTTAGCTGACGGTAAGGTCAATATGAATATTGGTGGGGCTCCACTTAAAAAAAAATGAAAGGGGCGCCTGGGTGGCTCAGTCGGTTAAGCATCCAACTTCGACTCAGGTCATGATCTCACAGTTCATGGGTTCGAACCCCACATTGGGTTCTGTGCTGACAGCTAGCTCAGAGCCTGGAGCCTGTTTCAGATTCTGTGTCTCCCTCTCTCTCTGTCTTTCTCTCTCAGAAATAAATAAAACATTTAAAAAAATTTTAATAAAAAATAAAAAAAACAAAAAATAAGTTAAAGTAATCATAAACTATCAGTAAGGGTATAGCCTCTAGAAGTCAGAAAGTGAGCATTCTGCTCAACTATGTTACTGATAAACCTCACCTAAAGTTTTCAGTTTCGGGCACTATGTCAAGTGGACCACTGAGAAATTAGTATATGTCTGGATCAAGATAAATAAGAGAGGACAGTGAGGAGACTTCAAAGTCTGCCATGAATAAATGCATTCAAAACCAATCCAGAGAATTCTATGTAAAAAAAGAGTTTTATCTTAAAAGATTTGGAGGGCCAATACACGGAAATAGAATTACATATGCTTGTGTTATCTCACAAGTAGACACCATGGCTGAAAACAGACTTCATCACACCATAAGGAGGCAGCTTCTAAGAATGGAAGTCAGCCAACAATGGAATGAAGCATGTCAGGAAGGAAAGAGAAAGAGTTCCTGTCACTGAAACTTCTGGAAGAGGCTGAATAGCTCACTGTGGCGAAAGAGGTTAGGAAGGACAGTGGCAAGGAGAAAAGCAGCACTTGAGAGGAGATTGTACCAGATTCCCCATGAGCCATTCCAGGCCTTGGATTTGGTGATCTATCTTAACTGATGAGTGCTTTTTTTTAAAGTACTAAATGAGATACCAGTAGTCAGAAGTGGTAAATTAAAAATCTCTCTCCTCCCTCTGTTTATACCTCTTCCTCAAGTCTATATTCACAGTGACATGAGAATTACTTGTTCACACCAAACAACTCACTTTGTAGAAGCAAATTAAATGTCTTTCATCAAATCTGTATGAATGCCATTTTGAATGAAAGGTGCATAACTTTACAAATAGCACATGTCACCACACTCTATGCATTAGAACAGATTTGTTGAACAAATATGGTACACAGGAATCTACAAGAAGTAAAGGAAATGGACTAATAAAGCCGAAGCACTCTCGTGATGGAGGCAGGCCATAGTGCTGACAATCCCCGCCTTGAATCATGGGCACGCAAGTCCGTGAGAAGCCCGACATTGCCATCAAAGAGCCACACCCTCTGGAATTCAATCCTCAAATGCTTAGCTGCTTGATACCACAGATGCTAGCCACATGTAGCCATTTAAATTAAAACATAACTACAAATACTACAACAAGGCTTCACCTCTCCTTCCCTTTTCGCACTCTCTCTTTATCTTTTTGGTTGAGGCCATCATGGTTCAGAAATAACCTTGACAAACCACGTGGTCTGATAACGTGCCCTCCTCCCACACATGTCATCCTGCTATGTGGGCCCGAGAACAGAACAGGCTCAGCGTACAGCAGATGGCTCAACCCAGCATGAAATCATGGACTTCTAGCCACATATATTTGCTAAATACAGTTGATTTATAGATTTATTTTAAATAAAATAAATAGTATTAGAAAGGCCTTGGTAATATGCTTTTGTAGAGGCAGATTTCCTCCTTCCCCAGATGCCCACTCTTGCTGAGTTTCTAAAGGAAAAACAGCATTAGCAAGCAGGTGATGAAAATGAACAGTCACAACACTGCATGTTTTCCTTACAGAGCATCTAGAAGCCAAAGGCATTTTTTGTATTTTGCTGAAATATAAAAACATAAAAAAACTATATATTACAACCTATGGGTCTTATGAGGAAAACAGTTTAAGAATAAATAACACATGGATCAAAGGGAAAGAATAACAAGGAGAGATTTATATATGTTCATACATAATGTCAACATTTCCCAAATACCAGACAGGAAAAACATAGACCGATTTGGTAATGGCTGGGAACAAACAGACACAAGGTTCCATTTTGTCTAGAAGGTACAGGCTAACTCTTGAGTGTCCAGGCCTGAAAACAGAGCCTTCCCTAGGACTGAAAGTTAATGCAAAAGATCCAAACCAAATAGAAAACCAAAGGTCTAAAATGCTCAAACCTAACAACAGCACAAGCTTTCCTGTCGGCTGCCTGAGTGTAGCAGCTCAAAGTGTGGTCAGCTTAAGGAGGGCTGGGCAACAAAGCTTATCCCAAGTAAGCCAGGCCATCTAATCCCTCCCTGGTATCATGTAGGAAACTCAGAATGTCTCAGGCTTAAGGGCACCAATACAGCTGGCAGAGCATAGAAAGGCAGATAACAGAAACACAGAGACAAATGAGACACAAAGGAGCTGGGGCTGGTCCCTGCATCTGATGGGTTGTGGCCAGTTCTGTCCATAGTGCAGGCACTAGCCCATTCTGCAGATTGCATTCATGTGGAGGCATGGGGAGGCATGGGGAGTCCGTCTGTGCTCAGACATCTCACATGCAGGGCCAGTATGATCTACAGAGCTGTTTACATACAACAGTATACCAGCCAAAAGGCCAAGGTGGGGAAGGCAGGATTCATTTCTGAGGAAAGGGATTGCCTCAAACCAGATTAGTCCCAAAGACTAGCCCATGGAGAGCAGAGTACATGATTCAGGGGTTTCCCTGGTCACAATCTGCTGGGCAGCAAAGGCTAACATAGGAGGTAAGAGAGAGGACAAGAATACACTGCTGACTAGATCCTAACCTTAGTTTTGGGAAACCCCATTTATCCCCAGGACTTCATGGATAGACAAGATGAGGAGGTGGAGGCTATAGAGATATATAAACTCCTCTTTTGTCAGGACCTATTAAGAACTGGCATGGGTCTGGGGCACGCAGGTGGCTCAGTTGGTTAAGCATCTGACTCTTGATTTTGGCTCAGGTCATGATCTCACAGTTGTGAGATCGAGCCCTGCATCAGGCTCTGTGCTGGGCACGAAGCCTACTTAAGATTCTCTCTATGTATATATCTCCTTCTGCCCCTTCCCTGCTCATGCACACATGCATGCTCTCTCTCTCTCTCTCTCAAAAAAAAATATGAACTGGGATGGGTCTAACAGTACTAGGAAAGCCAAGGAGTGTGTGTGTGTGTGTGTGTGTGTGTGTGTGTGTGTGTGTGTGTGTGTGTGATGGTAAGAGAGCTGGTGAATACAAAGGAAACAAGATCAGGTTGACACTCCACAATTACAATAAAGCATCCTGATAAAATATCCTCTTTGGTTTGCTTATTCTGTTGTTCATAGCTCAAGGTATGTACCTTGCCTTCTGTCTCTTGTCCCCCAGGACTCAGAACGTTCTGACGAATAGACATTTACATTAATATTCCTATTAGACATTTCCTGGGCATAACATGGTGAAAACTTAGCCAAGGACGCCAGAATAGGTTTCCAATGACCCTGCCTGAGCCCCACTTTCCTCATGGATTAATTAAGACAGAAAATAAAGGTAATCCTAGGCTAAGTAGTTTCCAAGAAAATACTTGAACAAGAATATACAAAGCTGTGACATGCTAAGATTGCAACTTGTCATAGTGTTCTTCAGACATCCCCCACCCCCGTGGGTAGGGAATGTCATTTTCAAAACCAAACTCAAGCTATCCAGGAAATAAAATAGCAGGGGCACCATACATAATTTGACAAACAACTCTCTTCTGATCTTCATGCCAACATCGCCTGACTATAACTGCTATTATGTTTGGAATAAAAAGCAGTACAAATGAAATGGCTCAGCTAGGGCTATTGAAGATGGCAGCTGAGTCTAGGAAGATATTAAGGGAGCAGCACTGGCTACCTAGGAGCTTTCCTGCTGAGGCCTTCAGCCTCTTCATGCTACCCATCCACATGACCCTCGGAAAGCTTGTCAACTGACACAGCCCACTGAAAACTCACTCTGCTAAGTCCTGCCCACAGGGCCTCTCTAACCCATCTGCACATGAGAATCACATGCAAGCTTTCTGTAAGAATGTCCTTTCCCCCTCCTCCAAACCCCCAACAACTGAATAAGAACCTCCTGCTGTGAGATCCAGGCATCAGGATGGAAGGAAGGAAGGAAGGAAGGAAGGAAGGAAGGAAGGAAGGAAGGAAGAGAGGAAGGGAGGGAGGAAAGATGGGAGGGAGGTAGGGAGGAAAGAAGGAAGAAAAAAGCTCTCCAATAGATTCATGTGCACCCAAGGTTCAGAACCCTTCACAGAGACTCTGCTTGGTTTCTGTTTTTCATTTGCCCTGGTCGTAGAGGAGTTTCCTGATCTTTGATGAATTTTCTGACTACAAAATGAGGATAATATATAATCTTGCGCTACTTTTCTCAAGTCTGTTGTGATTTATATGAAACTATCTCATGTGGAGCAAAGAAAGAGCATTAATATTGTAAGTTAGCATTTACAGCTCATTTAGATACTTCTAAGCTCTTTTTCAGATCTTAACCATTCTTCTGTCCTTATTATTGTCTGGGACATAAAGATATGAAAATGAATGAATGAATGAATGAATGAATGAATGAATGAGTGAAGAAATAAATGAATGGATGGATCCCTTAATTTGGAGCTGAGGACAATGATACTCAAGTAGGTTTAGGGATTTTCCCAGGTTTGTAAAACTGGTACAACTTGCCTATCCAATTTCAAAGGCTAAGACCTTCCCATGGCCCCAAGATCCATCTAGACCAGGAGATCCTGACTTTTAGTTTTGATTTGGGCACTAACTAGATGTGTGGAGCCTTCAGCCACTTATTCTCTGTCCCGTTCCCTTCTCTTCAGTGTAAAATAATAAAGTTGGACTAGGCCATCCCTGACATTGCTGTCAGGGGTAGGATTCTATAATCATGATACAGGATGTCTTGGACATGTGTCAAATGCAAGTATTGCTATTTGCCACATATATCATTTTCATTTTAGCTAAAGAGAACACACTGATAGTTACCAGAAGGGAGGTTGGATGGGGAATGGGTGAAATAGGTGATGGCGATTAAGGAGCGCACTTGTGATGAGCACCAGACATTACACAGAAGTGTTGGATCACTATATTGCACACCTGAAGCTCATATTACACTCTATGTTAACTAACTGGAATTTAAACAAAAACTCTTAATCAATAAAGGTGATTCTTATTTAAATGATAAGACACTTGTCATAAAGAGACAACAGCCTAGTATTAGTTTTAAAGTAAGTTATCCCTACTTGAAGACAGGTTGTCCTACAGGTAATAATTACATATAAAAAAGTTATAAGAATTGTCCTACATTCTACAATGGTAAATGAAACACAGTAAAACTCTACCACAAAGAAGCTATGCAAAAAAAAAAAAAAAAGTGTTTCTGTTGTTGTTAAAGAATGGGAACAAAACAACTTATTCCACCAGCTAAAATGTACATGCTAATGGTGTGGTTTGGTTGGTGGAGTAAATTTTATATGTATAGTATTTGTGAACATACTTCAGATACATACTTTGGATGATTAAAAGAAATAAATAACAGAATAGAAAAAATCATGAATTCAGTAGTCCAGATATAATGAAAACAAACTATACTTTTTCATCAAGATTGTATCCTTGTCTACTAGGAACAGAGTATGGAATAGAGGAACAGAATTTTTCATGCAAAGTATAGCTATTTCCCTTTTCAGTAGACATTGCCCACCTGCTCCAGGAAAAAAAAAAAAAAAACAAAAAACAAAAAAAAAAACCAACACCACATTTTATTGCCATCTTCTATTTCTAGTGAAGCAGGTTTACCTGTTTTGTGTTTTGCCTGCCCATCAAAAGGGAATCTAACCTGACCCAGCAGTAAATACTTCCATCCACAGTACATGATCATTAGCTTAAAAACAATGCTTAAAATTTAATACTAAACTGCAGCACAGTATTATCCTGCCCTGCCACCTCCAAATAGTGCCTTCATGGCACTGATGCCGTCTTTGAGGTTTTTGGATATCAGCCATGGTAGACAGTCTGCTCAGAGACTCCTTCACCAAAAAGGTAGCAGGTCCACTCTTAGGCATGCAATGTAAGTTATCCGCCATCAAGCTTCCTCCTTATACAGGGATAGTAATTCTGCTCTTAGAAGTTAATTGTAAAAATTACAGAAAATCATCTATTTGACCACAAAGCAAATTGTAAGTCATTGAAGGCCTTAGCTTTTAAAAAGTATCTGACAGGGGCACCCGGGTGGCTCAGTCGGTTAAGCGTCCAACTTTGGCTCAGGTCATGATCGCACAGTTTGTGGGTTCGAGCGCTGCATCAGGCTCTGTGCTGACAGCTAGCTCAGAGCCTGGAGCCTGCTTCAGATACTGTGTCTCCTTCTCTCTCTGACCCTGCCCTGTTCACGCTGCCTCTCTTTCTCTCTCTCAGAAATAAATAAAACATTTAATAAAAATTTTTAAATATCTGATAAAATGTAAGCTGTAACTGTACTCATTGTCACCATCTTCTGCTCTAAATCTTACTCTTCTACGCTGTCCAGAGTTTTCTCTATCATTAACATCAAACATTAACAGGATAGATTTTCTACAAATATTGAACCAATATTGACACCAAACAATCAAATAGATATATCTCTGTCAAAACACGTGCAAGATCTATAATGAGAAAATTGCAAAACTGATGAATGAAATCAAAAGAGATTTAAATAAATGAAGAGATAATCCATGTTCATGAATAGGATATCTCAATACTGCTAAGGTGTCAGTTTTCCCAGAGTAATCTACAAATTCATGCAATCCCAATCAAAATCCAAGCAAGTTATTTTGTGGGTAGCAAGAAAATGATTCTAAAGATTATTTGGAAAGGCAAGAACTGGTAAAGGAATAAACAAATAAATGAATGGAACATCACAGAGAACCCAGAAATGGACCCATACAAATACAGCCAGCTGATTCTTGACACAAAGGGGCAAAAGCAATTCAATGGAGAAAGGAAAGTATTTTCAACAAATGGTGCTGGAACAACTGGCCACCCACATACAAAAAAGGAATCTAGACACAGACCATGTACCCTTCAGAAAAATTAGCTTGAGGTGGATTACAGAACTAAGTATAAAAGTAAAACTATACAGGTGCCTGGGTGGCTCAGTCGGCTAAGCATCCGACTTTCACTTAGGTCACGATCTCTGTGCTAACAGGTCACAGCCTAGAGACTGCTTAGATTCTGTGTCTCCCTTTCTCTCTGCCCCTTCCCCACTCCTACTCTGTCTGTTTGTCTATCTGTCTCTCTCTCAGAAATAATAAATGAATAAACTTTAAAAAAAAAAAAAGCAAAACTACAACTGATGGAATGGGAAAAGATAGTTGCAAATGACATATCAGATAAAGGGCTAGTATCCAATATCTATAAGGAACTCATCAAACTCCATACCTGAAAAACACATAATCCAGTGAAGAAATGGGCAGAAGACATGAACAGACACTTCTCCAAAGAGGACATCCAGATGGCCAACAGACACATGAAACGATGCTCAGCATCCCTCCTCATCAGGGAAATACAAATCAAAACCACACTGAGATACCACCTCACGCCGGTCAGAGTGGCTAAAATGAGCAAATCAGAGGACTCTAGATGCTGGCGAGGATGTGGAGAAACGGGCACCCTCCTACACTGTTGGTGGGAATGTAAACTGGTGCACCCCCTCTGGAAAACAGTGTGGAGGTTCCTCAAAAAATTAACAACAGAACTCCCCTATGACCCAGCAATAGCACTGCTAGGAGTTTACCCAAGGGATACAGGAGTGCTGATGCATAGGGGCACACGTACCCCCATGTTCATAGCAGCACTCTCAGCAATAGCCAAAACACAGAAAGAGTCTAAGTGTCCATCAACAGATGAATGGATCAAGAAGATGTGGTTTATCTATATAGTGGAATACTACATGGCAATGAGAAAGAATGAAATCTGGCCATGTGTAGCAACATGGATGGACCTAGAGGGTGTTATGCTGAGTGAAATAAGTCAGGCAGAGAAGGACAGATACCATATGTTTGCACATATAAGTGGATTAGGAGGAAGTTAAAGGAGGACGAAGCTGGAGAAGAAGGGGAAAAATAGTGGGGGAGAAGAAGGGAGGCAAACCCTGAGAGACTTGAATGCTGAGAACAAACTGAGGGATGGGGTAGGGGAGAGGGGAAGGGGGGTGATGGCCATGGGGGAGGGCACTTGTTGGGATGAGCAATGGGTGTTATACATAAACCAACTTGACAATAAACTATTTAAGGAGAAAAAAAAATTTAAAAAAATAAAAAATTTAAAAAAGCAAAACTATAAAACTCCTAGAAGATCCCATAGGACAAGGCCTAAGTGATCTTGGGTTTGGCAATAATTTTTTAGGTATAACACCAAAAGCACAATCCATGAAAAAATCTGATAATCTGGACTTCATTAAAAGTAAAAGGTTCCGGGGCGCCTGGGTGGCTTAGTCGGTTAAGCGCCCGACTTTCGCTTGGGTCATGATCTCGCGGTTCGTGGGTTCGAGCCCCGCGTCGGGCTCTGTGCTGACTGCCAGCTCAGAGCCTGGAGCCTGTTTCAGTCTGTGACTCCCTCTCTCTCTGACCCTCCCCTGCTCACGCTGTCTCTCTCTCTCACTCCTAGAAATAAATAAAACATTTAAAAAAAAATTAAAAAAAAAAAAAAGTAAAAGGTTCCGTGGGGAAACTTAACAGAGGACCATGGGGGAGGGGAAGGGGAAAAAATAGTTAAGGAGAGGGAGGGAGACAAACCACAAGAGACTTTTAAATGCTGAGAACAAACTGAGGGTTGATGGTGGTGGGGCAGAGGGGAAGGGGGGTGATGGGCATGGAGGAGGGCACTTGCTGGGATGAGCACTGGGTGTTGTATGGAAACAAATTTGACAATAAACTATAAAAAGAAAACAAAAGATGCAAAAGAAAGCTTCTGGGAAATATCTTTTTGCAAATAAATGAATTAAGGTGTTAAAAAAAAAAGTAAAAGGTTCTGTTTGGTAAAGGACACTGTAAACAGAATGAAATGACAAGCCACAGACTGGGAGAAAATCTTAGCAAAACACAAATCTGATAAAGGAGTGCTATCTATAAAATTCTCTAAAAAACAAACAAAAAAACAAAAAACCTCTTAAGAATGAGCAATAGGAAAATAAACCATCCCACTTAAGAAACTGGCAAAAAGTGACTCCTTAGATGAGCACTGGGCACTGTACAGAAGTGATGAATCACTCAATTCTACTCCTTAAACCAATATTGCACTGTATTTAACTGACTACAAATTAAATTTTAAATAATAATAAACCTCAATGAGATACTGCTACATATCCACAAAAATATCTAAAATTTAAGGGGCACCTGAGTGACTCAGTCGGTTAAGTGTCCAACTTCGGCTCAGTTCATGATCTCACAGTTTGTGAGTTCGAGCCCCACGCTGGGCTCTCTACTGTCAGCATGGAGCTTCCTTTGGTTCCTCTGCCCCCCTCTTTCTCTGTCCCTCCCCTGCATTCACTTTCTCCCTCTCTTTCTCTCTCTCTCTCTCTCTCTCAAAAAATAAACTTAAAAAAATAATACAATATCTAAAATTTAAAAAGGCTAATGTATCAAGATTCGTTAAGGATGTATAGTAATTGGAATTCTCACATACTATTGATGCAAATGTAAAATGGCACTACTATTCTGGAAAAATTCTGGAAGCTTCTTAAAAGTTAAATATATCTACCATATGATGCAATGATTCCACTTCTAGGTATGTAGTGTAGTGAAATAAAATAATATGTTTATACAAAGACTTGTTCACAACTGTTCATAGCCACTCTATTAGTAATAGTCAAATGTCCACCAACAGGTGAATGGATAAATTGTGACATATCCATACAATCGATTACTGTTAAGCAATAAAAGGGAAATGAACTACAGATACAAATGAATGATTGATACAAGATGGATGAATCTCAAAAATACCCTGAGTTAAAGAAGTCAGACAAAACTGACTACATACTATGTAATTCCTTTATATTAAATTCTAGAAAGTATAAAACTAATCAATACTAACAAACAGTAGATTCATGATTGTCTAGGGATGTCAAAGTGGCTACGGGTGGGAGGAAGTGATAAATATGTTTAATATATTGATTTTGATTATGGATCTGTGTGTATGGAAACTTACCAACTTGCACACTTTAAGTATGTGAAGCCTACTGTATACCAATTATACCTCAAAAAGTTATTACAAAATAAATGCAGAGACCATAAAAAAAGAAAATGGTAAAAGACCCGAACACACACCTCACCAAAGAACAATGGTAAATAAACATATGAAAGGATGTTAAACATCATATGTCATTAGGAAATTTCAAATTAAAACAATCAGACACCACTACACACCTATTAGAATGTCTACAATCCAAAACAGTGATAACACCAAACGCTGACAAGAATGTGGAGAACAGTGGAGGAACTTTGCTGCTGGTAGGAATACAAAACGGTGCAGCCACTTTGGAAGACAGCTTGGCAGGTTTTTACCAAGCTAAACGGACTCTTACCATACAATATGACAACCAAGCTCCTTGGGTATTTACCGAAATGGGTTGAAAATTTATGTCCACACAAAAACCTGCACATGGATGTTTAGAGCAGCTTGATTAATAATCGTCAAAGCTTAGAAACCACCAAAAAATGTCCTTCAGTAGGTGAATGGGTAAACTTTGGTAATCCAGACAATGGAATATCGTCATTCAACACTAAAAAGAAATGAGCTATTGACCAATGAAAAGACATGGAGTAACATTAAATGCATATTACTCGGTGAACGAAACCAATTTGAAAAGGCTACATACTGTGTGATTTGAACTATGTGACATTCTGGAAAAGGAAAAACCATGAATATAGTTTACAGACCTGTTGCTGTACCTCCCCACTCTGAGTCCAAGGGTGTATTAATCACCATTTATCGTCACTGCTGCCCTGTTTTTCTTAGTAGAGATATGCATCTGTCAAAGATAAGAAAACAAAAGCTGGATAAGTAAACTTTGCTGGTTTTAATTTATCACTTTTTTATAATTTAATTTGAAAATGTAATCTACAGTACCATCCCCGTTATTATGTTCCATGTTTATACTATAATTCAGTAAAAATTTTAAAAACTTCAATTTAGCTTTCTGGTAGATTTTGCTTCTGTAAGGAAAAACTATACCTGGTTTACGTCACTCATTTATCTCCCTGGCCCTGGGGGGCAGATGAGTTTGTAACCCCTGTTCTAGATCAAATGAAAAATGGAGGAAAGCATGAATGATTTTTAAATCATTCTAGCATCTGGGTTGTGAACGGATGATAGAGAGGCAAGAGCAGCAGCAGGAAAGCAGGTGGGAGACTAGACTAGAGATGACTGGGCCGGAACAAAGTGGACAGACTGGAGATATTTCAACACACAATTCTGTGATGCATTTGTGCATGCAACAAGATTTGAGGAGTAAAGACTGGGGATATAACAGCCTTGGGGTTAGGAGTTGGAGTTCCATTTTAGACCAATTAAGGTAGATAACCTTACAAACATCCAAGTGGAGATACTGAGCATCCCATTGTTTATATATGCAGTATTCACTAGATTTGATGACAAGAATATCAATGTCACATTGGTGTCGTGAATATTGATCTTGACAACAGTATAGGTGACCCCTGAAAAATGCAGAGGTGAGGGGTGCGACCTCCAAGCAGTTGAAAATTACACATACAGCTTTTGACTCCCCATAGATTTAACCACTAATAGCCTACTGTTGACCAGAAGCCTTACTAATAACAAAAAGGGTCAATTAACAAAGTTTTTTTGTACGTCATATGTATTAACTATGTTATCCTTACAATAAAGTAAGCTAGAAGAAAAAGTGTTGTTAAGAAAATCATAAGGAAAATACATTCACACTATTATCCTGTATCCAAAAAATTCGCACACAAGTAGGCACGCACAGTTCAAACCCATGTTGCTCAAGGGTACAGTGTACATGTTTTCACAAAGCTCAGACTGTGGTGACTTGAGGAGTGAACAGGGGATGAGGAAGTGGTATCCCAGAAGGTACCTTACTCTTTCAAGATGATTTGAGCCTAGAAACGGGTCAGTAGCTGGAAGTGGATATGTGATCAAAACAGGTTTTTGTTGCTTCTTTGATTCAAAACAGAAAATACTGGGGCGCCTGGGTGGCTCAGTCGGTTGAATGCTGACTTTGGCTCAGGTCATGATCTCGTGGTCTGTGAGTTCAGGCCCCATGTCAGGCTCTGTGTTGACAGCTCAGAGCCTGGAGCCTGCTTTGGATTCTGTGTCTCCCTCTCTCTCTGCTCCTCCCCCACTTGCATTCTGTCTCTCTCTGTCTCTCAAAAGTAAATAAACATTAAAAAATATTTTAAAACAAAAAATACTGGAGCATGTTTGTATGCTGACAAGATGATTCAATAGAAAGAGAGAAACCGATGACAGAGAAGAGGAGGGACAACTGATGGAGTGATAGCCATAGTAGGCTAAAAAAAAAAAAAAAAGTGTCCACCTTTGATATGAACAAGGACACTCCTTTCACTGTAATGGATGGAATAGCAGAGATACAGGATGCAGGAAATGCAGGAAGATTTGGAAACATAGTAGTGGGAAGATGAAGGGTTTCTCATTTTATTAATTCTCTTTTCTCAATCAAGTATGAAGTATGGTCATCAGCTGAGACCATGTGAAAGGGAAAGTTTGAAGAACAAAACAATGAAGGTGAAGAAAAGAGAGTGGTGATATAGAGAATAGAATGGTGGGTTTAATAAATTGGAAGTCTCAGTTTTATAAAAGTATGTTTGAAATTGAAACTTCAGAAGTGGTGCAAGGGGATTATGAACTATTATATGGGAGTGATTATATTTTAACTAAAATGTAAGTTTTATGAGGGCAAGACCTTTACTTTTTTGCCAATGTATCCCAGACAAGCATGTAGCAGTTGCTCAATTAATATTTGAGTAGATGAATGAATATGAAGATAGATCATACAGTATACTTGGTAAGGAGATACCTAAGGTCACAAAATGAAAGATAAATAAAGAGAAAGGGTAAACCAAATTCTATTGGTGCAAGTACCATAGTAAGTAAGCAAAATGGATAAAAGGAAATGATCAGAGACTAGCATGCTTGAAATTGGAATTTCAGAATTATAAACAAGGTTTGACAAAATACAGCATCCATTCTTGATAAAAAGCCTCAATGAAGTAGGATAGATGGAACATACCTCAACATTATAAAGGCCATGTATGAAAGAACCATAGTTAAAATCACCCTCAATGAGGAAAAAGTGAGAGCCTTTCCTGTAAGGTCAGGAATAAGACACACATGTCCAATCTCATGATTACTATTTAATATAGTACTGGAAGTCTTAGCCTCAGCAATCAGACAACAAAAAGAAATAAGGCATTCAAATCAGCAAGGAAGAGGTGAAACTTTTGCTTTTTGCAGATGACATGATACTCTATGTAGAAAACCCAAAAGACTCCACCAAAAAATCGCTAAAACTAATACATGAATTCAGCAAAGTTGCAGGATATAATTAATGTGCAGAAATCTGGTGCAGTTCTATACACCAGTAACAAAGCAGCAGAAAAAGAAATCAAGGAATCGATCCTATTTGCAATTGCACCAAAAACAATAAGATACCAAGGAATAAACCACACTAAAGTGGTAAAACATCTCTAGTCTGAAAACTATAGAAGACTTATGAAAGAAACTGAAGAGAACACAAGTGGAAAAGCATTCTATGCTCATGGATTGGAAGAACAAACACGGTTAAAATGTCTGTACTGCCCAAAGCAATCTACACATTTATTGCAATCCCTATAAAAATACCACCAGCATTTTTCACAGAGCTAAACAATCCTAAAATTTGTATGGAACCACAAAAGACCCCAAATAGCCAAACCAATCCTGAAAAAGAAAAACAAAACTAGAGGCATCATGATTCCAGATTTTAAGCTATATTACAAAGCTGTAGTCATTAACACAGTATGGTACTGGTACAAAAACAGATACATAGGTCAGTGGAACAGAATAGAAAATTCAGAAATGGACCTAATCATATAGCCAACTCATCTTTTGACAAAGCAGAAAAGAATATTCAATGGAAAGAAGTCTCTTCAAAAAATGGTGTTGGGAAAACTGGACAGCAACATGCAGAAGAATGCAACTGGACCACTTTCCTACACCATACACAAAAATAAACTCAAAATGGACTAAAGACCTAAATGTGAGACAGGAAACCATCAAAATCCTAGAGGAAAATGCAGACAGCAACCCCTTTGATCTTAGCCAGAGCAACTTCTTACTAGACACATCACCGAAGGCAAGGGAAACAAAAGCAAACGTGAACTATTGGGACTTCATCAAGATAAAAAGCTTCTGGACAAAGGAAACAATCAAAGAAACTAAAAGGCAGCCTACAGAATGGTAGAAGATATTTGCAAATGACATATCTGATAAAGGGTTAGTATTCAAAATGTATAAAGAACTTACCAAACTGAATACCTTCAAGGCAAACAACTCAGTAAAAAAAATGGGGACAAGAGAGCACTGGGTGTTATATGGAAACCAACTTGACAATAAACTCTGAAAGGGAAAAAAAAAAGAGAGAGAGAGAGAGAGAGAAGAAATGGGGTGAAGACATGAATAGACACTTTTCCAAAGAAGACACCCAGATGGCTCAACATCATTCATCATCAGGGAAATACAAATCAAAACCACAATAAGATACCACTCCACACCTTACACCTCATGTCAGAATGGCTAAAATTAACAACACAGAAAACAATAGGTGTTGGTGAAGATGTGGAGAAAGGGGAACACTCTTGTACTGCTGGTGGGAATGCAAACTGGTGCAGCCACTCTGGAGAACAATACAGAGGTTCCTCAAAAAAACTAAAAATTGGGGCACCTGGGTGGCTCAGTCAGTTAAATGTCCAACTTTAGCTCAGGTCATGATCTCATGGTTTGTGGGTTTGAACCCTGCTTGGGATTCTCACTCTCTCCTGTCTCTCTGACCCTCCCCCACTCATGCTTTTTCTTAATCTCTCAAAATAAAAAAAAATAAGCTTTAAAAAAACTAAAAATAGAACTACCGTATTATCTAATGATTGAACTTTTAAAAGTATTTACTCAAAGGATACAAAATTACAGATTCAAAGGGGTACATGCACCCCAATGTTTATAGCAGCATTGTCAACAATAGCCAAACTATGGAGAGAGCCCAAATGTCCATCAACTGATGAATGGATAAAGAAGATGTGGTATAAAAAAAAAAAAAAAAGACTTCCTTTAAGTCTTGCGTGTACATGGGTCGGTGCACCACTCACAATAGTTGATGGTAATTATTTAAGTGTCTATCCAGCTTTCTTCTTAGACTATAACTTCCCCGTAGTTTTCCCATGTATTCTCAATCTCCTTAATCTTAGTGCTTAGCAAAAGACCTGCCCTTGTGTTCAACACATGTGAGTTAAACAGAATTAATGGTATATGCCAATGAGGTCTAGAAGGGGTGAAACACACACCCTGATTTGCCCACCCACAGATGCCAGGAAGAAAGCTCAGCAAGTAAGACACAGATTCTAAAGAAGCTACAAATAGATGACCAGGGCCACAGGTCAGGGATGGAGAAGAGGAAACAAGCCTTATGGATGAAACCCTGCTTGCTCCTTGGATCCCACCTGTCTGGGGTTAGGTGTGGTCCTGGAGCCGGACGTGTCTTTTGTGAAAAAATGCAGTCCAAGCGTGAGATACTTGAGTAATATGTATAATTTTCAATAGATGCTTGGCTTATTCACAAAGTTAGTCCACAAGTCTGGCTTGTACGGTGACTTCAAAAATGAGTAAAATAAAATCTCCATGCCTTTCATTACAAATGTAACTTCTTGAACAGCTATCCGAGTCAGTTTACAAGTCATACAAGAAAACTGGTCCATTAGTTACTAGTCACACCTGACTTCTGAGAAAAAGAAAATAGAATTTGTGGAATGAATCAATTAATGAATTTAATGCTCCTAAAAACCTTCTCCAAAATTTAAGAAAATCTTCACTTGAGGACAAAAAAAAAAAAAAATATGCCCCAGGATCTAAAGGCCTCTTCTCAAAGAGGTTTGGAGGACACAGCAGATGCTTTTACAGGTACATTCTTATCTACATGTTAAAAGCCAGATGCATTCCTTATCCTAGCTCAGGTCAGAGATGGCTTACCTTAAAGCATGACTTTGGATCGAAACAAAGCAGCCTTTATTTTCTACCACCAAAGCTGCGTATAACTCATTCATTAATTCAACACACATTTAAGTGCCCACTCTGAGCTAGGCATTGGAAACACCATGGTAAACAAGACAGATTCCTGACATCGCTGAACTTAGAGCCTAGTCGAGGAGACAGACATTGAATAAGCAACCTCAATGAGCATGAGTTTTATGTCATGGGCAATACAAAATGCTATGGGAATACATAACAAGGGTTCTTTTCTAATCTTGGGGTTTAGGCAAAGCTTCTCTAAGGAAATGACCTTGAAATGAGATCTAAGCAATAAATAGAATTAGCCGGGTAAAAAACAGCAGCAGCATAGAATAAACTGGGCTAGCTTTCAGGCAGAGGGTCAGCATATGTAAAGGCCCCTAGGTGAGAAAGAACACTGTCAGGGATTTTTTAAATTGTGGTGTGGTTGGAGCAGCGAGAGTAAGAGGGGAAAAGTAGGGTACACGATCAGGTCCGCAGATGCCTGTAGTTCATGCTAGTGGTTTTCCTCCGGACAGGCCAAGTAAACAGGAAGGAAGAATGCCACACAGGTCTATGATTCTATGATGGATTTAATTTAGGTTGTATTTCTTTGTCATTCTCATTTCCGCTGAAAAACTATATATGCTTACATGTATACACAACGTATATATACATAGATGTACATATATGTTTCAGAACAGGATCAACTGGTTCCTGGTAAATAAAGGCCAAGTCGCAGGCAGATCATTCCAGAAAGAGCACCGAAGCTGGCTCTGAACCGAAGCACCACCTGGTAGCAGCTACACCAAAGTGCATGAGCCGCCTTTTATGATAGTGGTTCCTCCCCAGAAGACATGTCCAAACAGTACCATGGCTACTGGCAGTGAAAGGTAGTCCTTTCCCAGATGTTGGGTTCAGAACCTGCTGAGCCGGAGAAGTGATTTACCCATGGGCATGCTTCACTAGAACTCACTGTTCCATTTTCTGGTGCATATTTGCATTAGAACGTGCAACATGGGCATCTCTGCACTCCTCCAGAGATCCCCAGGGAACAAACAGTTGTGGCTCGCACATGGCTAATCGCTTCTCATGTGTTGCCAGCACTCTAGGCATCGATGCTGACATTACATGCAAATGGCTTCCCTCCCTCCCATGAGAACACCTAACAGGTGAGGGATACAGTAAGAAAATTAAAAACAAACAACAAATCCCCAAAACTCCATTCCTCTTCATCACAAACACCTGAATTATTGGTATAGTCAAGTGCTGCATTCAAAGTCCGTTGTTGCTTTAAGATTAAATAGCTTCAGAGTGAGAAATTATTGCTATAGTAACAGATTATCCACGGTTCTTTTAAAAATAAACTTCCATGTCAAAGCAAGAATACATTCAAACTGTATTAATAATAAGCATGCAAACTGAGAAACAGAAAGGTGGTATTTAAAAGCACTGAATGTTTTCCATTTTTACTTCTTTAAAACAACCACATAGCCATACCTGAAATAGGAAAGTTTGGATTCAATCAAAGGATTCCCATCTGCTCAACACAAAGGGGGAACCTTTGTTTTTTAAGCATAAACATTTCTTACTTTTTATACTTAGGATTTTAATAAAGAGAATAACATTTAGAAATGTGTTTGGTTCTTTTGAAAAGAACAAAGATTCCTTTTTATAAGGCATTGGCCCTTAACTAAATAAACAAAAGGAGGTTTTGTTGTAAACATGGACTGAAATTAGATTGGCTTCATTCTTTCCTCAATCTTCTGTTTGTGTGATTCTTTACATGACCTTAGGTAACTAGCTTTCCCCTTTTCTGTGCTTTACATCACATGCTTCCGAACAAGTGGGCAAATGTTTTAAGACACCTTACCCTGTTCACTCTAATAGCCAGCCTTAGTCACGTGGGTCCCCAGTGGCACAGGACTCACAGAGACCTGGTCTCACATCCCTGTTCCACCACCTATAACTTGCGACCTTGAGCTAAGCCCTTCTCTTTTCTAAAAAAATTTTTTAATGTTTTATTTATTTCTGAGAGAGTCAGAGAGAGACAGCATGAGCAGGGGAGGGTCAGAGAGAGAGGGAGATACAGAATCTGAAACAGGCTCCAGGCTCTGAGCTGGCTGTCAGCCCAGAGCCCGACGCAGGGCTCGAATCCACAAACCGTGAGATCATGACCTGAGCCGAAGTCGGAAGCACAACCGACCAACTGAGCCACCCAGATGCCCCAGCACTTGCCTTTCCTAAACCCGCATACTTCATCTGTAAAATAGGACCTAGAATGGCTGCACACCTTCTTCCATACCAGATCTGGGGGAGGATTAGATGAGGTACGAGATGTGAATATGCTTTGGAAATTCTCCCAAAGTGAGAGATTAGAACTACATTGCTCTCCTGCAAAAGAGCAAAGAAAGTTGCTGTTGTTGTATATGCGTCTGTGTGTGAATTTCTGCACTCTTACTGTGTAGTTATACATGTCAGTTCTTCTCAGAACAGATACTATGTTTCACACCCACTGAAGATGAAGGGTTCCCGGAGCCACTTCTAGTTTATAGTCAGGCCTAAAAGAAAAGAAACACTCTCCTCAGCATAAAGTCAGATTAGATGGGAAAGAACAGAGGGCAGCTCTCAATAATTTAGAACTGGTCTCCCATTTTACAAATGAGAAAAGTGAAGGTAAGATCAATATTGTTTCAAGTCCAAGGATACACAATTAGTAAAAAGGCTAGATCGAGCCTAAATCCAGGTCTTGGGATTTTTAGTCTGGTCTTCTTTCCATGAAAAACTCCAGAGGAAACCTGGAGGACATCAGAGCTACAAGGATGATGAAGGCTTTCCGAGGAATACAAATTCTTTTGGTCAGTTTAGCTTTGAAAGATAAACTGTGAAAAGGAAATGCATTCCTATCTCAAGGACCAGTTAAGATCATATATCTCAACTAGGAAAAGATAATAAAGTCAGAACTAAGCACAAGGGAGAGGGGATGCCAGAAGCCTCTAATGTTTTTAAAAAAAAAGGCATGAGCATCCCTAAAAAACTAAAAGATGAATGTTAGCTGGGAAGCAAGGGAATCATCTTTCAGTTTTCTGGCTTTAAGAGGCATTTCATCAAGGAGATTTTCAACAATATAGTAGCAGGCAACTAACCTAAGATCACATAGCTGACCACAGGCAAGAAAAACTATCTCCCACTGCAGATTGTGCATGGAACTCCAACCTCAAAGGCAAATGGTAGGCTGAGGATGGGGGGCTCCTTCTCAAATTGATAAAGTAAACATGAGATCATCTTGGATCCAAGTTGAATTCTGGATTTGACTCAGAATCGCTGCATTGGACATGTGTTATTCAACACTGACAGAAAAGTAGTCATAATACAATTGATTGTTTTACCAGAACTGGGCATTGATGAATTTCTTAGGATCTTTGTGCACTAGAGGTTAACTAGGCTTCTATGTCAACACACACTGGGAAGTAGCCAGTCTCGGGGGAAATGGCCAGAGCGCCATCTAGTGTAAATGCTGTCGGAGTAAATGTTCTCGAGATGCGAAGTACTCACAAGTGCCATCTAGTGACAAAGAGAAAAAGTACTCTCAGGATCAGGGAATTCAACTGGAAGTCTTGTGAACAAAGCTGATCTGGTGATGAGAAAATTAAGTTTAATTGCAATCTCCCATACAAAGGAATTAAGTCGCATTCCCAATGTTGAGTGTATTATAATGCATGCCCTTTGGGTTTAGCTCTGAGAAAATTTGGCCTTCTCTGACCCTCCCTCTAACCCTCATCTCCTAACATGTGACCTTCTCCACTGAGCTCCCTAGTACTCTGTCCATGTCTTCCACTCTCTATTCTCAACACAGACAGCAACAAGATTAGATTTCTTAAAAAAATATAAGAGAGGGGAGTGGGCAAAATAGATAAAGGTACAAACCCAGCTATAAAGTAAATAAGTCCCAGAGATGAAAGATACAGCATAGGGAATACAGTCAATAATGTTGTAATAACTTTGCATGGTGACTACACCTATCACGGTAATGTATAGACTTGTTGAATCAATATGTTGCATACCTGAAACTAATATAACATTATACTGTATGTCAATTATACTTTAATTAAAAAAATAAGAGCCAGGTCATGTCATTCTTCTGGTCAAAACCCTCCCATAGTCCCTCATTTCACTCAAAGTATAAGTCAAAAGGCTTACAAGTCCCAGCATAATACAGGTCCCAAGTACATCTCTGAATGCTCTCAGACATGATCTTGTCTCACACTAGTTGATCTTTTCCCTGTGCTTGGATGAATGTATCTTACATGTAATGTAACTCTGGATTGGGGAAGACTGGATTTGCGGAAGATGAAGACGCTATAGTATAGTGCTTAAGCACATGGGCATGGCATCAAACGCACAGTGGGTTAAGTGTTGGATCTACCCCATGTTAGCTGTGTGGCCTTGAGTAAGGACTCAGTCTCCCTGAATCTCCATTTCCTAATCTGAAAAATGGAAATGACCCTCAAACCTACTTAGAATGTTGTGTCAAGGACTGACTGATAAAAGGCTCATTCCTCGCAGAGGCCAGGCACGTAGGAATTCCTACCCCTTGCGCATTTACAAAGTGAAGACATAAACGGCCTGCACATCAAAATCGGAGATGGCATGAAGGCATAGCAGGAGATGGTAGAATCTGGGTGCCCAGAGATCTCACCAAGCAGGAATGCCAGGCCCGTGTTCCCATTATGAAGTTTAAACACATTGTTTCAGTCCAAAATCTCAAAATACATAAGAATGGATGAGGGAGATACGGCTTAGCAACAGTATGTGAAAAGAAAACAGGGACTGTAGTCATCTGCAAGTTCAGTAGAAATAAGAAATGCTGTGTGACTGCCAGAGGGCTAACCTGACCTTGGACTGCAGGAACAAAAGCAGTGTTTGAACAAGAGGTGGGCTAGCTCCATCCTCCTCTGTACAGCTGAAGCAGCGGGCTCACTTCCGGGCAGCCATTTAGGGGGACATGCCTAGACAGCAGTCACTCAGACAGCGAAAGGCGAACAGACATACGAGAAGCGGTTTAAAGGCCTCAGGGTGTTTCACTGTCTTCTGATTCCTGCAGGGCTGTCCCTTGAGAGAAAGAAGAGACTTATTCTGTTCCCTATCCTGGATGGCCTCATTCAGTAAATACTGAGAACTTAGAAAAGTCCCCGGGAGACAGATTTGGCCTTGAACAAGGAAATCTCCCATTTAAAATCATTCTCCTAGAAACGAAAGCAAACATCAACTATTGGGACCTCATCGATATAAAAAGCTTCTGCAGAGTGAAGGAAACAATTAACAAAACTAAAAGGCAGCCTACGGAATGGGAGAAAATATTTGCAAACGACATATCTGATAAAGATTTAGTATCCCAGATCTATAAAGAACTTATCAAACTCAACACCCAAATAACAAACAACCCAGTTAAGAAATGGGCAGAAGAGGGGTGCCTGGGTGGCTCGGTTCAGTATCTGACTCGATATGAACTCAGGTCTTCATCTCACAGTCAAAACAGCAAGCCCTGCATTGGGCTCTGTACTGAGCATACAGCCTGCTTGGGATTCTCTCTCCCTCTCTCTCTGCCCCTCCCCAACTCGTGCATGCTCTCTCTCTTTCTCACTCAAAATAAATAAACTTAAAAAAAAAGAAATGTGCAGAAGGCATGAATAGACATTGTTCCAAAGAAGACATCCAGATGGCCAATAGACACATGAAAAGATGCTCAACATCGCTCATCATCAGGGAAATACAAATCAAAACCACCATGAGATACCACCTCACATCTGCCAGAATGGCTAACATTAATAATGCACGAAATAACACATGTCAGTGAAGATGTGGAGAAAGGAGAACTCTCTTGCACTGCTGGTGGGAGAGCAAACTGCAGCCACTCTGGAATACGTTATGGAGTTTCTTCAAAAGAAAACTAAAAATAGAACTACCTATGATGCAGCAATTGCACTATTAGGTATTAACCCAAAGGATACAAAATACAGATTTGAATGGGTACATGCACCCTAATGCTTATAACAGCATTGGCAACAATAGCCAAACTATGGAAAGAGCCCAAATGTCCATCAACTGATGAATGGATAAAGACAAGGTGGTACACACACACGCACACACACACACACACGTAATATTACTCAGCCATCAAAAAGAAATCTTGCCATTTGCCATGACATGGATAGAACTAGAATGTATTATGCTAAGCAAAATAAGTCAATCAGAGAAAGACAAATACTGTAACTTCACTCATATGTGGAATTTAAGAAAGAAAACAGATGAACATAGGGGAACGGGAAAAAAAGAGAGAGGGAATCAAACCATAAGGGACTCTTAACTATAGAGAACAAATTGAGGGTTGACAGAGGGAGGTGGGTGGGGGATGGGCTAGCTGGGCAATGGGTACTAAGGAGAGCATTTGTTGGGATGAGCACTGGGTGTTGTATGTAAGTGAGGAATCAATGAATTCTACTTCTGAAACCAAATATTATGCTGTGTATTAACTAAATAAAATTTAAATTAAAAAAGAAAGATAAAGATAAAACATAAAAAGAAGAGAATGAAAAGGAAAAAACATTTTAAAAATAGAATCATTCCCCTATGATAAGAACCGCTTTGTGATGTAGTCAATGCCTTATCACCAGACACTTTCCATTAGAGACAGGTGTGGAGAAGACCACAGAGGCCATTCAAGCCTTCTGGAGAAGTTGAGGAAATCCCAAAGCTTTCAATCCTGAGAGTCTATGAGACAGCTGACAATGGGCACAACAGCCTTGAACTAGGGTTGACAGATTTGGATATGGCTGGAAGGTGGGATCTACAGGAAAGTAAAGACTGAAAGATGCAGCAAGAAAATGAGATAAGTTTGAGGTGCAAGGAGTTTGTTGTAAATCAGAGTAGGAGAAAAGGCACCAGTGTCAGCCCCGAGTTTTCAAGCCTCCTCCTTGCCAGTAAGTCTCAGGACCCAGAGTCTTTCTCAGGGTGAAACCCTGGGCTCCCAGCTAGATACCCTGAGTCACGGTTTTCTCACTTCCACACCCACCCCATTCCCAACTTGCCAAATTTATAAGCTACACTTACTTCTGTTTTGGTCTCTACGTTTCAGTTCTAATTAGTTGCTCAGCCTAGAACCCCAGCCCACTGGCAATGCCATAGTTTATCCCCAGGCCTGAGGCCTTGACCCTGATTTTTGGTCACCAGTGGATGCAAACTGCTATCCAGTAGATGAAGTTAGGTGAAGGTGACGTGGGACAAACCTGGATTTTATTGCAGATATGTGTTTAGACATTGCTTGTCTTCAGAATGCATTAAAGTAGATAGTGTATCCATTATACATTATAAGGGAGCATGTGATTCTCATCTATGCCTAGTCAAAATAGAGATGTATCCTCTCAGGATGAGTCAATGTATTCATTTATAAATGTGCCTTTTATCATTTTTATGAAATCAAGGGCAATAGAATTTATCAGAATTGCTGACCATAAACTGCTCTAACCTTTCATGTTGTATACACCCAACTATCAGTAGTAAAATCAAATTTTGATGAACCATGTTAGTAGAGATACTGAATTATCTTATTTTTAATTAATAGATTATGTTTAGAGCAGTTCAAGGTTTGAACAAAAATCGAACAAACAGCACAGTGTTCCAATATACTCCCTCAGTTTCCTCTATTAGCAAGGCCTTGCATTTGTGTGGTACATTGATTATCACTGAGGAACCAATATTGATATACTATCATTAGTAACTAAGGCCCATTATTTACATTACAATTTACTCTTTGTGATGTATTTCTATGAACTTTGCCAATTGCAAGATTTCACAGGTCCACCATTACAGTACCATCCAGAATGGTTTCACTGCCCTAAAATCTTCTGTGTTCCACCTATTCATCCTTCCTCCCTCCTCTGAACCCCTGGAAACCACTGATCCTTTTACTGCCTCCAGTTTCGCCTTTTCCAGAATGTCATATAGTTGGAATCATACGGTATGTAGCCTTTTAAGACTGGCTTCTTTCCCTTAGCAATATGCATTGAAGGTTCTGCATGTGTTTTCAGCTTGATAGCCCATCTCTTTTTAGTGATGAATAATATTCCACTGTCTGGGTGTACCACAGTTTATTTAGCCATTCACCTACTGAGGGCCATTTTGGTTGCTTCCAAGATTTGGCATCGTGAGTACAGGTGCTACAAACATTGGAGCGCGGGTTTTTGTGTGAACATAGGTCTCAAACACATTTGAGTAAATAGCAAGGAGTACAACTGCTGGGTCATATGGCAAGAGTATGTTTAGTTTTGTGAGAACCCGTCCAGCTGTCTTCCTCAGCGTCTATACCCGCTGCTTCCTGTGCTTGTTAGTACTCGCCCCCTACCTCAGCCTCCTAAGCTAACTCCCACTCAGGGTTCAAGAGTAAACACAGACAGACGTCTTAGCCTCCAGAAAACGTGCCTAGATGCATTATAACTGGGGTGAGTGCCTCCTCCTGTGAGTCCTCACAGCACCTAACTGACCCCTATCGGAACATGTGATGCATTATGCTACAATTACAAAGTTGTAAAATTATATTTTTTACTTTGTTGGATTTTTAATCACAAAAGAAAATTGCTCTCTATAACAAGTCAAACAGTATATAAATGTATAAAGAAAAATTTTAAAGCTTCCCTTAGACCCCCTGGCTCTATCTAGACTTAACTCACTGCTCTTTATGCCAACAATCTACTATAATTTATTCAAGCAATTCCTCTATGGATGGACACTCAGGGTGCTTGTGGGGAATTTTTTTTTTTTTTTTTTTTTTTTTTTTGGCTGCGGTAAACATCCTTGCACATGCTAGGATTTTGGTTTCTGTCAATTATATTTCCAGAAAACTAAAAGATATGCATGTCCTAAATTTGTGAATCTTTAAAAACTGTTTATTGAGGGACGCCTGGGTGGCTCAGTCAGTTAAGCGTCCGACTTTGGCTCTGGTCATGATCTCACAGTTTGTGGGTTTGAGCCCCGCGTCAGGCTCTGTGCTGATAGCTAGCTCAGAGCCTGTTTCAGATTCTGTGTCTCCCTCTCTCTCTGACCCTCCCCTGTGCATGCTGTCTCTCTCTCTCAAAAATAAATAAAAAAATGTTTATTGATTTTTGAGAGAGACAGACAGACAGAGCGTGAGTGAGGGAGGGGCAGAGAGAGGGAGAGAGAGGGAGAGACAGAATCCAAAGCAGGCTCCAGGCTCTGAGCTGTCAGCACAGAGCCCACCATGGGGCTCCAACCCATGAGCCGTGAGACCTGAGCTGAACTTGGACGCTTAACCGACTGAGCCACCCAGGCGCCCCTAAATTTGTAAATTTTAATTATTGCCAGATTGCTTTCCCATAAAAGGTAGGCAGTTTCCCCTTCCACCAGCAATGTATGAGAGTGTCTATGCCCCACGGCTTTTTCTTGATTGATGTCACTATTTTGTATCTGATGGGGGAAGTAGCATTTCATTATTTTATTAATTTGCATTTCCCTGGTTATTAGAGAATCTTTTTATATGTTTTCTGGCAGCATATATTCTCATCTGTGAATGGACAGTTCATACCCTGGATCTATCTTTCCTACTAGATTCCTTATCTCTTTTTTAGTAATTTATAGAAATTCTCTGCCCAGTGAGGCTATTAGCCCTTTATCATACATGTCACAAATATTTCCCTAGTCTGGAGGGTTTATTTAGTTTTTTTTTACTTTATTTATAATGCATTGTGCCATACAAATAGTTTCCAATATACATGTAATCAAATACATTTAAATTTTTTCTTCATGGTCTCTGGATTTTCAGTCTTGCTTAAGACCCTCTCTCCCACCCCTAGACTTACAAATATCCTCCAATTATTTTTTATTTACTCCACCAATATTTTATATCTTTGACATATTGTGACCTTAAACTATCAGGAATCAACTTGTGTGTAAGTTCCTGGAGGCCAAGGATTATGCCTGACATCCATTTATCTGAGGTGCTCAGCCTAGGGTCTAGAATAAAAGAGGTTCTCAGAAACATTTGTTTTGCACTACTGAGTAAGTGAATGAACAAAGTCATAGGTGTTCTCTTGGAATTCACCAATCTGCTCATATCCCATGTACCTTATATGTGGCCAACACTATGCTAGGGGCTAGGGACAAACAGAGTCCTTCCCTTTGAGCAAGTCACAGATTAGTGACGGAGGCCAATGTGATGCGATCATATTTTGAGATATTAACAGTTGCTTCTGTATTTCTTGTCACTCCATTACCACATATATTAGGGCCATTAGACATGCAGCACTCATTGTCTCAAGAAAGAGATCACAAGGACGATAGACAAAGGAATCCAATCTGATTTCTGAGTTTCAATAATCAAGGTCCAATGATAAGTAAAAACATTTTGAGAAAAACTATGGAAAAAGCCAGCCTCTACTTCTCCACCTCCAGAGTCTACGTAAAATCTTATTAAGGGGAGGGCAGAGGAGGGGACAGAGAGAGGAAACAATAGCTCAAGGAGAGTTTAATGTGTCTTTAAGAACAGAGGGGATCTTTGTCCTTTTCCTGGGAAAGACTTGGGAAAGCAGTGAGATTCCCTAGTTTGTCCCTGCCTGGCCTGGTGTGAAGAGCAGTAAAATGATTTCCAAATCACCCAGAGAAGTATACAAGGTAGAAGACTACCCTGAAGGACCCCCTACAGTTCTCCAGTGACTCTGCGGTGGCACGGGAGAAAAAGAGGTTCTGGAGAAAGGACACAGAAGTAGCAGCAATTGAGCTGGCCCAGGAGAGTGTTTTTGGTTGGGAACAAAGTCAGAGAAAGCAATGCCCTGCATGGGCCTACAGCTTGTAACCATCTGAGATACCATACCATTCATTATCTGCTAGAGACCTAGAAGATGATCAGAACTGCAATGCTCCCATGATGCCTGGATGATACAGGAGTCCAAGAATTTTGATCCAGCCCTCAAGTCCCGGAGAAGGGGGCCATTCACCTGAAATAATTAAACCTTTTTCTGTCCCCCAGGGAAAAGGGAGGCTCAAGATATACACACAACTCAGAGAATAAAACAGAAAGGGGAACTGCTACATACATAAATCAGGAATGATGAGGTGATGTGGTGAGTAGACTGAGAGACCTACATACAGGGCAATATGGTGGCACCAAGGAGGAACAACCTGGGGAGGTTCCCAAGAGGCAGTGCTGTTCAAACTGAGAGTGTAAATTGCCCAAGTGAATGGAGTAAGAAAGAGATAAGGCGCCCCCCAAAAGGATATTTTTAGAGTGTCTTAGTCTCCTCAGGCTATACCATAAACATTATTTCTCACAGTTCTGGGGGTTAAGTCCAAAATCAAAGTGCTCAAAGATCTCATGTCTGGTGAGGAACCACTTCTTCATTTGCAGATGACCAGAACCTTATTGTATCTTCACATTGCTCAAAGAGAGATCATCTCTCTAACATCTCGTCTTATAAAGGGACTAATCCCATTTATAAGGGCTCCATCTTCATGACTTAATTACCTCCCAAAGGCCCCACCTCCTAAGATCATCACATTGGAGGTAAGGATTTCAACATATAAATTTGGGGAGGGCACAAACATTCAGTTCATAACACAGAGCATAAAGTACAAGCCTGGGGAGATGCCAGAGATAAGGTTGTAACCTACAGAGAAAATCTAATCAAAAGATGAGACCTAACTGTTAGCATTAAACCAAATATATCTTGTTTTAACATGGACAGCTGCAATGACCATAGCTTCAAATACCTGAATGTTGACATTTTAAATCATCCAGGTGATTGATTGATTGATTATTAATTTCATCCAGGTGACTTAAAAGGTACCAAATTGGTGTTTCCTGTTTTGGCTTCCCATGATGGGGAAAGGTTTGCTGATCATGGTTCAAATTTCTTCATTTTTTGTTAAAATGAAGACATTAGAATATTTTCATTAGTTTGTTTACAAGTCCCACTTTTTATCCAAGAGACACTAGAAGGCCAAAATATTATAGGCTCTGAAAGTGGTCATTGATCTTATAAGCTAAACATTGTTCAAATTAAACCACTTAGGACTGGGGTGACCGTGTGGCTCTTTGTGTTTGTTAGACCAGATTACCTTCTTTCAGATTAGTATCTTTCCTGAAGTAGTGCTGGAAACGGATGCTGCCCTTATATGTTCAATAATGACCAGAGGCAGGATTTGGTTGTTTCCACTTAGCCCCATTAAACAAAGGCACATAATGGGGAGATTTCTAAATGTGAGGTTCAACATGTGTTAGGACTCAGTCATCACTTTATAATGAGCCACCCCTCCCCAATTCCAGAGCATCCATCAGACCAGTGCTTGTGTGAGCTCTGCACACAGCTAAGCAGCTAACTCGGGCTCTCTCTCTCTCTGACCTATTTTCCCAGGTCCCAGCTAACCCCCAGGTCCTTTTTATCTCTGATCAGCATGGATAAGAACACCCAAGGCATGAAACTAAGTGCTTTTGACACACGGAAATGATGCCCCACTTTAAGAAAAACAAATATAGTATGGATGACCCCAAACTGCCCACTCAAAATACATAAATTAGCTTTTAAAAATTCATTAACTCTGCAAAAAATATTCACAACAGGCTCTCTGCAGTTAAAATATGAACCAATCTATAAATATTTGCAGATTATGCATAAAGAAGTTTGTTGCATAAAAGGAGGTACACCTGCAGAGAGTAATAAAACAGTTGCACTAGAGGAGAAAATGGAAGCATTCATTCTTGTTAGCTATATTTTTAGAGTAGCTCCACTTTGCAAATGCAAAGCCATTAGATCTCAGAAAAGTATGGCCAGAATTAGGGGCACATGATATAAGGGAGAGTTGAAAAATCATCTATGATACTGTATTTTCGTTAATGAGCAAAAATGTCTAGTATGTATACATATATACCTGAACACTCCAATGTGCGACTCACATTGTGTTCTTCAGAAAGTTGTTACCAAAAGTCAGATATTGAACTGGTGGGCTGTCGTTTTATTTCACATCAATTCAACACATTTTGGAGCAATTATTATGTGTAAGACACTGTGCTAAGTGCTATGTGTGATAGAAAAATGAACAAGACACAGTACAGCTGCTGCAGCACTTACAACACAGAGAAAATAAGGATGCCAACAACACTTGGAACACAAGGCAGAATGGGATCACACTGAAATAGACTCACCAGATGTTAGGTGCAGACATTGTCTCATTAAATCTTCCTGACAACTTTTGAGGCACACGCCATTATCCCCACTGTTACAGATGGGAACAGAGAGACTCAGGGATGTTAGCTAACGCACCAAAAGTCACACAGCTGGTAAATGGCAAAGCCAGGATTCAAAATAAGGTAGGTTTTAGGACTCCACAATTCTTGCTCCATCGACTGTACTTAGCCAGCCCATCTACCACTGGAATGTAGAGTGTGGGAGGAGCAATATCAAGAAATACATCCCCAAAAGTGTGTTAGAAGCAGACTGTAGATACTTGGAACGCTATAGTAGGAGTTTTCACTTTCTGCCGTGAACAACAAGAAGACATTGAAGTCCTTTCATCAGAGCAGCTACAACATCTGACTTTCGCTTTAGAAAGAGCACTCCGCAGTGTAGAAAAATGGGCTGCAGGAATACAAGAACACAAATGAGGAAACCTTTCAGAAGCCTGCTGTAGTCCACAGGAGGAACAGTGGTGGTCTAGACTCTACAGCAGAGATGGAATCCAACAAATGCTAATGATACTATGCACGCAAAATTCATCTGATCTGGGGGACTTGATCCAGGAGACAACCAAGCACGGGAAATAAAGAGGGCTCTTAGCTTAGCACTCAGGTGCCTGGGAGAATGGGGTAGCTCTCAACACACAATGAAACAGAGAAAGCAGCACAAATTTAGGATCTGGCAGAAAGTGATGACAGAGCTTATGGATGTTTCCATGGATTTTCTTTCCCATGGGATATATATTTATTATGGCTGAATTTTCATGATGCTAAATAAGCAATCTCTTTACTCAATCAATATTCTGGTTAATGTAATGGGAACACATCGGCGGTGCGGGTTACTTAGAACACGCAGAGGAGCACATGAATGAGGCTAAAGACAATTACATCTGAGAAAGTGGATATTCTTTTGGTCGAGGTCCTCTGATGTTTAGGAGTCTAAGAACTGGGAACTGGATTCAGAACTCCGTAAGCTAAGAGATTCAGCCCATGGCCACTTTCCAGGGAAGTATCGGAAGATACTCTAATAGAAACCAAGATTCAGTGCAAACATCCTAATGACTTCCTTTCACAGCAGCTAAAGTGCACTATCTTTTCATACAGACAATTGGAAGACCAGATGAGGGCAAAATGTCTAAAACTTGCCAGTTTCTGAGCAGCACAGAAAAGGGAAAAACTTTTGAACACTGGATCTTCAGAACTCTTTCTTATCCATTCACATCTCTGTCTCCTCAGAAAGCCTACTAAAGGCCATCCCCACATTTAAATGCAAAACATTTCTGAATAGTGCGTTCTAAGATAGTGTGATAGAAGACAAAAGTCTGACTGCTTGTTTGTTTTATCCTGATATCAATTCAGAGTGAGACATCAATATGTGGGTAAAAATTCAAGGAAATTATAATTAGGTAGCTTCAAAATCATGGGGTGATATACTATGAATCCATTTATTCATTCCTACATTCATCTGGGCAAGCAGTCTGCTCCAACTATCAGAGGCTTCGGAATCAGGCAGACGTGGCTTGGATTCTCACGCACCTCCTACTTTTCTGGCATGAGGCAAAATACATGTACATTAATCTTTTTACCTACTAAATGGGAGTGATGCAAATACATAAGATTAAATGAGATGTTGCAAGTAAGCTATTTATTTAGTGGGCTACCCGGCACACAGTAGACAGCCAATGAGTAGTGGGTTTCACTCTCTTTCAACACATATTTAGGGAGCACCTGCTACATGCAAGACAGCAGACGACAAGGCATAGAGAAACAAAGACGCCCCCAATCTCCAAAAGACTGTGTCTGGAAACTTGCATTGGACTAAGGAAGTCCTGTGGCTTCATTTATTAATAAGGTAGACATGTTTATGCCAACTCTGCTTTCTTTCCCTACCAACACTGCTGAACATATTATCCCTTTGCTAGGACAAAGTAATTCTTGACTTTTACACTCTAGCCACTCTAATATGATTAGGGGGTGAAATAGATTTTAGAAAAAACATAAAATATTGGTGAATTATTCATCTTATTCTACTTCTAAGAAATAGAATAGTACATTTCTACAGTTTCAAATATAAGAATCAAATCATTAATATTAAGTGCATTTTGAGAAACATTCTTCTATGAGCAATTCCTGCAGCACCTGTAGAATGACTTTAATGCCAAATTTGTTAAAGTTAACTGTGCATGTCCTCAAATGAGTGAAACATGTACAAGGAATCTAAAACCACAGTTACAAAACTGAGATAGGATTCTTTAAGGAAATATCTGAGCACAAGTTTAGGTTCTTTCAAAACTCCAAAGCAAACATTCCAAGGGAGGTCTTTTTGCACTTTAATTATAAAATAAAGGGACATCTAGAGGCATCAAAGCT
Organism: Hyaena hyaena; assembly: GCF_003009895.1. Lineage (NCBI taxonomy): Eukaryota > Metazoa > Chordata > Mammalia > Carnivora > Hyaenidae > Hyaena > Hyaena hyaena. The sequence goes on along the minus strand of NW_024081186.1, from coordinate 1,272,810 downwards.
CCTTATTTCCAGACATCCCAATCCCATTCAAAAACAGAAACAAAACAAAACAAAAAATAAATCAAAAAACAAAACACAAAAAACCTCATTTGCTTAAACCAAATGTTTTCAAATAACTAGGTTTTGAAACCTTCCAACTTTCTGGAATCCAATCAGCTTATTGATAGAAACACCAAAATAATTGTATGCTTTCTAAATATAATTTCTAGATGGTATTTCTTCAAAACATTAAGAGAAAAACAGAAATTCAGGACTGAAGATGCTTTCTACCATAATGCTTTGCATTCTTAGAGAAGAGAGGGTTTGCTGGTGGTGTCATTCAGGTTTTAGTTTTGTATGTGCTGTAAACTTACTGTGTTTTCTAATCAAGCTATGCTGTAGTCAGATGGTTATAGATCTACTCCCAGAGCACCCCTCATTAAAATAAATTATTTCACTCCTAAGACTACCTCGGTGCATATAATTTTAAATACAATCTCTAATTAATAGTTTCCTAGTCACACGGTAATGCAGTCTTCCATCAAAGGGCAGGTCCAAATTGATATGACAAGATGAATTGAAGAACGGAACAGACTCGTAGACACAGAAATTGAGTCCTCACAACAGACTGTGAAAACCAGCAGACATGTTCAGTCTCCAGAACACCTTCTCAACTTCTAAGGTTTTGAAAATAACACTGAACCTGAAAGTTTCCACTCTCTTAGGTTAACCAGCAGGCTTATTTCATGCATTAAACCCTTTTTTCTGTATTTTATAATACATTTGGAAGCCAGGTTCCAATTAGCCCATTCCAGCCCTCATTACTAGAATTATACATTCCATAGTGAGATTGACCATAGATTAAATTTTTCTGTGCTATTTGCAGAACAGTATTTATCCTGCACTTTCAAACGCCTTTTAGCCATAAATATAACAGCAATCTCTAGTGACATATTCAGTGATAACAACTGAGTACATTCTCTCTCTAGCACTGTATGTCCTAAGATGCTGGTTTTAATTAGCCCTGTGAATTCAAAGAGCAGGCAGGTCCCCTTTATGGCAGCACTCAAGGAGTCATATTTGTCTCACAACCCTTAGTATTTTCTGTTACCCCATGTGCTGCAAAACAAGTCATGAGCACTCTGGACTAAAACGTCTCTCATAAAATAGGAGGTTGAAATTCGGGTAATGAATTCATACTACCAAACCTCTCTCTCTCTGAGACACAGCTTCTCTGCTCATCATTTCTTGCAAATTAAACAGAAAGACACAAGGAAAAATTAGACTCGGTACTCAGAGACCGGTAGTGTGGGCAGAGTGCCAAATCCAGGCTTCTTCCAGCTTGTCTTCTGCCAAGTGCCCTAGCCCTGATTTCGAAAAGCCTCTTAAGAAACAGAATTTGTGGGTTTTAAAGGTGGTTTCCAAAACCTAGCACAAAATATCTATCTAACCTATCTATCTATCTATCTATCTATCTATCACCTATCTCTCCATCTATCTACCTACCTCTCTCTTTCTTAATCATTCCTGCTCCCCACCACCCCCACCCACACAAGTGGCAAGGGTAATGTACTAATATATTCTTTCATTTTCAAAACTAACTCCAATTCCTAAAGGTGGGCCTGATGGCATGCATAGTTTCACACAGATGTATAGAGAAAAATCATTGAAAAGTGAAATATTTGCATATGTGTGTCCCCAGATAAATCCTTCTAGGAAAGAAAAAGGTGAATTTTAGCTTTTAGTTGTACGGGGAGGGGGCAGTGCTGCTGTTTAAATCACTTTAGTTCTGTTTCTTGAGCACTTGCCGTATTACACCAAGTACTGAGAAAGATGTAAAGGACAGAGTAAGTTAAGTCTGTGCTTTTAAGAAATGTATAATGAGGGGAGCCTGGGTGGCTCAGTCGGTTAAGCATCTGACTATTGATTTCAGTTCAGGTCATGATCTCATGGTTATGAGATCGAGCCCTGTGTGTAGCTCTACACTGGGTGTGGCACCTGCTTAGGATTCTCTCCCTGCCTCTCCCTCTGCCCCTGCCCTGCTCATCCTCCCTCCCTCCCTCTCTCTCTCTCTCTTTCTGTCAAAATAAATGAGCTAAAATTTAAAAAGAGAGAAATGTATAATAAAACAGGAGTCACAATAAAGATACATGGAAAAGTCCCAAACCATGTAATTCAAATATGCACTTAGCTAGCTGAATAAAGTGATGTCAGGATATACATGTGACAAGGGTGTGTTACCTGGAAGAGTCAGTATCAAAACACATTAAACTCAAGAAGTTTTGAAACAGGCAAAGGGTAGTGTGGTAGAAAGGAGACAGCATAGCATTTAAAACTGGTGGAATGCCTTGCATGAAACATCAAAAGTACCAAATAAACCCTGGAGGAAAGTAAGCACACTAATGTGCCCTTAAATATAGGATACGAGCTCAGATCTCACACACATACAACAAACGTTAGGGCAGTTACATTAAGTACATGGCAGTTTTGCAAACACTGTCTCATTTCAACATCATATGAACACTATTAGGTAAGGGAAGTGGTAGGTGGTCAGTTCCCCAGAGCAAGGACCTAAGCAAAGTATTCAAACCAAATTCAAGGACATCCAGAGATCCAAACGGATGTGCCAGCCAGGATATCTTTACCTGACAGACCCACGGGCACAGTGAGGAAACCTCCACTGACGAGGTGAAGAACAGTGGCTCCTAAGCAGAGTCAGAGAACAAAAACAACCTGGTCGGCTTGTCAAGTAGCAAAGAACGTATGTGTGAGTGAGGTACCCCGGCTCAAACAAGCCCACAGTTGGCAGCTCAGTGGGGATCAGAAGGAATAGATGGTTTTCAGAACCTTTGGTGTCAGGCCACTTAGTACCCTGGGGATACTCTGTCAAGCCCCTTGGGATCATGGGCTATAATAAAGAATAAATCCAAAGAATCATGCTACTCCTGATGACAGAAGAGCTGAGACCACGAGAGCATAAGGCAGTGGTACTAGTGGACATGCTAAAAGAGAAAGGGCAGGGCAGCAGAGCTACAACCTCACTCTCCATCTTTCCTCTTCCGTAAGATGGCTATTAGGAATGGAATTGAGGGAGAGGGACATTCTGGGAAGAGAGTATCCTGAGTTCAGTCCCTGCTTCTCTCTTCCTGACAACTCTTTGCAACACCAACTGAACAACTAAAAATAACCCTGACAACATGCTGGGACCTAGACAAGATCCATGATGATATGTGAGATACAGTCTTACTTGGAAAGAAAATTCAGTGGTAGAACTTCATTGGTTATATTGCTGGAAAATCAGCTGACCTAGAACCCAGAACTTTGTAAACAGGCTCGCTTGTGCAATGGAATGTGGAGCAGAGACGTCTCCATAGTTGTCTGGGAGAATGAAGGATGAAGATCTGGTGGAGTTCACCTTACCCTAGCGGGTTCCCTCACAGTAGAGAGGAACACCATTTTCATTTCTAGGAAAGGGCCAGCGTCCCTGTCCATATCACCAGGTTGAATACATTCCTTCACAGTTCCTTCTTGACACCGAAGAGGCCTCCTCATGGCAGACTTGGATCCGAGTCCCAGTTTGCCAAACTGTGGACTGCTTGTCCTTTGGAGGATAAATTCCCACTGCATCTCCAATCATCTGATGATGCAGCGGTACCCAAGATACCATAGCCTTATTTAACTTCAGATATACTGAGAAAGCTTTGATACTAATGGAATAAAAATGAGATCCCAAACTGTTTAAAGGTGAATGACCTGAATAGGGGAGCTCTTATGGAGAGAGAATTAATAAAAGAAACAGAAAATAATTTAAGAAATTGAATGAGGTCTTAACATGATTCAACTTATGCACAAAGAAATGTTTCAGAAACTGGAAAATATGATATCTTAATTTTTAAAGTCAATAAAGAAGTTTTAAAAGGAACAGTATCTACTAAAATTCAGATTGGTTTTCTGCTAGACAAAAAAGAACAACAAATGAATCTAATGAATAAAAAAATAAGAGACACTGAGGAAAGATCTCAAAAACCTAACATGATTTCTAATAGCTCTAGGAAAAAAAGAGTAATAGAAAAGAAGTACATCATCAACCATATAATAGCAACAACTTTCTTGAACTAAAGAATAACTTGAGCTTTGAGACTCTAAGAGATTGCTGAGACTCCCGCATGGTTAATGAAATAGACACAGTTGGACATACCCTGATTAACTTTCTGAACTCCAAGTTTAAAAAAAAATTCTTAAAAGCTTCTAAAGAAAGGAAAGTTTTCTTATTAAAGGAAAATAAACGGAGTAACATCCATCAAGTTGTGTGTGATACTAGAAGCTAGAATACAGTGCAGCAACATCTACAGTTTGCTGAGAGAAAAGAACTGTAGCTAAGAAATGTCTATTGGGGGACGCCTGGGTGGCTAAGTAAATTAACCCTCCAACTCTTAATTTCAGCTCAGGTCATGATCCCACAGTTCGTGAGATCGAGCCCTGCATCAGGCTCTGTGCTGACAGCCAGTGGCACAGACTACTTGGGATTCTCTCTCTCCCTCTCTCTCTGCCCCTCTCCCACCCATGCTTGCTCATTCTCAAAATAAATAAATAAACATTTAAAAGGAAGGAAGGAAGAAAAAGAAAGAAAGAAAGAAAGAAAGAAAGAAAGAAAGAAAGAAAGAAAGAAGGAAGGAAGGAAGGAAGGAAGGAAGGAAGGAAGGAAGGAAGGAAAGAAAGAAAGAAAGAAAGAAAGAAAGAAAGAAAGAAAGAAAGAAAGAAAGAAAGAAAGAAAGAAAGAAAGAAACACCTCTTGGCCAATGTCTAACTTATATGAAAAACAAAGGAAAAGATATTTTAAGGCTTGCAAGGGCTAAGAATTCACTTCTGAAGAACTCATTCAAGAAAGTATTTTGGCTAAATGAAAATTAAATCATAACAAAAATCTTCTGAACAAAGTACAAGCAACAACACTGAAGAGTGAATCTTATCATTTTTATAATTATGGCTAAATGAATGAGGATAAATGATAAATGAATGAGGAAATGCAAGGATTTTTGAAACAGAAGAGATGTTTTCTAATTGAAAATATAGCCTGGAACTAAAATTCCAAACTACCTCAGCAAAACCCAAGAGATATGGGGTGACCCAAGCCAAAATCAAGAGTCGGATGCTTAACCAGCTGAGCCAACTAGATGTCCCTGTAAATGACTTCTAAAGGTGTTAATGGAAATGGGAGCATGAACAAGTCAATGACTTGAGGGGGAGAAAGCACAGGTCTATTTAAATTTGATATACTGATAAGTTTAGAGAAATTGTACATGCTAAAACTGGATTCCATTAAAAATTTGACAAATTCTACCATATATAAATCAAACTTTCTACATGGAAAAGAAGAGAGAAATACACTGAGAAAAAATGTTAGCCATTTATACCACCACAAAGCCCTAATTTCCTTAATATATAAATAGAAATTTTATGGGGCACCTGGGTGGCTCAGTCGGTTTAGCTTCCGACTTTTGCTCAGGTCATGATCTCACGGTTCGTGGGTTCGAGCCCTGCATTGGGCTCTGTGCTGACAGCTAGCTCAGAGCCTGGAGCCTGCTTCAGATTCTGTGTCTCCCTCTCTCTCTGACCCTCTGTGTTCATGCACTCTCTCTCTCTCTCTCTCTCTCTCTCTCAAATATAAGTAAACATTTAAAAAATATTAAATAGAAAATTTAACTCAATAGGAAAATATCAATGATTCAATAGTAAATAAGTAAAAGGATACGAACAGAATTCTCTTGGGAGATACATAAAAACAGTTGACTGTGGCTGCCTCTGAAGAAGAGAACATGGTGGAAAGCCAGAGGAGAAGGATAAAGTATCCTCCCCTATACACATGTGTGTACCTTTTGAATTTGGAGCATTGTCAATTTATTTTCACATTAAGGTAGATTAAATACTATAACCAAAAGAAGAAGAAGAAGGAGAAGGAGAAGAAGAAGAAGAAGAAGAAGAAGAAGAAGAAGAAGAAGAAACAGCAGCAGCAGCAGCCGCCACCGCCGCCACCACAAAACAAAACAGATCCCCTGTCACAATCTACACAATCTACTTGGGTTTCTCCTTGATGTTTTCCATATAAGCCTCCATCCTTAGGTCTGCCTTTTGCTAGGGCCTCAAAATCCTCTGCTGGATCCTGAGTTTAGTCAGCCCACGAACAAGAAAGTGAGAACACAGAGGATCTTAAGGGGTTGTCTCAAGGCAAGGCTGTAATGTGATACACATTACTTCTGTCCACATCTTATTGGTCAGACCAGCCCTGTGCCTCCATCTTCATGCAAGAGCACTGGAAAATGTCATTTAGTTACTGACACAGAAAGAGCAGCCAGGTTTGGTATCTGGCCAGACTTTGCCCCAATAATCTCTTTACAAAAAACTTAATATTTTTAAAGAATACAAAGAAAATAAATAAAATGATGTGTTGTTATATCAAGCAAATGCAGTGACAATATGACATTTGTCATTTGCAATGACAAAGAGCGACAATATACATTATCAGCCACCCCAAGATCTAAAGTTTTAGATCAGACAGGAAGAAATTTTGTGATGGTAAAAGATATAACCAACAAAGTTAATAAAACTAGACTAAATCACTGCAAAAAAAAAAAAAACAGCATAGCAATGAAATACATTAAGTGAAATATTCTAGGAAGACAACAAAAACTAAAAAAAAGCCCAGGATCACTGATGGCGATAAAAGTGGGAAGAGACCACACCAAAACAAACAAACCAACCAACCTTATAAAATATTTAAATAACATCCATTAAAAGCTCAACCTAATAAACATATTATTCCTTGGCTTACCATGGGGTTATGTCCCAATAAACCCATTATTATATTGAAAACATTATAAGTCAAAAATGCATTTAGTACACCTAACCTACCAAACACCATAGCTTAGCCAAGCCTACCTTAAACATGCTCAGAACACTCATACTAGCTAGAGTTGGAAAAAAAGCATCTAATACGAAGCCTATTTTATAATAAAGTGCTGAATATGTCGTGTAATTTATTGAGTACTACACTGAAAGTGAAAAGCAGAATGATCGTATGGTTACAGGCCGGTCAAGCGTATTGGTTGTTTACCACTGAATCACATACTTGACTGGGAGCTGCACCTTGTTGCCACTGCCCAGCATCGAGAGAGTATTGGATCACATACCAGTAGCCTGGGAAAAGATGAACATTCAAAATTCAAGGTACAGTTTCTACTGAATGCATATCACTTTCACACCATTGTGAAGCTAAAAAAATCATAAGTTAGGCCATCATAAGCTGGGGACCATCTGTGTATATACACACATACCACCCACCACACAAAAATACAGAGAGAGAGAGAGAGAGAAGCTGCTCTTACAAACAACAATAATATATTCATCTCTTATGTTATTGGAACATTAATAAAAATTGATCACATACCTGGCCAAAAGAAAAAGCTAGTTAGATTCTCAAATTTAAAGATAATATAGTTCACATACTCTGACCACAGAAATTAACAACCCAGAGATGACCCTTATAACTTCACCATTTAAAAATTAAGAAACACTCTGATAAATACCAAATTGAAAAAATTTGAAGTTATAAATTGTCTACAACTTAACACAAAGGAAAATAATCCATACCAAAATATATATAATGGGATAAAACTAAAAGCTATACTCAGGAAAATTATTAGAGTTAAAATATTTGTTTAAAAAAGAGAAAGATTTAATACAAATGAATTAAGTATTTGGCTAAGAAATTAGAAAAACAACAGTAAGAAAATGAACCAAAAAGGAAGGAAAAGGTAAGTGGCATAGATAAAGCCTCTGGTCGGGCCACGGGGGTGGCAGGAGGCACTCTCCATCATTAGAGGTGGCAGTTAATGTGGTGACATAGGAAAATCCTGAACTCACCTCCTCCTCACAAGCACAACAAATCTGTAGCTTTTATGAAATAATTACCTCTGAAAAAGACCTGAAAACTAGCTGTGTAGCTCCTTCCACAAAAAAAGGATAAAAGGTCCACACTGAGACAGGTATGAAACAGGATGAAGAAATGTAGTCTTTTCAAAAACTCTACCTCCAGCACAGTGACGCACAATCAGGAATCCCACAAATATGGAGTTTCTCCCTGAGGAGTGAGGGGGTTATGCCCCACATTGGGCACGTCAATGCTTGGGACCTGCACCTGAGAGATGAGCTCCCAAAATATCTGGCTTTGAAAACCAATGGGACTTGCATCCAGAAGAATCACAGGGCTGTAGGAGATAGATCTACTCTTGAAGGTCTCATGTGCAGACTCACTTGCTCCAGGATCCAACACAAAAGCAACAATTTAAAAAGTGCCTAGACCATACATGAAGGAGTCTCATTTGCTAACCTTAAACTGTCTTGGAGGGAGGAGCCTGTTAGGACTCTTTCCAGGGTCTGGTTAGTGCAATTTTTATGTTCTTACTCTACCTTGCTAGTGTTGGCAGTGGAAAGTACCATTTTTGCACTCTCCTTCTAACCTGTTAGTACTCGTACACCCTGCCCACACCTCACCCCTGTGGACTCACCAGAGCCAGACAGCTGGGTTCCCCACCTTTGCATCACCCTTGTGGATCTGCCAGAGTTGGTAGGCACATATAGCCCACACAAGGGAGACTCCTTGAGGGCCTGGTTCTGCCGGCCAGGGAAGATTGTGTTCCTGGGCCCTTATAGGTCTGAAACAATCAGAAAAGATAGTTTTTGGCAGGCTACCATCCCCAGCACACTGCACAAAGAGCAGACTAAAATGCACCCTATCTTCCTGTGAAAAAGGCCTATTTACTTTTCCTAGAGCTTGACCTTGAGGGGCATGCTTCAGGATTACAACACATCTAGAGGCTATGGAAGTATTCTCCAGGAACACAGGCTGGGGAAGCCATCTTTGTGCTCTCCTTTAGCCTCATCCAAACAGAGCAGCAAAAAGAAAGAAGAATGTTAAAAAGTTAAGATAGGGACCTACCAGACAATATCAAGCCAAATAACATTTGCATTATAGGAGTTCCAGAAGGGGAAAAGAGAGACGAATGGGCAGAAAACTTATTTGAAAAAATAATAGCTAAAAACTTTCCTAACCTGGGTTAGGAAACAGATATCTAGACCCAGGAATCCCAGAGTTCCAAACAAGATGAACCCAAAGAGGGAGAATGACATGTCCAACAAAGTGTTAGTATCCAAACCATATAAAGAGTTTACAAAATTCAATATCCAAAAAACAAATAATCCACTGTAAAACAGAGGGAGGAGACACAGACATTTCTTCAAAGAAGACATATAGATGGCCAACAGACACATGAAAATATACTCATTGTCAGACACATGAAAAGATACTCATTGTCACTCACCACCAGGGAAATGCAAATTAAAACTACAATGAGATACCACCTCTCACCTGTCAGAATGGCCAAAATCAACAACACAGGAAACAACAGGTTTCTGTGAGGGTATGGAGAAAAAGGAACTTGCACTGTTGATGAAATGCAAACTGGTACAGCCACTGTGGAAAACAGTATGGATGATCCTCAAAAGTTGAAAATAGAACTACCCCATGATCCAGCAATTGTACTTCTAGGGATTTACCCAAAAGATACTAATTCAAAGGGATATATACACCTGATGTTTATAGAAGCATTACCTATAAGAGCCAATTATTAAAACAGCCCAAGTGTCTATCAATTGATGAATGGATAAAGAAGATGTGGTACAATGGAACATTATTCAGCCATAAAAAGGAATGAAATCTTGTCATTTGCAAAGACATGAATGGAGCTAGAGAGTATACCACTAAGTGAAATAAGTGAGAGAAAGACAAGTACCATATGATTTCACTCCTATGTGGGGTTTAAGAAACAAAACAAATGAATAAAGGAGAAAAAAGAGACAGGTAAAGCAAGATCAGACTCTTAACTATAGAGAACAAACTGATGGTTACCAGAGGGGAGATGGGTGGGGGGATGGGTGAAATAGGTGGTGGCAATTAAGGAGTGCACTTATTGTGATGAGCACCAGGTGATTAAAATAAAAACTCTTTGGGGCGCCTGGGTGGCTTAGTCAGTTAAGTGTCCAACTTTCGCTTAGGTCATGATCTCACGGTTCCTGGGTTCGAGCCCCGCGTCGGGCTCTGTGCTGACTGCCAGCTCAGAGCCTGGAGCCTGCTTCAGATTCTGTGTCTCCNTAAATTACGGTTTTAGATTTATTACGGAAAATATAAGTCTAACTTTTCTTGTTTGCCTCTTACATCAACGCTGAGACCTAAACTGGAAACTTTTAAGTCCAAACATTAGTTACTTTCTCTAAAAATTGATCATCAGTGTTAAAGCAATAATATTTTGAACAGTTAATATCAGGGTAGGGTTTGTTTCCTTCTAACTGGTAGTATTATACCTTATTACTTACAAACAAGGGGTAGATGGGGCACCTGCATGGCTCAGTTGGTTGGGCATCTGACTTTGGCTCAGGTCATGATCTCACAGCTCTGTGCTGACTGCCAGCTCAGAGCCTGGAGCCTGCTTCAGATTCTGTGTCTCCCTCTCTCTCTGACCCTCCCCTGCTCACGCTGTCTCTGTCTCTCTCCCTCCTAGAATTAAATAAAATAAATAAATAAAAATAAAAACTCTTTTTAAGTTTATTTATTTGTTTTGAGAGAGAGAGTGAGTACAAGCATAGAGCCCAACATGGGGCTCAATCCCACAAACCATGAGATCATGACCTGAGCCAAAAATCAAGAGTCAGATGCTTAACCAACTGAGCCACCCAGACACCTCTAAAATAAACACTTTTTTCAAAGTTAAAAATTTTCAAAAAACGGAAAAGACGAGCCCAAAGAAATTCACACCAAGACACATTATAATTAAAATGTCAAAAGTTAAAGAAAGAATCTGAAAAACAGCAAGAGAAAAACAAATTGTTCCATACATGGGAAATCCCATAAAGCTATCAGTAGAAAGTTTGCAGGCCAAATGGGAGTGGTATGACATATTCAAAGTGCTGAAAGGAAAATATTCCAACCAATGATAGGATAAGGTTATCATTCAGAATTGATGGAGAGATAAACAGCTTTCTAGACAAATAAAAGCTAAAAGAGTTCATCATCTCTAAACTGGCCTTACAAGAATTGTTAAAGGGGCTTCTTTAAGGTGATGTCCAATCAAAAGACACAGAGTGGCTGAATGGATTAACAAAACAATACCCATCTATTTACTGCCTACAAGAGATTCAGTTCAGATGTAAGGACACACAGAGACTGAACATGAAGGGGTGGAAAAAGTTGTGTCATGCAAATGGAAACCAGAAGAAAGCTAAGGTAGTTATATCAGATAAAATAGACATTAAAACAAAGACTGTAGTAAAAGACAAAGATGGGGATTATATAATGATAAAAGGGACAATGCAGCAAGAATATATATTTGTAGTTATTCATGTACCCAACATGCACCTAAATATGTAAAGCAGATATTAACATACCTAAAAGGAGAGATTGACAGCGATACTATAATTGTAGGGGACTTTAATACTTCACTTACATCAATGGACAGATGACCCAGGCAGAAAATCAATAAAGAATCATTGGCCTTAAATAATACATTAGACCAGATGGACATACAAGATATATATAGAACATTCCATCCAAAAACAGTGGAATACACATTCTTTGTTAGTGCACATAAAACATTCCCCAGTACAGATCATGTTTTGGGCCACAAAACAAGACTCAATAAATTTAGGAAGACTGAAATCACATCAAGCATCTTCTCCAACCACAATGGAACGAAACTATCATTTCCAAAAAGAAAACAAGAAAAACACAAATATGTGGAGATTAACCAACATGCTAATGAACAACCAATGGGTCAATGGAGAAATCAAAGAAAAAATGAAAAAACACCTGAGACAACTGAAATCATAAATACAATATACCAAAATCTATAGGATGCAGCAAAAGCAGTTCTAAGACAGAAGTTTATTGATACAGGCTTACCTAAAGAAACAAGAATAATCTCAAATACACAATCTTAGTGTGAACCTAAAGGTACTAGAAAAAGAAGGAAAAAAGCCCGGGGCACCTGGGTGGCTCAGTCAGTTAAGGTCCGACTTTGGCTCAGGTCATGATCTCACGGTTTGTGGGTTCAAGTCCCGTGTTGGGCTCTGTGCTGACTGCCAGCTCAGAGCCTGGGGCTTGTTTCAGATTCTGTATCTCCCTCTCTCTCTGACCCTCCCCTGCTCACGCTGTGTCTCTCTCTCTCTCAGAAATCAATAAAACATTTTAAAAAAGTAAAAAAAAGAAGAAGAAGAAAAGCCCAAAGTCAGTAGGAGGAAGGAAATACATAAACAAAAATACATGAAATAGAGACTAAAAAGACAACAGGAAAGACCAGTGAACTAAGGGCTGCTTCTCCTTGAAAAGATAAACAAAATTGACAAACCTTTAGCTAGACATAAAGAGAGAGGGCTCAAACAAAAATTAGAAATGAAAGAGGAAAAGTTACAATAGATACCAAAGAAATAAAAACGATAAAAGATTACCATGAATAATTATGTACCAAAAAATGGGTCAACCTACAAGAAATGGATGAATTCCTAGAAACATACAATCCTCCAAGACTGCATCATGAATAAATGGAAAGATCAAATAGACTGATTACTAGTAAGGAGATTAAATTGGTATTCAAAAACTTCCCAACAAATAGAAGTCCAGGACCAAATGGCTTTACCGGTGAATTCTAGAACATATTAAAAGATTTAATACCTATCCTTCACAACATCTTCCAAAAACTGAAGAGGAGGGAATTCTTCCAAATGTATTTAATGAGGCCAGCATTACCCTGATACCAAAACAAGGCAAGGATACCACAAACACAGAAAATTACAGACCAACATCCACGATGAACATAGATACAAAAATCCTCAACAAAACATTAGCAAAACAAATTCAACAATACATTAAACATATCATATACAATGATCAAGTTACATTCCAGAGATAAAAGGATGGGTCAACATCCACCAATCAATCACTGTGGTACACCACATAACAAAATGAAAGATAAAAATCATATGATCATCTCTATAGATGAATAAAAAGAATAAAAAGCATTTGACACAAATCAATATCCATTCATTATAAAAACTCTCAACAAAGTGAGTACAGGCAGAATGTACCTCAAAATAATCAAGGCCATATATGACAGGTCCACAGTTAAGATCCTACTCAACAGTGAAAAGCTAAAAGCTTTTCCTTTAAAATCAAGAACAAGACAAGGAAGCTCACCTCTCACCACTTTTATTCAACATGGTATTAGAAGTCCTAGTCAGAGCAATTTGGTAGAAAAAAAGAAATAAGAGGCATCCAAATTGGAAATGAAGAAGTAAAACTATCACTATTTATGAACAACATGATTTTATATATAGAAAACCCTAACAACTCTACAAAAAAACTATTAGATATGAGAAATTAATTTGGTAAACTTTCAGGGTACAAAATCAATACACAAAAATCTGTCGCATTTGTATACATTAAAAACAACCTATCAGAAAGAGAAATGAAGAAAACAATTCCATTTACAACTGCAAAAAATAATAAAATATCTAGGAATAAATTTAACCAAGGGGCTGAGAGACCTGTACACTGAAAAGTATAAGACACTGATGAAAAAATTCAATATACAAATAAATGGTAAGATAATGCATGTTCATGGATTGGACTAATTAACAGTGTTAAAATGTTTAAATTACCCTATGCAATCTACAGATTCAATGCAATCCCTATTGAAATATCAATAGCATTTTTTTCCACAGAATTAGAATAAACAATCCTAAAATTTGTATAAAGCCACACAGCGTCCAAAAAAGCTACAGTAATCTTAAGAAACAAGAATAAAGTTGGAGGCATCATGCTTTCTGATTTCATATTATATTACTTCACTCATCATCAGAGAAATACAAATCAAAACTACAATGAGATGCCAACTCACAGCTGTCAGAATGGCTAAAGTCAACAACACAGGAAACAGGTGTTGATGAGGATGTGGAGAAAGGGAAACCCTCTTGCACTGCTGGTGGGAATGCAAACTGGGGCAGCCACTCTGGAAAATGGTATGGAAGGCCTTCAAAAAGTTAAAAGTAGAACTACCCTATGATCCAGCAACTGCACTACTAGGTATTTACCCCCAAAATACAAAAATACTAATTCAAAGGGATACATGCACTCTGATGTTTACAGCAGCATTATCTACTATAGCCAAATTATGAAAACAGCCCAAGTGTCCATCAACAGATGAATGAATAAAGAAGATGTGGTATGTATGTATGTATGCACACACACACACACACACACACACACACACACACACACACACAAATGGAATATTACTCACTCAGCCATAAAAAAGAATGAAATCTTGCCATTTGCAATGATATGGATGGAGCTAGACAATATAATGCTAAGCGAAATATGTCAGAGAAAGACAAATATCATGTGATTTCACTCATATGTGGGATTTAAGAAAAAAAGAACAAAGGAGGAAAAAAGAGAGAGGCAAACCAAGAAACAGACTCTTAACTATAGAGAACAAACTGATGATTACCATAAGGGACGTGGGATGGGGATTAAGGAGGGCACTTGTGATGAGCACTGGGTATTGTACGGAAGTGTTGAATCACTACATTGTACACTTGAAACTAATATTACATTGTATGATAACTACACTGAAATTTAAATAAAAACTTTTTAAAAACTATATTACAAAGCTATAGTAACCAAAACAGTATGATATTGGCATAAAAACAGACACATAGATCCATGAAACAGAAGAGAGATCCCAGAAATAAACCTATGTGTAAGTGTGGTCAATTGATTTACAACAAAGGAGGTAAGAATATACAATGGAGAAAGGATAGTCTCTTCAATAAATGGTGCTGGGAAAAGTGGACAGCCACATGGAAAAGAATGAAAATAGATCACTATCGTAAACCATACACAAAAATTAACTCAAAATGGATTAAAGACTTGAATGTAATACCAGAAACCATAAAACTCCTAGGAGAAAACACAGGCAGGGGGGCCACCTGGGTGGCTCAGTCTGGGCTCAGATCACATTTTGTGAGTTCAAGTCCTACACTGGGCTCACTGCTGTCAGTATGGAGCCTGCTTTGTATCTTCTGTCCCGCGCCCCCCCCCCCCGCCTTCCCTGCTTGTGCGCTCTTTCTCTCAAAAATAAATAAGTCTTAAAAAAAAAAAAAAAAGAACAGAAAACACAGGGAGTAAGCTCCTTGACTCTTGGCAATCTTTTTGGGGGTTCCAAAGGCAATGGCAACAAAAGCAAAAATAAACAAATGGGACTACATCAAACTACAAAGCTTCTGCACAGTGAAGGAAAGAAACTATCAACAAAACGAAAGGGCAACATACTGAATGGAAGAAGATATGTGCAAATTATATATCCAATAAGGGCTTAATATCTAAAATATATAAAGAACTTACATAATTCAATAAGGACAACAACAACAAACCCAAGCAATCCCATTATAAAATGGGCAGGCGATCTGAATAAACATTTTTCCAAAGAAGACATTGAGATGGCCAACAGGAACATGAAAAGGCGCTCAGCATCACTCATCATCAGGGAAATACTAGTCAAAACCACAATGAGGTACCACCTCACACCTGTCAGAATGGCTATTATCAAGAGGACAAGAAAAAGCAAGCACTGGCGAGGATGTGAAGAAGGAACACTTGTGCGTGGCTGGTAGGAATGTAAATTAGTGTCGCCACTATAGAAAACAGTATGGAGCTTTTTCAAAAAATTAAAAATAAAATTACCATATGATCCAACAAAGAAAATCAAAATGCTAATTTGAAAAAATATATGCACCTTTATGTTCAGTGCGGCATTATATTTACAATAGCCAAGATATGGAAACAAATGTCCATGGGTAGACAAATGGATAAAGAAGATGTGGTCATATATATATATACTCAGCCACCAAAAAAAAAGAACGAAATCTTGGCAATTGCAACAACATGGATGGACCTTGAAGGTATCATACTAAGTGAAATAAGTGAGAGAGAGAAAGAGAAATGTCATATGATTTCACTTACATGTGGAAGCTAATAAATAAAACAAATAAAATAAAACCTAGAATAGATTGGTTCTCTGTGCAGTGGCTGCCATAGGGGAAGGGGTGAGAAGGGATATGTGAAATGGGTGAAGGGGATCAAGAGGTACAAACTTCCAGTTATAAAAAGTAAGTCATGGGGATGTCATGTGCAGCATGGTGACCACAGTAAATATACCGTATTACAAATGAATCTTAAAAGTTCCCATCACAAGAAAAAAAAAATTGTAACTTTGTATGGTGACAGATAGTAACTAGACTTACTGTGGTGATCATTTTGGAATGTATACAAATGTTGAATCATTTATGTTATATGCCTGAAATTAATATAATGTAGATCAATTATACTTCAATTGTATTAAAAAGCTAAGCTTGCTGAGACTATAATAAATGCAGTCAAAAGTGTAGAAGACATATGGATGCAGGTTATTAGAGGCACTTGTTGAATGAGAGGAAATAGGGCGAGGGGTGTCCAGGTTACAGAGATTTTGCTCGTGGGCACCGAGTCAAAGACCAATGTTTTGTAACATGCTTGTGACCATGAATGAGATCAGGGTACAGAATACACAAAACTATAACTTCAGTCCTCAGAGGCCATATTCTCACTAGATAAGCTGCAACCATCAGTGACAATGTTATTCAAGAATCTTAGATACAGATGACAAATGAAGCTACATTTGGTAAGCATAGCATAGCACAGCATAACAAGTTGTACACCTGAAACTAATGTAACATTGTGTGTCAACTATACTGCAATGAAAAACATCTTAGATACTGTGATTTAATGAATATGAGTCAAACACCCTCATCCCCTCTAGAAACTGTTGGCAACTTGAGAGAAAGTACCCCATGGCAATTTGTACACATCAATGTCATACTATGTATCACACTGCCTCATGAGCTATCTGCTTGTGTATGCTTTTTCCCTTGAATCCCTTCGGCAAAGGGATTGTGTCTTTTTCTTCTTGAATATTCCCCAGTACCTCTCCAGAGCCTTGATCAAGAAGTATTTGATGGACAACTGAATAAGGGCATAAATGTATAGATACTAATCAAAGAGCCAAAGGGTGCAGAGAATCAAAAAGTCTCCTTTTGTGTATAGCGACCTAGATAATGAAGGCACCATAGGCCCATTAAGCCACAGATGACAAGTACTCAAATGACAGAACAGAAGGGAAAGAACATATGGATCACGTCAGAAACCTAGTAACATTTTAACAGAGAGACAACGGTGTTTTTCAAGACTATTCAAAGATTTCAGAAATAATTTCTTATTTTTTAAACCATTTTTAGCCCCTAACACACACAGTGCAATTTCAAGCTTCTGGAAAATCACTAACAAGACAGGAGACTATTTGCTGACTAGGCTGCTCTTGTAGTAATCATTAGTTTCTTTGGCTCTTAGGGACAAAGATAAAATCTGAATAAAAAGAAAGGAAAATAACACAAAGAGGAAGTATGAAAGTTGAGGTAAGTGAATATTGACTCTCATAAGAGAGATGAAAAGATATAGTCACACATCACCCACACTATCCACATTCACATAGACTGAAAAGCTTAGAAGAAAAGCTCCTTATTTAGTAAACAGCTGTATTGCTAACCATCTCTTCAACCTGTGTCCAGTTCTCCTGAACTTGTTCCCTAGCAAGGTCTCTAAACATCTCATATAAGAATGAGTATGTAAGAATATACTTATATAACAGTATATAAGAATATTAACAGTATATAAGAACCAAGTGAACATAGGTTGTATAATCTCCTGAATGGACCTGGCCAAGGGTGAGCCTTTGTTGATTAATTAGGTTGGGAGCATTTTCCTATAGGGTCATTAATCCTTATACCTGCTCCCCTGTGGCCAAGTAGGATAGCATTAGATGACTTATGAAGGCTTTGAAGTGGGGGATGGAAAAGTGGGGAGGAAATGGCTAAAAACAGCAGTTTGTCACCATCAACAATTCCACAGAGACATGCAGCAACATGTGTAACCTACTCCTATGTTCCTCCCCCTGGTCCCGGGACCTTCCATTCATCTTTTCCTTCTCAGCTAGCTTACACACCACCTCTTCTAGGGAGTGGCCTCTCAGGGCCCCCTAGTCTAGTCCTATAGCACCACCTATTGTGGTCATGCTTCATTATAATTGCTTGATTCATGCTTGTCTTCCCCTCTAGACCAGAAGTCTATAAGGGCAAGAGCTGTGTCTGTGTCATTCACAGCTGAATCCCTTGTACCAAGCACATTGCCCAACATAAACTAAATGCTTAATAAATGTTGGGTGAATGAATCAATTAACAAACAAACAAATGGGAAGGGGTGTGGCCTAGATTAGGTAGGGCTAGTGGTCAAACCAGGTTTATCTAAGAAACTTATACTTCACTCCCACCTTCTATGTCACTATTTGTAGGATCATCTTGGTAGGGCTTACAACCTCTCTAGAGCCTCAAAATTCATCTACAAAACAGGTAAAATGAAAACCCCATTTGTGCCATGCTATTTTGAAGAGTAATTGACAATCAGTGCCTGGCATAGTTTGGCTCTAAGTATACATTCAATAAATATCTATTTATTATAATGGAACAAAATAGAATTGAACTGAAATATACTTCTCACAACTTCAAAATCTGGAGCTTCATTTACTCTTCCCTCGTTTCTGACACATAGTAGGAACTCTAATCAGCACATTGAAGTTGAATCACCTCGCTTCAATAAAGTATTTAGGATTACATTCTAACCTAGACAGCCATGCTCTTTTTGACTTGTTTTATGACTGCTACTCAAGCTGAGGAGATGCTCCTCTGAAGAACAAAAAAGGGCTATATAAAGAGAATTCAGGTCACCAAATCTTTACTGAGCAGCTAATATGTATGTGCAGGGCCCTGTTCCAGGCTTACCAGAAGATCATGGAGGCAGAGTGAGGAAAAGGGTAGAAATGAGAACATCATGATACCTGCACTCTCCCTAAGCAATTGGTACTTTTCTAGGCCACTATTGACAAGTCCAGCCCAATGGGATGAATTGCTTTTCTTCTCTGAAAATGCCTTCATTTTCCTAGTCTACGTCTCACAGTACTACGTAAAGTGGAATCTGAATTTGCAATCATTTCCTATGCATTTGCTGGAACTAAGAAATGGAAGCCAATTGATGCATATATGTGGAATTTATTATATTAAGATTTTTCTCATTGAGATAATCACCTCAAAGACTGGAGAGCATAGGAAACTACTTATGCTCAATCTTCTCATTTGATATGTTTTTTAATTTTCATTTATTGGAAAAAATTGGACTGTCATTGATCCCTTCATAAGGGTGCTGTACATTTTATTTTAAATGTGCTGCCTCCAAGCTACTACCTAGGTAGCCTGGGCAGATATCTTCATCTTTAGAGATGAATTATCATCAAGGACCATTCACTCTTCACTGGGTTTGGTCCAGCTCTCTACCAATGAACTATAGGCTTTATCTTCTCATTGCTAATACTCATCTGTAAATCTAAACCTATAGAAATAAAATTTTATACTGCAGTTGACAACCTGTACGAAAAGTATCAGTACTGTGGGATTTATAAACACCTAAAAAATTGCATGTCTATAATGGATTACTTGACAAGTCTTTAATTTATAATGCAACCAACACCATTAGGATATTATGACAGATTCTGGATAGATTCTGTAATTCTTTTCTGAAGACAGTACAATTACTAAGTCTCTATTCTTCACTTGGGAGTTCAACTGTGCAGTTAAAAAAACAACCGACTTCCTGACAACCCCAGAATGTTAAGATCTAAAACACTGATTAGAATAGGAATCCTCTCACCTAGAACACCGAGATGGAAATAACCAAGAAAATGTTCATGCATGACTTAAGCTATGCTTGTGGGATTGGTGGGGGCTAGGAAGTACATGAGTAAATGTCTGAAATTGAATCATAGTAAGACATATGAAAAAGTGAACTACTTGAGTTGTAAATTGGCCTCTGAAACCACTTGGTCCAAATCTCTCATTCCACATTGGAAGAAACTGAGGCCAGGGAGAGGGAAGGAATTTTCACTTAACTATTTAACCACTAGTCAGTGGAAGAGGTGTCAAGTAGGAGTGAGTTTTCCTGATTCCCAATCCAGTACCCATCTACTGTAAGGGTATATGCCAGAAATCACAACCCTAAGGCAATATGACAACAGATCAAACTAAAAGATAAAAGAAAAGAAGGGAAGAAGCACATAGAAAGAGGAAAGAGCTAAAAATTCATTTTTGAAATTTACTGTCTTAGTCCACTTGGGTTGCTGGAACAAGATACCACAGACTGGGTAGTTTGTAAGCATCAGATATTTATTTCTCATGGTTCTGAAGGCTGGAAGCCCAAAGACCAGAGTGTTAACATTGTGAAGTCAGGGCCCTCTTCTGGGCTGCAGATTTTCCTTTTTATCTCCACATGGTGGAAGGGGCAAGGAAGCTCTCAGAGGCCTCTTAGAAGGACACTAATCCCATTCCTGAGGACTTCACCCTTATGACCTAATCACCTCCCAAAGGTCCCAACTTTCTCATACCATTACCTTGGAACATATGAAAATCTATGGTGGCAATGACACAAATATTCAGACCATAGCAACCAGGGGGTGAACATTGGCATCCTTATACATTTATATGGCATCCTTATACATTTATAAGACTATATAAAATATGTGTGCGCAATTTGGAGGTACTGGCAAATTATAGTTCATGGGCCAAATCTACCCAACACCCAGGTGGAGAAACTGAGCCTTACCAATAGTTTAAAAGACCTGTGAGTCCCTCCCTTATAACATGTTCCTCTCTCCTCCCACACACTACTTTGTTTGAAAAGCCAAGGATGAAGTGCAAACCTAGGAAGCTCTAAAGAAAAGGCGATGTTACCATTGTTAGATGAAGAAATTCAAGAGATGTGCTGAATAGAGTGTCAACTCGGACTCCATTGAGAGTTTACCAGAGCCCTTTCTGGAATAATGGGAATGAGGTTATGAGTGAGAACCAGGCAACAAAAAGCTCCCCACACCTAGGACGTCTGACAGAACTATGACGTGGTCTGGTACTGGAGGTCGGACAGGGATACGGTCGGGAAGGTGGGCTGCTCTGTACTTTTTGCCTTTAGGTTCATCGTGGACAAAGAACAGAACACTTCTGTGGGACGAAATGGAGTCGCTGGTGGACCCAGGCAGAAGGCCCTGGACAGCAGAGCAGGAAATTTACCAGCATCTGTGAAGCCATTGGGTGAGGCTCACCTGGGTACTCCGTCTTCAGAAAGACAGAGTGGTGGCAGCTGATCTTGAGGCAAACTGTTATCATCAGGAGCAGTTAGACCTGAGGCCCAGCTGTCCTCCTGGCGTTCTGCTCAGCATCCTCCTGGAATTCTCTTCACCCCTTTCCAAGGCTGCCTGTTTTGTCAAGCCCATGTTTTTCTTTCTCATTTGGTGGGAAACAGCCTCTAACAGCTTCTTCAGAAAGGATATGTGGGAGCTCAAAATTTTCAAGATCTAGAATTTCTGAAATGTTTATATTCTATCACATAGCCAACTGATGACTCTGCTGCTATAGAACTGAGGTTGAAAAGTGCTGACACCGTGTGTGTGTGTGTGTGTGTGTGAGAGAGAGAGAGAGAGAGGCACAGACACAGAGAGCACATGAAGAGCAGAATTTAATGACACTCTCCTCATGGAGTGGACTTTCAGAGTTGAGAAACCAGCTGGATTATTCTTTGTCGCTGCCCTTTTATACCCCGGTATTACTCCACAACAGCAAAATAATACATATAGTCTATGGTCTTCCATTTGAGAATAATTGAAAACACTAAGTTGTCTTGCTTCTTGGACCAAATTTAGCAGCTGCAAGGCCATATACACTATCAGTAATGGGGTCCCTGCAATTGAATATACACAAATGACAACTCTCTATATATAACCATATCACTTTGCTAAGGCTGCTATAATAAAGTACCATAAACTGGGTGGATCAAACAACAAAAATGCATCCTCTTATAATTCCAGAGGCTAGAAGTCTGAGATCAAGGTGCCGGAGGGGTTGGTTTCTTCTAAGGGCTCTCTCCTTGGCTTGCAGCTGGCCATCTTATATCTGTATTTTTCACATGGTTTTCCCTCCGTGGTCTCGTGTCCTAATCTCTTCTTCTTATAATGACCCCAGCTATATTGGATTATGGCTCATCCTAATGACCCCATCTTAACATAATTAGCTCTTTAAAAACTATCGCCAGGGGCGCCTGGGTGGCTTAGTCGGTTGAGCGTCCGATTTTCGCTTAGGTCATGATCTCGCGGTTCGTGGGTTCGAGCCCCGCGTCGGGCTCTGTGCTGACTGCCAGCTCAGAGCCTGGAGCCTATTTCAGAGTCTGTGTCTCCCTCTCTCTCTGACCCTCCCCTGCTCACGCTGTCTCTCTCTCTCTCTCTCCTAGAAATAAAATTGGAAAAAAAAAAAAAACTATCGCCAAATACAGTCACGTTCTGAGGTACTGGGAGTTAGGACTTCAACATAGGAATTGAAGGAGGGGCACGATTCAGCCCATAACGACGATTAGATTTTATTATATTCATACTAGTCTAGACTTTTTTTTAATATAAATCACTTTTATAATTGCCTCGGGGCCTATCTTATAAAAACTAATCTAAGGTAGTAAACAAATAGGCTTTGCAGCAATAGCATTTAGTTATCTGTATAAGCATGCACCCTGAATACATCTAAGTTCATATTAGCATTACTTAGACAATGCCTGTTAAATAATATTTGAGAGTCATTATACATATAAGAAAAAGTGATATAATTACTGTATAAATTTAGCTATTGTAAAATGGAAGTTAAAGTATTATGAGTTTCAATTACTTTCTCATAATTATAACAGATATAAAGAGAAGAATCTTAAATGCTCTACAATGACATTTAAATTGATCATACTTCAAAAATTAAGGTCATGCTAATTTCATATTGTCTTTGTACAATTTCTATCAAAATTTTAATCATGGCTAATAATAACAGTTCAATCATTAATAGTATGTCACTTTTTCATATACTTTCATCTTATAAATGGCAAGTTCACATCTCCTAATGTATTTAGGAGAATCCAGTCAGCTTGATTATTTATGTTTTTCTTGGCAATAGCATGAAGTTTCTAAAATGTAAATCTATGAAAGTTTCATTTTTATCCCTAACCTTGGGCTATCTTTATATCAAGCTGATTGAATACCATTGTCCCTAGATATAGAGAATTGAGAGAATACTTATTATACATACATACAAACCTTAATACATTTTGGTACTCTGGGAAAGTACAGATTCTCATTCAAAAGTGTTCAAATATGGGGCACCTGGGTGGCTCAGGTCATAATCTTATGTGTTCGTGGGTTCGAGCCCCACATTGGGCTCTCTGCTGTCAGCGTGGAGCCTTCTTCGGATCCTATGTCCCCCTCTCTCTCTGCCACATCCCCACTTTCTCTCTCTCTCTTCTTCTCTCAAAATAAATAAATAAACTTAAAAATATTTTTAATAAATAAAAGTGTTCAAATAGGTGACAGTACAGCAAAAGGTCTTTCAAATTATATCATCAACTGAACCAAATAATTTATATTAGGTCCTTCTTGCTACAATGTCATTTTAGAACTGTGGAGTGGTTACAGCACCACTAATTCCCTAAATGGACTAACGAATCCTACAGGCATGAAATTAAAATGATAATGGATATCTCCAGCAAATACAAGTTCACTCACAGCAGGTAAAGGACTTATTAATAAGTTCTAACTCCATCTCTGCCTTAGGGAAATTCCTTGGCATCCCTCTCTACATCAGCTCCTTTAACTATAAGAATTAGCCATGAATCAGGCAGTGTGAATGGATATAAATGGGTGAGTCATATCAATCAAAATGTTGTAATAGTAATGTTGATTTCCACTCTCCATTTGGTTCTTAGGATGCCTCCCTGGTCACAAGGGTCAGGGGATCTGGATGCCACATAGGATTTGAATACTTGAAATAAACCGTGCTGTCTGGTCCAAGTGAGTAAGGGAAATGCTAATTTCCTAGATTGAACACTGGGAGATGAGAGTATCATGTATATGCTAGGCAATTTGCTTTGGGGTCCTCTATTCAAATTTTAGTATATTAAAAAAGCACAACAATTTATGGGAACAAAAAATATAAATATTGACTAATGACAAATATTTCTGAGAAACTCTGACCTAATGTAGAGGCAGAAGAAAAATTCTTTCAGCAAAGATCTCAACATCAACAAGCCACATTTCAGTGAACAGGAAGTTCATTTTCATAAGCAAACTCCCTAAAAGGCCACAAGTCAACTAGCAACACCTTGTTTTATCTGAGCTGAAACGAGTTTGGCAGCAATGATCATAGAGTTCTATCCAAGTCTCCCTTCAACATCATAGAAGGAACGTCTATTCCCTATTAAGATGGGACATTATTTTCTATCTTGCCCCATAATAACTATGTCCCACAGTCTCCAGTGGCTTCTGTGGGAGAGTAGTAGTTGTTCCTTGTCATTGTTCAACCAATTGGACTATGGATGGAAACTAATGGCCTTTTTCTCTTTGCTCAGAAAGGGCCCAATGGTCCTGTTAACTTGGCCTCACTTCATTGGCTTAGTTTACCACCTAGAGATCTGGCTGCTTCTCTTACTGCATCCCTGACCCAGTCGGTCTGTCCTGCAGTCCTCAACTACAAGATCATCTTGTCCCATTTTTGGGGATCCCCTTCATAAGTCCACCATCAAGCACTATCAGTTACATTCCATTCCCCTCCTCAGGATATGGGGGGACCTCTAGAAGTTTTCTCTACGACATGGAAGACCTGGAAACTGAGGAATCTACCTAGACCTTCTTTCTGCCTAACCATCCTGTGCTGCTCGTTTTACTCTGATGTGGCTGTTCCATGTGGCCATGGAAATACCTTGCAAGACCTCCCAAATTTGAGAAGCAGAGCAAATGGTTTTTCTTGATTAGGCTTTCCCCTCAACCCCAGGTTGGAAATTTGAATCTAAAACACAAGTGAAACACTATCTGATTCCCGTATGTCTGATCTCTTCTCTTTTCCTCAATTCACCAGGGACAGGGAGGGGTGAGTGTACCTGTTAGGAGTCTTAACTCTAAGCAACAAAAACATTTTTGCCTATATTGAACATAAAATGAATTTATTCCTGGAAAATGGGTAGCTCACAGATTCCAGAAGGGCTAAAGAACAAAACAGAGAGGTATCATGATTAAGAGCAACAACACTGACACCGGACAATGGATGTGGCTGCCACCACATCAATACTAGGCCTGCCAGAATGGATTTTACAGAATCCCAGTTTTGTTTCTTTAGTTTGCCACTTAAGGTCTGGGGCAATGGGACTCGAACAACCCTGACTTCAAAGGACCACAGCAAAGCAAGTATCGGGTATTTCCAGCTTCTCTGCTAGAAAGAAAGCTCATACAGTAGGTGCTGCCCCAAAGGAAAACAATCTAGATGCTACTAGCAGCAAAAGGTAGGCTGTCTAATGCAGAGTGGGCTTTCTACTTCCTCTATCTTGTCAACCCTTCTCCTTCCTAGGTGGTTAAATGGCTATGTGGTATAACGGGGGAGAAGATGCCCCCCCCCCATGATTCCCAGGTGTGCAATGGTGTAATGGCTACTGGAGACGATTTGGAGGTGGTGGGGTGGGAGATGTGATAGATGAGTATTTCCAAAATACCCCCATTAAACTGGCAAATTAAAAAAAAAGGGGTGCCTGGGTGGCTCAGTCGGGTAAGTGTATTACTCTTGGTTTCAGCTCAGGTCATGATCTCACTGTCATTTGATCAAGCCCCGCGTCATGCTTAGCATGGAGCCTGCTTAAGATTCTCTTTCCATCTCCCTCTGCCCCTCCCCTGCTTGTGACTGTGCGCATATGCGCACGCATGCCCTCTCTCCCTCTAAAAAAAAGAAATTAAAATCACTGTTATATAAAGCTTTAATTTCAATCATTTTTATATCCCAAGCACCGTACATTATACATAATAAGAAACTATTTTCAGATTCAGAGTTTGAGTTTGTTTTAGAAATCTAAATTCAAATGCTTATCTAAAACTATCCAACAACCACCCAACAACTCAGGCTTCAACTCTTTAAAATTAGCAATGACATTTCCACATACGTTTATAAATAGAGGAAAAATCTCTAGCTTTGGAGGTTGGGTTCCATCTTTAGAAACAACAATGCCTGACTAACTATTTTTTGTTTGTTTTTGCATATGATATTTTGTCTTTGTTTAAATCACAATAAAAAGCTGGTATGCAATTGTTAGGACCATGTAAATTTTCTATATTTATCCAAGATTTCAGCTGCATTAATTCAAAGGGTTGAATGTGAGAGAGCGAAGATGACTCTTCAGCAGAATATGTTTGGGGATAAACAAAACATAGGTACTTTTCCATATGTACAAAAACACTGATAAACCTTCCTTTTGCCTAGTAGCAGCAGATACCCCCCGGTAGCAAACAGGAACTCTTACAAAGTTTTACCTGTAAGAAAGCATGTATATGCTCTTGAACCTCATAAAATCTTCAATAAATACAGTAAGTGATAAGATGTGTGCCTTTTAATGAAAAGCACAGAGCATGCTTATGGTTCTAAATTATAAGGGATGTATTATAAAAACTTATGAATAGATAGGAAGAAAAAGTGTTAGTGAGGATGTGGAGAAACTGGAGACCCTCAGACATTGTTCATCGGAAAGTAAAATTGTACGGTTTCTTAGGAAAACAGCTGGGCAGTTCCTCAAAAGTTAACTATAAAGTTACCATATGCCCCAGCAATTCCACTCCTAGGTATATCCCAAAAGAATTGAAATTAGATATTCTGGGGCGCCTGGGTGGCTCAGTTGGTTAAGCATCTGACTTCAGCTCAGGTCATGATCTCGCGGTTTGTGGGTTCAGGCCCTGTGTTGGGCTCTGTGCTGACAGCTCAGGGCCTAGAGCCTGCTTTGGATTCTGTGTTTCCCCTTCTCTCTGCCCCTCTCCTGCTCCTGCTCTCTTTCTGTTTCTCAATAATAAATGTTAAAAAAAAAACTTTAGAAAATAGATATTCAAACAAATACTTGCATATAAATATTCACAGGGGCATTACTAAAAATAGCCAAAAGATAGAAACAACCCAAATATCTAACTGGTGAATGGACACACAAAATGTCGTTAGAGCCATACAGTGGAATGGTTTCCACCCATAAAGAAGGACAAAGGAATGACAGCAACAAGATGGTAGGATAGAAGGTCCCTGGCTCTAGTCACCCTCACAGAAATACACAGCAACTATCGACAGAAAAGAATACCTTTGTGAAAATCCTAGAACCTGCTAGTGAGGCTGAAGCACTCCCTTAGAACAAAAACCTACGAAAAGCCACATTAGAAGGGTGAGAGGAGCCATTTCACTTTGACCACATTGTCTCTACACCAGGCCAACACACCTCCACATCTAGAGGGATCTTCTGGGCTTGTTACTTCTCCAATGAAGAAAAGAGAGCCTGAGGCAGATATCTAGCTTCCCCAGGGGTCCCAGGCACAACCCACAACATGCGTTTTAGTTTCATCACATGGGGAACACTGGGGACTCGGCAGGGCTAGACTACCTGGAGTCATCTGGGAACAAAGAAGGGGGCCGGGGCTAATAGCAACCAGTGCACAGATCTTGGTGATGATACTGCACATCACTGCCAGCAGCTTCACCTGGCCAGAGAGCCCAGCCATCAGCTTTGTCCATCCACGAAGCCAAGCAGACAGACCCATCTGGCCAGGAGCATAGTGAGATGTTCTGCCCAGCAGACCCACTGTGGAGGCCATCCCAAAGCCCCACCTGATCAGAGCACAGCCATTAACCCCACGTGATGACAGGGTACAGCAGGTGGCCCCACCCAGATGTGGGGAGCCCAATAAAGACAAGCTCAGGAGCAGATGGCTTCATGGGTGAATGCCACCAAATAATTACAGAACTAATGCAGAAACTTCTCAATATCCTCCAAAAGCTTGAAGAGAGAACACTTCCAAACTCATCTTACAAGGCCCACCTTACCCTGGTTCCAAAGCCAGATAAGGACATTATAAGAACACTACAGTACAATAACCCTGATGAACACAGATGCAAAAATTGTCAAAAAATACTAGCAATCCGAGGTCACCAACATATTAATAGAATCATACGCCATGATCATGTGGAATCTATCCCTGAGATGCAAGGATGTTTCAACATATAAAAATCGATGTGATATACTACATCAACAGGATGAAGGATAAAAATCAAATGACCATCTAAATAGATGCAGAAGAAGCATTTGAAAATGCTCAGTGTCCTTTCATGACAAAAACATAACAAATTGGGTATAGAATGAATGAATGTATTTCAACATAATAAAGGCCATATATGACAAACCCACAGCTTTAATAGTAAAGTACTGAAAGCTTTTTCTCTAAGACTAGGAATAAGAAAATGGTGCCCACTTTCACCATTCATGTTCAGTATAATACTGGAAGTCCTAGTCAGGGCAATTAGGCAAGAAAAAAAAAAACATCCAAATTAGAAAAGAAGTAAACTTATGCCTATTTGCAAATAATATCTTATACATAGAAAACCCTAAGCACTCCAACAGGAAGTTGTTAGAACTAATAAACACATTCAGTAAGGCTGTAGGTTACAAAATCAACATACAACAATCAGTTGCGTTTCACTAACAATGAACTACCTGAAAAAGAAATTGAGAAAATAAGCCCATTCACAAGTGTACCAAAAATAACTAAATACTTAGAAATAAATTCAACCAAGCAGGTAAAAGACCTGTACACTGAAAACTCTAAGACACTGATGAAAGAAACTGATGAAGACACAAATAAATAGAAAGCTATCCTGTGTTCACGTATTTGAATAATTAATATTGTTAACACACCCATACTATCCAAAGTGATCAACAGATTCAATGCAAAATTCCAATGGTATTTTTCATAGAAATAAAAAAAAACCCTAAAATTCATATAGAGCCACAAAATACCCCAAATGCAGAAGCAATCTGGAAAACAAAGAACAAAGCTGGAGGTATCACAATTTCTGATTTCAAACTATATTTCAAAGATATAGTGACCACACAGTGTGATACTGGCAGGAACACAGGCATATGGACCAATGGCAAAAATAGAGAACCAAGAAATAAACCCATATATATAGGTCAACTAATCTTTGACAAGTGTGCTAAGAATATACAATGGGCAAAAGATAGTCCCTTCAATAAATGGGATGGGGAAAACTGGATATCCACATGCAATAGACATCATTCTAAGGGAGACATACAGATTATTAACAGGTACATGAAAAGATGCTCAACATCCTTAATCATCAGGGAAATGCAAACCACAGTTACAATGAGGTATCACCTCACACCTGTTAGATGGGCTACTATGAAAAAGACAAGAGATAAGAAGTGTTGGCGAGGGTGTGGAGAAAAGGGGATGCTTATTCAGTGTTGGTGGGAATGCACATTGGTACAGCCATGTTGGAAAGCAGTACTGCAGTTACTAAAAAAAAAAAAAATTAAAAATAGAGCTACCACATGATTGAGCTATCCCACCTCTAGGTATGTATACCTGAAAGATATGAAATCAATATCTTGAAGACATATTTGCACTCCCATGTTCATTGCAGATTATTCACAACAGCCAAGACATGGGGGGCGGGGGGAACAAGTGTCCATCATCAGATGAGTGGATCAAGAAAATGTGGTAGATACACACAATGGAATATTATTTGGCCATAAGAAACAAAAAAATCCTGTCATTTGTGATCTATTGGATAAACCCGGAGGGCATTATGCTAAGTGAAATAAGTCAGACAAAGACAAGTATAATATTACTCATATGTGGAATCTAAAAGAACTGATCTCTGGGGCACCTGGGTGGTTCAGTTGGTTAATTATCTGACTCTTGATTTCGGATCAGGTCATGAGCTTATGGTTCATGAGTTGGAGTCCCACATGAGGCTCTGTGCTGATAGTGTGGAGCCTGCTTGGGATTCTACCTCCCTTTCTCTCTGCCTCTCCACCCCTCATTCTGTCTCTGTCTCTGTCTCTGTCTCTGTCTCTGTCTCTCTCTCTCTCAAATAAATAAAAACTTCTAAAAACAATAAAATAAAAGAGTTGAACTGGTAGGAACAGAGAGTAGAGTAGTGGTTATCAGAGGTATAAACTCACTGTTATGAGATTAATAAGTTCCGGGGATCTAGTGTACAGCAGGGTGATTACTGCTAATAATACTGTACTATAAACTTGAAAGTTACTAAGAGAATAGATCTTAAGTGTTCTCACTACAAAAAAGAAATGGTAATTATGTGACATAATGGAGGGATTGGTTAATGCCACAGTAGTAATCATTTTGCAATATGTAAGTGTATCAAGTCGATGCATTGTACACCTTAAACCTATACAATCTCATATGTCAGTTATATGTCAATAGAGCTTGAAAAAAATAAAATTTAACTTAAAGAGATGGGGAAAATGAGGACTAAGTTCTGGAGATCCAATACACAGCATAGTGACTGTAATTAATAATACTGTACTGTATACTTGAAATTTTCTGAGAGTAGGTAGATCTTAGGTGTTATCACCATATACACACACTCACACACAAAATGGTAACTGTGTGAGGTGATGAATATGTTAAGGAACTTGATTTTGGCAATAATTTCATATGTATATCAAATCATCATATTGTATACTTTAAATATATGTAATTTTACTTGTCAATTATGCTTCAATAAGGCAGATTTCAAAAAAAAAAATGACAGACTGCTAAACACTACAACATGTATAAAACTTGAAAACATGTTTCTAATTGAAAGAAGCCAGACACAGCAAACCATATGTTGTATGATTTCACTAATATAAAATGTCCCAATAGGCAAATCTATAGAGACAGACACTAGATTAGTGCTGTGTCAGGAGCTGGTAGAGCGAGGACAGGGAATGACTGCTAATAGGTACGAGGTTCCTTTTCGTGGCGATGAAAACATGCTGGGATTAGATAGTCGAGATCGGTGCACATCTATAAATATACTAAAAAGCACTGAACTGTATAAAAAGGCGAACTCATTATATCTCAATTTTAAAAAGAGAATACATAGAGAAGAAAAGAGAGAAAGGTCTCTGAACCTAGTAAAAGGAATGCTCTATCCTAAGGCATGGCAGCGTCTGGTTAATCAATCCTTTTGCCCCCCGCCCCAGGGGTAACCCGCAATAGAAATCGAACTGGTAGTTTAGTCTGAGCGCAGTTCAACAAAACTGCAAGGCAATGCCTCTATTTAAAAAAAAGCATACTTTGCTTTCAGGAATATCATAAAATTTACCTTAGAGCATCTACTCTAAGCATGACTACTTAGAGCATCTTAATGAAGTCAAACATGGAGGTCCGGGCACAAAGAGGAAAGAAGGGTACTACTGAGCCAGGGAATGGTAGCTATGCCAAAGAAAACCTTTACCTAAGATTACCCTTAATTTCAGCCATGCACAGGCTTATGTTAGTGGTATGATAATATCATGAAACATTAAATGATTGCTAACTGATTTGCCACTTTGTGATTACCCCAGGTCCTCTCCTAGCACAGGCAGCTAGGGCATCAGAGACTTTACTGCCCCAGGGCAGGTTGTTAGGACAGGAATATAAAAGCAAAAAAGTGACCAGTACTGAGTTTCTGAATTTCCCAGGAGAATTTCTGAATTTTAGAAATTGCCTTTAGTGGAAATATTTTCTTTGAGTTACAAGAGCCTATGTCTTTTGAGCCTCAGAGGACAAAGCCTTGATCTAAGCTACAGGAAAAGAATAATATTCCTCTCTCAGAATGAATTTCACCCCTCCCATCCAGATATGTCTAAGATTTCAGGGCATCTGGGTGGCTCAGTCGGTTGAGTGACCGACTTCGGCTCAGGCCATGATCTCACAGTTCGTGGGTTCAAGCCCCACGTCAGGCTCTGTGCTGAATGCTTGCTCAGAGTCTGGTGCCTGTTTCAGTTTCTGTGTCTCTTTCTCTCTCTGCCTCTCCCCTGCTCACACTCTGTCTCACTCTGTCTCTCAAAAGTAAATAAATGTAAAAAATTTAAAAAACTTTTTTAAAGATTTCATGTGAGTAATAGGGTGGGTATAGAGTAGGGGAGAGGTGGTCCAAGAAAAATGCCCGATAGGTATTGGCGAGGTCTCCTAGACCAGTCAGGAGCAGGAGGTGATAAAGCTTCCAGAGAAATTTTGGAATCCAGATTAAGAAGACCCCTCTCCTCTAACTATTGCTCTGGGAGGCAAAAAGACTCACAGAGACATCTTCAAACCATCACAGGTTAGGAGAGGAAAGGAAAGATGGATTCATCCTAGGCAGAGAGGCCTCACAGAATCCTCACAGATCCCCATGGCATATGGAAGACATCTCCTATGTCCCCTGCGGCCCACAGTGACATGGATCTGGAAGGGCCTTAGAACTTCAATGAAAGGCCACTCAGCTGATAGCACAGGAACTTTAAGTCTAGGGATGGGAACTGACGGGAATGAAACAGTTCAGCACGTAGCAGGACGGAGGGGTGAGGATGACTAAACACAGGACAGGAATAAGTACATTTCAGGGCAGCATGGGCGGATGCCATCCTAGGGCCCGCTATGCACCCCACCATGTCTTAGCCCAAGTCCCCTGGAAGGAAAGCCTGACACAGAGACTCTACCTGGGAGTGTGAGCCCAGGGACTAAGGATGAGGTACAGGGAAATAAAGCAAAGAGCAGAACCAAAACAAGAATGCATTATTATGAATTCAGAATACAGTTAGCCACTGCAAAAGGTAAAGGCCTGCTTGATCTAATGGAATGTCTGAGACACCACATGAAATCCATCTTCCTGGGGATAAAATTGGGAAGCAATTATCAGCTAGCCCCAAGGCCCATGGTTCAAAGTTTTGCCCCACTGGGCACGAACTCCCCATTGCTGTATTGTACACGGATAGGCTCTGAGTGATTTCTGAAACATCTCACGCTTCAGCTTCAATAAGGCCAAGCTGGTAACAAATTGGTCCCCACATTGGTGGCTGAAATAGCAAGAGGATCTAAAGGGATGCATAAAAAGTGTCAGATACACTTAAGTGAGTGCATCAGACCTAAGTGCCATTGTGGACAGATGGTGGGGAAAAGAACCCTAAATTGACTGTGTATTCATTCCAAATCAGCTGCAAAAACCTGAGGCTACAAAATTAACTTGAATTGGCAAAATTAAGTTTTCTTCTTTAGAGCTGAGAAGGAATTCAAAATAGAGGCTAAATTGGGTTATACAAAAAATTGTTATACTACTTCAGTGTCTAAGTTTAGTGGCCTGTAAAATTCATCTTTACTAAGTATTCATTTTGTATGCACTCAACAAATATTTCTTCTTGAGTATCTACTGCATGCAAGCGCCTACAAAGGTGTCACAGGAAGCATCAAGGCAAGGAATATGAAATACCGGTTCTCAACTTGCCCACGGTCTAGCGGGGAGAAAGGCAGTTATCCACCCAACTACAATCTAGGAGGAAGGGCTAGCTATGTAAGTGACAAAGCCAAGGACTCACCACATGTGGGTCTTGGGGCTCCTCATTAGTAAAATGAAGTTGGAATAGCCAACGTGTAATGCCTTTCCCCCACTGACATTCTGTGACCCTCTTAGCGTCACACAAAACCATATGACCCCAATATAAAAGCCACAGTGTTTAAAGTATGCTCCCCAACTCCCTTTTGCAGGGGAAATTGTTTCAGAGAAAGCAGGATGGGAACCCATCAGTCATCATGCTCACTTGTCCAAAACAAAGCCGGTATTCTGACAGCCAACTTATAGGGGCACCTGGGTGGCTCAGTTGCTTAAGCGTCCTACTTTGACTCAGGTCACTATCCCACAATCCATGGGTTCGAGCTCCACAATGGGCTCTCTGTGGTTGGCACAAGGCCACTTTGGATCCTCTGTCCCCCTATCTCTCTGCCCTTCTCCTGATCGTTCTCTCTCTCTCTCTCTCTCAATAAATAAATAAATAAATAATAAACCTAAAGAACGCTTAAAGAGTATTTTAAAAAAAACAGCCAACTTGCAAATGAAAAATGCTGGCAAAAGTACTTTCTGACTTCACATAAGGCAAGAAAAAGAAAGGTTTTAAAACTAAATCCAACTGTGGGTACATAATACTATCATAGGCAACTGTGAAGTACCTTTAATAGATGAAATGTAGACCAACACAATGGGTTACTAAGCACAATATTTATTAGCTGCTTGCCTGACATATCTTACCCATTGTTTATCCAAATGAACTTCTCTATTAATTCAGAAGCTCTTATTCCTGCTCTCCAATTTTAATTCTATGCTTTCTTTCCTCAAATCTCCCCTATACCAACCATTCTTTCATGATTCTCCAAGTTTAGTGAAATGTATTGTTTCTTTTTTATTTTTTATTTTTTGTCATGTGGATGGATTGCATACTAAAAGTTATAATTAGAAAAATACCAATAGAACTATTTAACCAATAGAAAGCCCCCCAACTTAATATCACTGTATAATGATGACCCATAAATTTCTACTGAAATATACCAGCTGTTTTTAAGCAAAAGGTTAATAGTATGAAATACCAGATCTGAGTGACATTTCTGACGCATACTCCTAATTTTTGAGGATTAAGCAGATTAAATACTGTGAACAGTACCTACTGAATTAATCAGCCATACTTTTACTAATATAGTTTGAACAAATGCCCTGGAATGTCTGTCACACATGATTGACTTTATCTAGATTTAAGGTGTATCTACAGTTCTCCCAATAAAGGGAACTTTATACTTAACACTGGGAAGAAAAAGAGTGTTTCTAACACACTCTTCTTTCTTATAAATGTTACCTTTGCCTTAAATATAGGACAAAGGAAATGAAATGTACGGCAACATGTCCACCTTTACACAGTACAGAACATTTAGAACTAGGAAAGGAATATTTCTTTCTCATTTGTTCTTTTTAAAGTCAAGTGATTTTGTGGAATCACTATATCATGGTGTAAATGATGTATGAAATGAAAAATGATCACTTTCCTTTGCATGAAGAATATAGAGGCTGCTTTGTAATTTACTTCCAGACTGAACTGTTTGCTACAGTAAAGGTAGCCTCTCATTGTCAATGTGCCTTGATGCAGTATCTTACTATAGATCTGAGGGAATCTGACACTAGGGTCCCAGGAGAGAAAGTATAAAGATATCCATTTGTGTGACCAGGTCACTGGTTTAGTTTTTAAACAGCTGAGTACCCTTCAGGGTAGAAAGGTCAAAATCAGTTGTTTGATTAGATCAGATGTCCACAATGCTGCACCAATTTTAGTATTCAGTAAATTATAGAAACAGTAATAAAAAAGCTGAAAGAGCTGTCTGTGTTTTGTTATGGATGTGTTAAAATATCACTTTGCTCTTAGTTTTAGATTTGAATTCCTCATGGGCTTGCGTACATATACATTCACATATAAGCAGGGACAATATTCATAATTTCGGGTAGTAATGATGAAATCTCTGAGATTGTACACCATTTCCAAAATAATATATTTCCCATGGCCCAACCAAACTCTTAGCAAATCAGAGATTCTTGTGAAATAGACTAGACACTTAATAAAATGTTAAACTCATATAAGGCATGATAATAGATATGGAATGGAACCATGCTTCTGTTACTGTTTTCTCACCAACTGTCAGTGCAAACTTATCATGAAGCTAATGTGTAATGTGTCTCTAAGTATCCTCACATTCTGTATTTCCAATTAATATAACTTACTTTTAAAATTTACTACCTCCTCCACCTTTGATGGCATAGAACACATTTTTCCAAGATAAATTACTCAGTGATCAGAATTAACTGTCACATATGGGTCCCAGAGCTGAGAAAAAGCAGAATTTAATGAGGTCACTATAGAAAAGATTACTGCTTTAACTGTTCAAAATCATTTATGTTTAAGAAGACTTTATGCTAAAGAAAAAAATATTGAAAACAGTGTCAGCAGCAGATTTGCTTGATTGCTTTAGCAGAAGCTGAAGGTTTGGTAAAGCCATCTTGTGGTAAGAGAACCATTAGGAGCCCAGGCAGAGGGGGCAGAGAGGAGGAGGGCGGGGAGCGATCAGCGAAGCAGGAGCTAAGGAGGAGAGACAGGAGGGAGAGCGTGGGCTGAATGCAGACCAGCAGCCCCACATTTCTACCTCTTGATCAGACCCTTTTGCTGAGGCAGAAAAATCCAGGGTGGGCAGCTGGACCCTTGCCATGTTCTGCCTTTTGAATTTAGTCTAAATTGAATCAGGTGGTGAGAAGGCACAGAAAGAGCTCATGACTGCTATAGCAGGAAAAACCAGCCTTCAAACAAACAGAGTAGTCAGTTAGTGAAATAAAAAGGCAGCTGTGGTTCCTAAGAGACTTAAATCTCAGCAGCCCAGGGAAGCAGGGGGCAGAGGTGCGGGCAAAGGAATGTCAGAAAGCTTCTGATTAGAAAGGAGGTTTAAAAGCAAAGTGTGCTACAGCTCAGGGCGTTTTCTCAGAGCCCAGAGGTGGAAGAACATAGAGATGTATACTTAGGAATAACTTATCCTTGATTCGAAGCCTAATAACATATCCTTTCTATATCCTTTGTTAACTAAGGCTAAGTCTCCTAGTAGGCTTTCTTACCATAACAGTTTCTTTTCATAAAACTGCTTCCCCCAAATTGTATGAGTTCCATATAATGTTTAGATAGGAGAGAAGTACTCCAAAATTAATACTTCCTCTGAGCCAAAAATAACCAGTTAGAAAATCTAAATAACCTTCTAATTGTACTAACAGGAAACATAAGGCAATTGTATGATGAAAACTAGCAAACATTGCTGAGCAACAGAAATGAGCTGAATAATGGAGACAGTAACCGTGTATCTGAATGGAAAGAGTGGCTGCCAGGGAGATGGCACTGGTCCCCAAGATAATATGTACTTTTAAAATATTTCCAATAATGACACCAATAGAAAAAATATTAGGACTGTTTGGAGCTTTCCAACATTATTCTAAATTTTCTCTCAAAGAAAAACCAAGAAAGCGTGAGTATGAAATATTAGAAAACCAAAAGAAAAAGAAAAAAGGAAACTTACCCTGCGAGACATTAAAATCTATCATTAAGCTATAGTAATTAAAATATGGGAGTCATAAACACAGAAACCAAAGAAATATCAAGGGGACAGATCAGAGAAAATGGACCCTAATGCCCAGATAATCTTAGCAAGGAATTAAATCAAAAAAGAAGAATGGATTATTCAATAAATAGTATTATGGAAGTTAGCTTTTTTGGAACAAATAAAAGTAACTCTTCATCCTTACCTCTATGCCATGAGCCAAAATAAAACCCAGATGGATAAGAGCTGAGCTTGGAAAAAACTGAAACCACAAAAAGGATAGGTGAATATTTAACTGCTTTGGAATGAGAAAATTCTTCCTAAGCATATGATCAGTGAAAGACATCACAAAGAAAAAATACCTAAGTTTGATTACATAGAAACTTTAAA
The DNA here is from genome assembly GCF_003009895.1 of Hyaena hyaena. NCBI lineage: Eukaryota > Metazoa > Chordata > Mammalia > Carnivora > Hyaenidae > Hyaena > Hyaena hyaena. The sequence continues at coordinate 1,235,116 of NW_024081186.1, read as the reverse complement.
ATTCAACACCAAAAAATTGGGGAAAATGTCAGATAAAGGGAAGAATGTTTTCTACAGCTCTGACATAAAAAGGGTTAACAACCTAACTATAGAGATAACTCATCGGTTGATATTTCCCAAAATACAATATGTGAGGAAATATGCAGTCTTGTTAGTAATTGGGACTGCAATTCAAATCAACACAGGAATGTTATTTTTCCTCCGATAAAATTGGCAAGGGATGTTTTAATGCGATCCTCTATGGCTATGCTATCCATTATGGTCATGACTAGCGATTTGAAATATGGCTTGTCCAAATTGAGATGAACTGTAAAGTATAAACTATACAGTGTAATTCAGAGGTTTAGCACAGAAATGAAGTAAAATATGCCACTAAGTATTTTATATGGATTGCAGGTTGAAATTATATATTTTGGATATATTAGGTTAAAGAAAATATACTGTTAAAACTGTTTCTTTTTGCTCTTTAATGTGGTTACTAGGACTTTTTTTTTAATTTTTTATTTATTTCTAGGAGAGAGAGAGACAGCGTGAGCAGGGGAGGGTCAGAGAGAGAGGGAGTCACAGACTCTGAAACAGGCTCCAGGCTCTGAGCTGGCAGTCAGCACAGAGCCCGACGCGGGGCTCGAACCCACGAACCGTGAGATCATGACCTAAGCGAAAGTCGGATGTTAACCGACTAAGCCACCCAGGCGCCCCATACTAGGACTTTTTAAAATCTTTTTTCAACATAAATTATATATGATTTAAGGTCTATAACGTGTTAATCTGATATACACAGTAAAATGATTACCTCAGTCAAGCTAATAAGCATAGCATCTCCTCCCTCGGCCACCATTTTTGAAAAGAAATTTTAAATGACAGGTATTGCTTACATTATATTTCTTCTTTAGATAGTTTTTTTTTCCTTTTTTTTTTCTTTTTATCTTTTTTTCTTCTTTTTTTCACTTTATTATTTTTTAATATTTATTTTGAGAGAGAAAGAGACAGAGGAAATATGGGTATGGGAGGGGCAAAAAGAGAGAGAGAGAGACAGAGACAGAGAGAGAATCCCAAGCAGGTTCCACTCTATCAGCACAGAGCCTGACATGGAACTTGATCTCATGAACTGTGAGATCATGACCGAGCTGAAATCAAGAGTCAGATGCTTAACGAACTGAACCACTCAAGTGTCCACTTATTTTTTATTTTAGAGAAAGAGAAAGGTGCACATGTACGTGCACACATGAGCAAGCAGGAGGGGGGCAGAGAGAGAGGAAGAGAGAGAATTCCAAGCAGGCTCCATGCTGTCAGTGCAGAGCCTGATATGGGGTTTGATCTCACAACTGTGAGATCATGACCTGAGCGGAAACCAAGAGTTAGACGCTTAACCCACTAAGCCACCCAGGCGCCCCTGGCTTATGCTATATTTCTAGTGGACAGTGCTGCTGTATGGGACTTAGGGGACAAAGAAATCGTTACTATCATACACAGCTGGTGGGAATACAAATCACTACAGCACGATTTCTGAATGGCATTTCAGCAATGTGTACCAAATGTGCTTATTTAAAAGTGTGCTGTACTCTCCACAATAGCTAAAACATGGAAAGAGCCTAAGTGTCCATCAACAGATGAATGGATCAAGAAGATGTGGTTTATCTATACCATGGAATACTACATGGCAATGAGAAACAATGAAATCTGTCCATGTGTAGCAACATGGATGGACCTTGAGGGTGTTATGCTGAGCGAAATAAGTCAGTCAGAGAAGGACAAATATCATATGTTTGCACATATAGGAGGATTAGGAGGAACTTAACAGAGGACCAACCGGGAGAAGAAGGGGGGAAATGGTGGGGGAAAGGGAGAGAGGCAAACCATGAGAGACTCTTGAATGCTGACAAAAACTGAGGACTGATGGATGTGGGGGAGAGGAGGGATGGGCATGGAGGAGGGCACTTGCGGGGATGAGCACTGGGTGTTATGTGGAAACTAATTTGACAATAAACTATTTGTAAAAAAAAAAAAACTCATAAAAAAAATAAATAAATAAAAGTGTGCTGTATCCTTTCACCCAGTAATTCCATCTCTAGGACTCTAAAGGAGATAATCAGAGATAGAACAATTAGATAATTAGTATATAAATATAGATTGATGATAATGAAAGATTAGAAAAGCATAAACATTCAATAACAAGCAAATTAAATTACAGCATGTTCATTTAGTGACATGATAAAATACTTATAAGACAAAGTGGAAAAAAGAAAAAAATAAAAGTGCATATGCATTATCCCAAAATGTGTAAAAAAACATGTACACACACATACTCATAAAGACTAAATGTAAATGCACAAACATTAACTATTTCCTCTGGGTTATGAAATTATCAATTATTTTTCTTTCTTGTATATGTATTTGCAATGTTTTGATAATAAGCATAGATTCATTTTAATTAAAAATGAAGTTGTACTCATGCACTTGGGTGGCTCAGTTGGTGATGTGTCCAACTTCAGTTAGTTAAGCTCAGGTCATGATCTCACAGTCCGTGGGTTCTAGCCCCGCATCAGGCTCTGTGCTGACAGCTCAGAGTCTGGAGCCTGCTTCGGATTCTTCGTCTCCCTCTCTCTCTGCCCCTCCCCCACTCACGCTCTTTGTCTCTCTGTCTCAAAAATAAAGATTAAATCTTTTTAAAAATATGAAGTTATATTTTTCAAAAAGGTATTGTCTTCCAGTGTGTTCAAACCGACACAAATCACAGCTAGCTAATAAACAAATCTCTAATTAGCAATGAAATCTTTGACGGGGAGCCATATGCTCGCTTGGGCAATATCTTGATTGGGTTTTTTTTTTTTTTTTTTAGTCTTTATTTATTTTTGAGAGTGAGTCAGAGAGATACAGAGTGTGACAGGAGAGAGGTAGCCACGGAATCTGAAACAGGCTCCAAGCTCGGAGCTGTCAGCACAGAGCCTGATGCAGGGCTCGAACCCACGAATTGTGAGATCATGACCTGAGCTGAAGTCAGACGCCTAACAGACTGAGCCACCCAGGTACCCCAATCTTGGTTGTGTTTAAATGACAGCCCCCAAATAGGATACTCAATGCGGTCATATTTCAACATTAAAGTCAAACCAGCTTACCTATTACTCTGGTGTAGAGGCTTTTTGGTGTGGTTTGGTTGGGGGTGGGTTTTTTTGCCTGCTACCTATTGGGTCAGGAACTTAATGAGCAAAGGAGACCAAACCTGGAGCAGATGACTACCAGGTTCAAGACACATGAGCTTTACTGTCTTTACACCTCATTTTTCAACATAAAGTGTTTTATGTACCCACATATTATTTAACTGTAGAAATAACTAGCTTCATTTTCCACTCTGATCCATAAGTAGTTAGTCTCTCCTGGTATGTGACAAACGGGAAAAGATTGATTTACCTTAAGTGAGGGCAAATGTCCAACTTTGCCCTAAATCATCCAGGTCAGCTCACCCTCATCCTGACATCACCAATTCATACCCCAAAAAAGGTGTGTTAATTTAATGTGAGTTGGCATCATGAAAAGTCTCTAAGACTCTTAAGATCCAAACTTTGAGGCAATGCTACAAGGAAGATTCATTCAACCCAAGAAGCCAAAAACATGCAGTGAAGCCAGTTAGGTAGGTTAGGTAGATTTTTGCATAGCAACAGAAGTGAGAAACTGCTTGGTTTGCTTTACAATATTTGAAAATTTTGAAGAGATATTTTAAATTGCACAAATGAAACATTTTAAACTCATACCTACTAGAGATCTGTGTTGTAAATCTCACTAGCTACTATGTGAAACAATATCTGTGACTACTCTTTGCAGTCAAAAACATTCTAATTTTAACCTTCAAAACTGAGCATCATGAAACAGTGAACTTGCTCTTGTGCATGAAAAAAAGCCACTCCACATACTCAGGGTGGATTCACTCAGTCACTCAACATCTACTATACTGTTTTATGAAGGTAAAAATTTGATATTCAAATCTCATATGTCTTATTCCCATTGAAACACTTTTGTTTTTCAACAAAACTGGTTCAAACCAGGAGTTTGCTTTTCAACTCATTAAATAAAGTGACCAAGTATAAATAAACTTTATAAGCAAACAACCCTGTGTTGCACACATACATTATCATTGACTCATTTTTCTTTGTCATAGAGGGATTTTACCATACTATTACCATTTTAAACTATTATTTTTTTAAACAGCTCTAAAGTACAATTTTCAGAAGTACCAGGTCTATATAATTCACATCCTTCTAATACTGTCTCAGTAAACAAATGGAAAAATGTTTTTGGCTAGCAAAAAAAAAATTTCTAAGTATCATGTGAAGTACCACTACTACATGATTCAAATTATTTTAAAATAGACAGCATGGTATAAGGACATAAGTGCCAGGTTTATAATCCAATAGACCGGGATTCCCAGCCTGGCTCTATCACATACAAGCTACCAGACCTAACTCAGTTTGGGTTCTGCTGTCTTCCAAATAAGGATAATTAAACCTATTTGGAGGCTGTTCTAAGGATCAAAGGATTGCTAAAATCAAATGGATATTTAGGACTTTTGCTTTCACAAAAGGCAAACTAAGCAATTGAGCCTTCTCTACCACTGAGGATAATATGTTAAATGCTATAAAAATATTAAGAACATCCTTTAAAAGAACTGAGGGGCTAATAAATATAGTGAAAAACTGCCAGCAACCAAATCTCAGGGATGAAGAACTCAAAGCCATCTTAGGTGGAGATCAATACAAAAGGAAAAGCTGAGAAATTAAGCTGCAGTGTTGATGGCTTTACAGGCCTAAAGCAACAAAAGTCAGAACCCAGGGCCTTCCAAAGTCAGGGACTCCGATCCCTTTTCGGCTAAAACATTGAAAGGCCTCACTTCCAAAGTCAAGGCGAAACACAGTTTCTCACACTAAGTTGCTTCCCAATGTTGTAACAACTGGGGTGTTTAGAGAAACTCAACCTCAAGAAAGAGACTGTATCATTTCAAAAGCAACTGAGGGGAGAAAATGGAATGCGATTAATGATCAGTCCACTCGAAATCAAGAAAAATGAGGGAAAAACAAAATACAGAAGAGGCAAGACAAATACAAAGCTCAAAATAAGACGGTGAATTTAACCTGAATATATCAGTGGTTATAATCAATGCAAATGGATGAACTGCTCTAGCTATAAGAGGATTATAAGACTGTATTTTAAAAAATGCCAGCATTGGCTATTTACAAGAAGCAAATCTAAAGCATAATGACATTTAAAGATTAAAAATACAACAATAGAGAAATTTATCACGCAAACACTAATGAAAGACAGCTGGAATAGCTATATTAGTATTGGACAAGTTTTACTTTAAGGTAAAATCATTACAGAGATAAAGAGGACCACTACCTAATGATAAAAGGTTTAAATAACCAGTAAGCTTAAGCAATCCTAGATCCCACTTATATCTTCTAGAACACATTCTCTGACCACAAGACAATTAAGAGAGAACTCAATTTAAGATAAGACAAAAAAATGCCATATGTCTAAATATTAAGAAATACTCTTCCAAATAATCCACAAAGAATAAATGATAATGGAAATTTTTTTTTAATTTTGAACTGAACTGTAATAACAATAATACATATCAAGGCTAAATGCAACTAAATCAATACGTAGAAAAGAACTATATATTCTTGTTTTTAATTCGTTTACTGAAATGCAAGTTAGTTAACATACAGCATAGTATTGGTTTCAGGAGTAGAACTTAGTGATTCATCACTCACATATGACACCTAGTGTAGTCTTAACAGCATAAATTAGAAACGAGGACAATTTAAAAATAAATAAGGGTAGGTGACAAGGTTGCCATGTGGTTAAGGTGACGGACTGCTAAAAATAAATGAGGTTAAAATTTAAGAAAGCACAATAAACCCCAAAACCTAACGGAAGCAAAGAAATAATAATAAAATAGAAAATAAACAAAAACACAGAGGATCAGGGGCACTTGGGTGGCTCAGTTGGTTAAGCGTTCAACTTCAGCTCAGGTCATGATCTCACAGTTCATGGGTTTCAGCTTCGCATCAGGCTTTGTGCTGATAGCTCAGAACCTGGAGTCCATTCTGTGTCTCCCTCTCTCTCTGCCCCTCCACTGCTCATACTCTGTCTCTCAAAAATGAATAAACATTTTTAAAAAATTAAAAAATACAGAGGATCAAAAACCAAAAGTTCGTTCTTAAAAAAATGAAAAAATTGTATAATCTTATGATGAAAGTGATTAAAAGATAAAGCAATTATTAAATGTAAGAAATGAAAAAGGGACAGAACTTCAAATATGACATGAAAACTATGATATTGGGGCACCTGGGCAGCTCAGTTGATGGAGCATCTGACTTTGGCTCACGTCATGATCTCATGGTGTGAGTTTGAGCCCCACATCGGGCTCTTCACTGATGGTGTGTACCCTGCTTGGGATTCTCTCTCTCTCCCTCTCTCTGCCCCTCCCCTACTCATTCTCTTTCTCTCTCTCTCTCAAAATAAGTAAATAAATTTAAGAAAAGAAACTAAGATATTAAGAATAACTATATGCTAATAAATCTGAAAATGTAGACACAATGTGCAAGTTCCTAAAAGATTTTAACTTACCAGAATGGCCTCAAGAAGAAATAGAACACATGAACAGTCCTAATATTAACCCACATGTGGGCATGCGCGCGCACACACACACACACACATACACACACACACATGCATGCAAACAGTGAGAAACATCAACTTCCTTGTCAATTTTCAAGTTCTATTCATCAGTAGCAGAAAAAAATTCCAATCTTACACGACTGTTCCAGAAAAATCTAAAAAGAGTATACTCCCCAACTCATTTTATGAGGTTAACATAACTTTGATATGTATACCTGAAAAGATGGTTTGGAAAAGAAAAATTATAAGCCACTCTTACTAATGGGTAGAGATATACAGTCCTAAGCAAAATAGTGGTAAACCAAATCCAAAAGTTAATGAAAAAAATTATACATTTTGCTCAAGTCAGGTTTATTTCAGGAACCCAAGGTTGGTTTAATGTTGAATAATCAAAAAAAAAAATTCAACACATTAGTAGGTTAGAAAAGAAACAAACAAAACTTACCATGTTGACAGATGCAGAAAAAGCACTTGATGAATTTTGATGAACTTTAAGTCATTACAAATATAACAGTTCAGCAATTTTCCCATTAAAAAATCAATATAAAATAATCAAATGTCTTTCTCTGTACAAACAATAACAATTTAAAAGCTTTTCTAAAAGTACCATGAGTAAGAATATAAAAATATGAAATACCTAGGAATAAATCCAACAAAAACATGATCAACATCTCTTATGAGGAAGGTTACAAAATGTATTTAGAGGCATTTAGAAAATATAAATAAATGAAGGGATATACTCTAGTCAAGGATTTGAAGACTCGATATTTTGTTTAATGTCCGCATTTCTCCACAAAATGACCTAGAGATTTAAGACCGTCCCCATCACAATCAGAACAGGATGATTCAGAGCGCCAGCGAAAATGAAGTAAACCCCCTCACAGCCTATCTGTCCTACTGATTACAACTAAACACTCCAGACAAAACACAAAAACAACTACCTGAGTGTTCTGAAAAGTAAACAGTAGCAGGCGGACTGAAGAGGTGATTCAAACTTAGAAAAGCAACTGATACAGAATTGATTTTTCTCAGGTTTATTTCCTCTTTTAGCTTCTGGCTCTGACATGAATTATGGTTCAGTCATGGAACTGTACATGGAGGAGGTAGTCAAAAATCTGAAAGAATGTCTGTCTTTTCACTCAGAGAACCAGGAAATGGGGCCGGGGAGCCAGGGTGTGGGAGGGGAGCCCAGAGCTGGAGAAGGGGATCTCACAATTCTGTAAGTGGACTGGCACAAGGCCCAGGCCCAGCCTTGTCTTCCTGGCCACAAAACTCAGAAAAGGCGCCAACGGAGAATGAGAGAAAAATCCCATGTTTTCTGTTTTTTTCTCTCTCTGCCATTCTCCAAGGAACTGCACAACAGCGGCGTGAGTAGGTAAAAACATGGTAGAATCCAATATCCTCATCAAGAATAAAGAAAAACCAAGAAGGGAATCCTGTGGTCCAAAGAATATAGAGAGAATCCGCAATCATTTTTATCTCTACCTTTTGGTAGAAATCAGTCAAACTGAAAAAGAGATAAGAAAACGTTTAAAGAAAAAAAAACCCAGAAACTCAAAAAACATGTAGAACTATCTCAAATGGTCTAGCATTCATGTCATCGGAGTTCCATGACATGAGAAAGAAATGGGTGCAAAAGAAACATTTGAAGAAACAATGCCTGAAAAATTCCTCAATTTGGTGAAATAGATAATATCAATGTTCATGAAGCTTGGTTAACCCAAAGCAAACCCCTGAAGAGACACACCATAATCAAACTGCTAAACACCAAAGACAGAAAAAGTCTTAAAAGCAAGCAAATAAACACTGAGACATTATAGACAGAGGAACACTCACTCAAATGGTGAAAGCCTTCACCAGAGATACAAGAATAACATCTTAAAGAGAGAAGAGAAAACTATTATTTCAGAATTCTGTAACCAAGAAAAATACCTTTCAGTAATTAAGGTAAAATAAAAATAGTCTCAGATGAAGGAAAAACAATAATACATCACTATGAGATCTGCTTTGGAGCGAAAGGGACTTCTTCAGTTTGAAAGAAAATGATACCAGAGGAAAACCTGAAAATTCAAGAATGAAGGAACATCAGCAAAAATAATAAGTCAGGGGCGCCTGGGTGGCTCAGCAGGTTAACCGTCTGACTTCAGCTCAGGTCATGATCTCGCAGTTTGTGGGTTTGAGCCCCACGTCAGGCTCTGTGCTGACAGCTCGGAGCTTGGAGCCTGCTGCAGATTCTATGTCTCCCTCTCTCTCTACCCCTGCCTGGCTCACTTGCTAGTTCTGTCTCTCTCTTTCTCTCTCTCTCTCTCAAAAATAAATATTAAAAAAAAAAAAGATAAATCAGTGTAAATAAAAGAGGCCCTCTTTCTCCTTTTAAATTTAACTTAAAATGTGTGTAACTACTGAAAGCAAAAGTTGAGTTTGTATAGTTTTCACTGTAGACAAAGGTAATACACATGAAAACATTAATATAAAGTGGGATTGGCAAAGGAGTCCATACAACTGTAAACCTCTTTTACTGGAAGTAGCAAAATATTAATTATAAGTAGACTGTTAAAAGTTAGGGAGGCATATTGTAATTCCTATAAAAAACACTAAAAATATAAAAATATGTAGCCAAATAGCAAAGAGATATATTAAAATGGAATACTAAAGAAATTTCAAAGTAAAGAGTATATAAATTGACTCAATTCAATGCTGAAAGAGTAGTCTTTTCAACCAATATTGCAGAAAATACTGGATATCTGTATGCAAAAAAGAATCCATCCCTTATCAAACACCTTATCCAAAAAGTAACTCAAAATAGATTACCAACTTATATGGAAAATAGAAAATTTCTAGGAAAATTGTGTGACAACACAAGCATGATGCACAAAAGAAAACTGATAAATTGAACTTCTTCAACATTAAAAAAAACCCACCTTTTTTCTGCATTAGACAAAGCTAAGAGAATAAAAAGTTGAATCACAGACTGGAAGGAAATATTTGTTAGCTATATATATGACCAGAGAGTTCTATTGAGGATACATATTAAAACTCTCAAAACTCGGGGCGCCTGGGTGGCTCAATAGGTTAAGTAACCAACTTGGGCTCAGGTCACGGTCTCACAGTTTGTGTGTTCAAGCCCTGTGTCAAGCTCTGTGCTGACAGCTCAGAGCTTGGAGCTTGCTTTGGATTGTTTCTCTCTCTCTCTCTTTCTCTCTCTCCTCTCTCAAAGAATAAATAAGGATTTAAAAAATATTCTCAAAATTCAACAATAACAAAAAATGGGAAAGGGTTTTAACAGAACCTTCGTCAAAGAAGACATACAGATGGCAAATTAGCCCATAAAAAGATGCTCTACCTCATTTGTCTTCAGAGAAATGTAAGATATAAACCTCAGTGAGATACCACCACACACATATTAGAATGCCTAGTGCTAATTTTTAGAAGACAATAGTAAATGGTAGTGAGGATGAAGAGCCACTGGAACTTTGCTACTTTGCTAGCAGGAATGCAAAATGGTGTAGCCATTTTGGAAAAACTGTTGGGTGGCTTCTTATAATTTTAAACAAACACTTACATAGGACGTAGCAATCCCACTCCTGAGAAATGAAAAGTTTTGCTCACACAAAATCCTGTACATGAATGTTTATAGCAATGTAATACATAATCTTCAAAAACTGGAGGGCGCCTGGGTGGCTCAGTCAGTTAAGCCTCCGACTTCAGCTCAGGTCATGATCTCACAAGCTTGTGGGTTCGAGCCCCGAGTCAGATTCTGTGTCTCCTCGCTCTCTGCCCCTCTGTCTCTCTCCCACTCTGTCTCTCTGTCTCTCAAAAATAAATAAACATTAAAAAAAAAAACTGGAATCACCCAGGCGCACCTGGGTGGCTCAGTCGGTTAAGCGTCCAACTTCAGTTTAGGTCATGATCTCACGATTCTTGAGTTCAAGCCCTGAGTCGGGGCTCTGTGCTGACAGCTCAGAGCCTGGAACCTGCTTGGGATTCTGTGTCTCCCTCTCTCTCCACTCCTCCCCTGTTCATTCTCTGCCTCTCTCTCTCTCTCTCTCTCTCTCAAAAATAAATAAACATTAATAAAATAAAATAAAATTTAAAAAACTGGCATCACCCATTTGATGAGTGAATGGATAAACAAATTGCAGTACATCCACATAACTAAATGCTACTCACCAATAATATGTCTCTGTCTCTCTCTCTCAAAAATAAACATTAAAAAATAAAACAAACTGGAACCACTCATTTGATAAGTGAATGGATAAGCTGTAGTACATCCACACAATTGAATGGCACTCACCAATAATATGCAATAAATCATATGTATAGTACACATAAAATTGGATTTGCAATTAAGGTGGTGAAAGAATAATTTTTTCTGTAAAAGGTGCTGGGATAATTGAGTATCAAGTGATACTCCAGTATCACCCTCTAACTCACCCCTTGTATAATCAATTCTGAGTGGGTTGTAGACTTACACATGAAAAGACAAAAGTATAATGCTTTTTCAGAATAATACAGAAGAGAGCATCATATATGGAAATATTTCTTAAAAGAGACACAAACGGCATTAAGCATAAATAAATGCTTGATAAATTCTTTCAAGCTTAACTTATATCAAAGCTCCATAGAACTTTTCCATAAAACTACCTTAAAATGAAAAATTTCCATGCACCAAAAGACACAATAGACAACCTATAGAATGTGAGAAGATATTTGCAACATGTATGATTAGCAAAGGGCTCATATCTGAAATATAAAGAGCTCCAAAAAATATGAAAAAATAAGCAAAAGACATGAAGGTCAAACAGTTCATGTATATATGGAAGAAGTGCGAGATCAGAAGGCTCTCTTAAGGCATCTAGGTGCCGGCAAGGTTCTTTATTAACTTGATTGTTGTTTACACAGATATTTGATTTATAATTATTCATGAATTTGTATATTTATGTTCTGGATGAATACCATATATTTCATAACAAAAGATAAAAAAACATATTTATAGCCAATTATTTTACAGCATTTTCTAGCAAAAATAGATATAGGATTGTAAACTGTCCTTAGCTTTTTTTTTACAATAGGTGTTTACCTTAAGAAGGGCATAAGGGGTGCCTGGGTGGCTCAGTCAGTTGAGAATCCAACTCTTGATTTCAGCTCAGGTCATGATCCCAGGGTTGTAAGACTGAGCCCCACACGGCACTCCACATGGAGCATGGAGCTTGTTTAATGTTCTGTGTCTCTCTTTCCCTCTCCCCCTGCTCATGTGCACTCTCTCTCTCTAAAATAAAACAAGGGTGGGGGGATTGCATTGTTCTAAATCACTGGTGCTACAAGAAACAATTTTTAATAATTTTTAAATATTTTACAAGTTGTCTTCCTAGTCAAGTTCAAATCACCTGTGTTTTCACCCACACTTAATTCTTGGAATAAGAGTATGTGAGTATGTAATCTAGCTTAGTTTCTTCCTAGCTGTCTGATTCTAGCTAAACAAGTTACTTTTCCTCTTTGAACCTGCTTCCTCTTCCTTATGTGGGTAATAAGTGCACCTATGTCTTCTGATTCTGTTGAGGATTAAATGAGCTACTTGATGGAGAGTGCTAGCAACGTGCCTAGCACACAGTAAACACTCAATGCATGGTAATTATAATAGCTACTATTGTCGTTATATAATTATAATCTCACTCCCCATCCTATTTAGGTAAGAGCACTCAACCAGTCCTGGATTGCATTCTGGCCTTTGCTACTTAGCAGTTAGTGATCTTGAACAAGTTCTTTAACTTCTGAGAGCCTCGATTTCAACATATGAAAAATGGAGATAAATATGTCTCTTTAGTTGTAGGGCTCAAATGAGAAAATGTATGCAAAATCTCAGCATTTGAAATATAGCAGATGCCCCTAAGGCACAGTTGTTTCCTAGCAGAGGAGCCCCCTGTGGTATAAAACCACGCCAGAAACCCAGAGAGCATGTTCTCAACTCAGATTTCCTAAATGGCTTCCCATTGAGCCTTTGCTCTTTGAGCATTCTCAAGATGTTATAGCTACAGCTGTTCCTCTCTTTCTTATCTAATATGATGTCCCTATTCCCCAGCCTCAAGCTTTCATTCTGTTGATAGATGCTGATATGCTAACAGAAGTTGTAGGACATTGCACACATTCTGAAAATTAATCTAATTATGTGGCCAACCATCTTTCACTTGACTCAGACCATGGTATCAATTCTATGACCTTGGTAAGTCACTAATTGTGTGACATTCAGGCAAGTTACCTTTCAAGACCTGTTTCCACATTGTAAAAGAGTAATACTGAAAACTTACTGAGGCCTTCTAATACTGGGTACTAAAGTGGGTGCTTAATATATAATAACACTTTTAATACCCATACACCATAAAAGATGAGGAGTATTATTGTTGTTATTTCCATTTTACATGAGAAAATTGAATCTCAAAGAAGTGATGCTGTAGCAAAATCAAGGTTCAAGTCCAGGTCTCTCTATTGCCAAAACCCAATCTACTACACCTTACTGATTCGCAATTAATGGAATACCGACTATGTGGTAGGCAATCTACATTCATCATCATTATAAATTTACAAGATTAAAGGAGCTATTGTTTGTAAAAAATCTTGGCACAGAGCCTGACATGAAGCAGGCGCACATAAAAGTGAAATGCTTGTGGGTTTCCAACTTTCTTCCGGTGCTGTCTTTCAAAAAATAAAAACAAAAACAAAAACAGCCAAACCAGACAGAACTCTTTTGATTGAATAGTAGGAACTGCAAGGCCTCTCTTCGTCCCACATATCTAATATGCCTTCTACATATCTAACATGGAGTCCATCTGTACAGTAATATATGTAGTAACATTGTTACAAAAATATTTTAGAATGTAAGCTACTAGAAGCACATTTCACACAGAAAAGAAATTAAATTGACTCATTTTTTAAATTGTGCAAAAAAATGATACTCAAATTTTTATGTCATAGAAAAAACTCATGAACTCATGAGGACACTCATTCTGGGTACATCAGAGGACCCTTTCAGTCCCCTAATATTCTATGTTAACTGTCTGAGTTTTGATCACCAGCTAATTTTTACTGGGAATAGGATTCTTAACTTTCATAGAATTTGTATAGGATTCATGATTCCAAATGCTTCAGAAAAATCATCATAAAATAAATTCAATTTCTCTGAAGACTGGGTGTTTTCATTGACTGTTCTTCACCCCACTGATGAAGAAGGGACCCTGCACTAGGGTTAAACATATGACACTTGATACTGGACAGATGAGATCATCAGAATTCTATTAATCACTTATACTCACAGCCCAGGAGAAACTCAAAAATGAATGGTGATGTGATATCATCTCGTACCGGCTATCATCGAGAAGACAAGAGATAGGAAGTGTTGGCAAGGACATAGAAAAAATAAATCCTTGTGTACTTTTGGTGGGAATGTAAGTTGGTATAGCCACTATGGAAAACAGTTTGGAGGTTTCTCAAAAAATTTTTTTAAATGGATCTACCATGTGATCCAGTAATCCCACTTCTGGGTATATATACAAAGGAAATGAAAACAGAATATCAAAAAGATATCTGACATGCACCCCTGTGTTTACTGCAGCATTATTTACAAAAGCCAAGAGATGGAAGCAGCCCAATTGTCAATACACAATGGAATATTATTCACCCATAAAAAAGAATAAAATTTTGCCATTTGCAGAGGGAATTAAAGAGTATAATGCAAAGCAAAATATGTCACATAGAGAAAGACAAAAACAATACGATTTCACTCATATCTGGAATTTAAGAAACAAAACAAAGGGGAATAGAGAGAGAGAGAAACAAAGAATCAGACTCTTAACTATAGAGAACAAACTGATGGTTACCAGAGGGGAGTTGGATGGAGGGATGGGTGAACTAGGTGATGGGTATTAAGGAGTGCACTTGTCCAGGGGCGCCTGGGTGGCTTAGTCGGTTAAGCGTCCGACTTTCGCTTAGGTCATCTCTGATTGGTTCTTTTTCATCCGTCTGTTAAAGGTCTCACTTATGTCCTCCATGCTTTTCTGAAGACCAGTGAATAGCTCTAGGACTATTTATATTCTCTATCTGGCATATTACTTATATCAGTTTTGCTTAGGTCTCTTGCTATGGTTTTGTCTGGTTCTTTCATTTGGGAAACATCCCTCTGCCTCCTCATTTTACCTAACTCTCAGTGTCTGTTTCTCTGTATTAAGAAAGTCAGATATGTCTCCTGCTCTTGAAAGTAGCATCCTTATGGGGCGCCTGGGTGGCTTAGTCGGTTGAGCGTCCGACTTTCGCTTAGGTCATGATCTCGCGGTTCGTGGGTTCGAGCCCCGCGTCGGGCTCTGTGCTGACTGCCAGCTCGGAGCCTGGAGCCTGTTTCAGAGTCTGTGACTCCCTCTCTCTCTGACCCTCCCCTGCTCACGCTGTCTCTCTCTCTCTCTCTCTCTCTCCTACAAATAAATAAAACATTTAAAAAATTTTTAAATAACAAAAAATAATTTCAAAAAAAGGAGTGCACTTGTCCAAATGAGCATAGAGTGATGTACAGAAGTGCTGAAGCATTATATTATACACCTGAAACTAATATTACATTGTATGTTAATTATACTGAAATTAAAATTTAAAACTTAATAAAAAAATATGTATCTGTATTCCCATGTTTATTACAGCATTACCCACAATAACCCAACACATGGAAACAACCTGGGGTGCCTGGGTGGCTCAGTTGGTTAGGTGTCTGACTCTTGGTTTCAGCTAAGGTCATGATCTCATGATTTGTGTACTCAAGCCCCTCATCGGGCTCTGTGCTGACAGTACAAAACCTGCTTGAGATTCTCTCTCTCCCTCTCTCTTTGACCCTCTCCTACTTCTTCTCTCCCTCTCTCTCTCTCCCTCTCTCTCAAATTATATATACTTTAAAAACTTAAGAAAAAAAGACATGAAAACAACCAAAATTCAATGGATGAATGGAAAAAGAATATGTGTGTGTGTGTGTGTGTGTATATATACATGTGTATATATACATACATACATACATACAGTAGACTATTATTCAGCCACAGAAAAGAAATGAATCCTTCCACTTGTACCAACATGAATAAACTTTGAGAGCATTATGGTAAGTGAGAGACATTAAGACACCGAAGGACAAATACTGTATGATCTCACTTATACAGTAAAACCTTGGTTTATGAGTATAATTCCTTCCAGAAACATGCTTGTCATCCAAAGCACTTGTGTATCAAAGCAAATTTCCCCAGAAGAAATAACGGAAACTCAGATAATTTGTTCAACAACCCAAAAATATTCATATAAAAATGATTACAATACTGTAATATAATACAAAATAATAAAGAAAATACAAAATATAAAGAAAAATAAATTAAATTGCACTTCCCTTTGAAACCTTCACGGCTGGTGTGAGGGAGACGAGAGAGGAAAGTTATTGTGTAGGATGACTTACACTATCACTAACAGAATCACTGCTATCTTTTGGCTCAAAGGAATCTTTTTTTCCTGTATGTAACTTTAACAAGGAACCTATCCAATGGCACTTGTTTTTGCCTCCTTTTGTGGATTTCGTGGAAATGTGACGTTGCATTATCACTAAACAGATTCATCACTCACACTGCTACAGCCGTATTCAGGTGGTGCTTTTCTTTTCTTTTTTTTTAAGTTTATTTATTGATTTTGAGAGAGAGAGAGAGAGAGAAAGAGAAAACTAGCAGGGGAGGGGCAGAGAGAGAGAGGGAGAGAGAATCCCAAGCAGGCTCTGTGTAGTCAGTGCAGAGCCCAATTGTGGGGCTCTGTCTCACGACCATGAGATCATGACCTGAACTAATATCAAGGGTCAGATGCTTAACCAATTGAGCCATCCAGGTGCCTGCCACATGGTGCTTTCTTACAAAATTTTACACTGTTTCCCACATTTTACACATCTCCCTAATCTCATTTGATGTAAGGGATTCCTCTGCCTTTTTCTCCTCCTCCTCTGCAGATGAGATGCAGAAATAGACTTCTTATATAATCTTGTAATTCTGGCTCTTCACAAACCTCATTCATACTTCTCAATGATTTCCTTCTTAACTTCCACCGTAATCATCTCCTTCTTACCCCCTTCCTTTTCAACCTTCTTCTGCATGGGGGCCACTGTATATACTTGCACAGAGATTGACTATAGTACAGTATTAATAAACTCTTGTCATATGCTGTATTTAATGTAACTGGCAATAAGGTAGCAGGGGGAAGGGTCTGTATGCAGGCAGCCTGACCTAGAAGGAAGCAAAGCATTCCTAAGCTCACTCTTGTGTGGAAAAGCAAAGGACTTTCCAGAGGTGCTTTCAAGTGGCAAAAAATATACTAGTGCCAGTTGTGGGCATCTTCTAGCATTCTGAAAAGTCACTGCTTTCTGCCAAGCACCACACCTGAAACCGAGCATCCAAGCATGAGAGATGATCACCCACAATCCCACAGTAAAAGAGAGAGAGAGAGAGAGAGAGTGAGGAACCATTGGCTCAGTTGTGATCATGTGACATTTGGCATCACATACTACTCGTATAACAAGACATCACTCATTTATCAAACTAAAGTTGATTAGAAATGTTTGCTCATCTTGTGGAACACTCGCCGAACAAGTTACTTGCAATCGAAGGTTTTACAGTATATGGAATCTAAAAAAGCCAAACTTGTAGAAAGAGTAGAATGGTGGTTACCAGGGGCTGAGAGACAGGGAAATGGCAGAAATGTTGGTCAAAGAGTACAAACTTGTAGTTAGAAGATAAATCAGTTACGGACATCTAATGCACAGCATCATGACTGTAATCAACAATACAATTTGCTAGGAGACTAGGTCTTAAATGTTTTCAAGTTGCTAAGAGACTAGGTCTTAAATGTTTTCACCACAAAAAGTGGTAATTATGTGACACGATGAAGGTGTTAACTAACATCGTGGTGGTAATCATAGTGCAATGTGAAAGTGTAAATCAAAATAGTTTACACCCTAAACTTATACAATATTATATGTCAATTATATGTCAATAAACAAGATGAATTCTGAACCAGTAGTCCACTTAGGAAATGGGCCTGTGAATGTGTAGCAACATGGATGGAACTCGAGGGTGTTATGCTTAGCGAAATAAGTCAGGCAGAGAAGGACAAATACCATATGTTTGCACGGATAGGGGAATTAGGAGGAACTTAACGGAGGACCATGGGGGAGAAGAAGGGGGGAAATGGTGGGGGAGAGGGAGAGAGGCAAACCATGAGAGACTCTTGAATGCTGAGAACAAACTGAGGACTGATGGGTGTCAGGGGGAGGGGGGAGATGGGCATGGAGGAGGGCACTTGTGGGGATGAGCACTGGGTGTTGTTGGAAACCAACTTGACAAGAAACTACTTAAAAAGGAGGGATAAAGGAAATGGGCCTGTGAGATATAGGCTATGCTGAGCTTAATACATGTAAAGGCTTACCACTATGGTTCATTTTCATCTAGCAAATTCTGTTCTGGCTCTACTCTCTACTTGTCACCTGTTGTGCATTTAGACAATGTCCCTTCTGTGAGAGAGATGCAACCTTGCTGGTTTTGAGGATGCACGAAGGAGGGTGCCATGAACCAAAGAATGCAGGTGGCCTCTAGAAAGCACAAACACAAGGAAAAGAATTCTTCTGTAGAGACTCTACAAAGAAGGCGGCACTGTGATCACCTTAAATTTAGCCCAGTGAGACCCATTTCAGATTCCTATCCAAGAAAACTATAATATAAATATGTGTTGTTTAAGCCACTATGTCTGTGGCAATTTGTTACAGCAGCAACAGGAAACTAAAACAGTCGGCAAAGAATTCTATCACTTTTCAGCACCCTTCCTCTTCCAAGCCCCCTTTCCCTTCTTACATGATTCATAACCTCATTTAAATGCTGGAAACAGGGAGACAAATTAGTGAACGACAAACATCACAGCTCCTGCTTTAATAGATTTCCTCAGTGAAGATGCAAGGACTAAGAAAACATATTTTTAATCTTTTGCCCACTTAAAATTAACTAGAAAAATATTGTGACAGATGGTGTCCCTCATGCTGCCTTGGCATTCTGGCATGTTCCATTGAATATATCTCTTATGTTCCCAACTCAGAGCACAAAATCCAATTACTGTAAGAGCGTTGTAGTGTTTTGGACAGCTTCACTCTGGTACATTTTAACTGAAGAAGCGAGTAGATGTAGTGACCGCTTACAGGTGCGAACCGAGGGAGCTGGAAGGCAACGCACTTGGAATAACCAGAATGAACCCTCGTGTCTAACGCCTGTGAACCCCTACTGAGGAAAGAGTGGGTAGCAGTGCACAGACGTTAGTCTCCATGCTTGCTCAGCCTTCTTTCTCCAGAGCACATTCCATAAACTAGAACAACTCTGTGAATTGTGCGACATGACTAATATTCCCAGAAAACCTCAAGTAACCAATCTTATCACTGCAGTTACCTTTACCAGTGACCCACGTTGGAAGCAAGACTGGTGATTATCACTTCCTTGCTTAAAACCCAAAGACATTTTGTAAATGTGTCTACAAGAACTCCAAAATGGTTTTCTCTGTTGAGCTGAACTGGCAAGTCATTAACAAAATCTGTTCAGTCACAGGGCACAATCCAGAGACCTTAGGGGTCATTTGCTCAAATAACTTCATCTCCTTGGGCGAGGAAATCGAGAGGGGACTTGCCAAAGATCACCCAAGTAGACAACGGTAGAACCGAGGCTTGAGCTTGGACCCATAAATTCCTGATTTTTCTTTCCCTGTTTAGGGAAAATGTCATCATTCTTTAATGTTTCCTAATAAATGAGAACGCTTCCCATAATCCCATCATCTAACACAATTACAGTATTTTTATTTTCCATATTATATTCTATACATAATTTATACATAATCACAACTATAATGTACAAGGGAATCCAGGACAGTGTCAGTTTCAAAATGGATATTCAAAAATTAATTAACTTCTGCATACAAATGAAAAGAAGGAAAACAAAGTATTAAAAGGAAATATGAGTCAGGAGTTATATAATACTGGGATGAAAAGATATCTTCTAAGTAGATATAAAAATCATGAAGGAAAAGTGCACTAGATTTTACTACATGAAAATGCTCACTTATTTTGAGGATAAAAAAAAGCTATTTCAATAAATATAACAATGTAAAACTGAGATTACAAATGATAACTATAGCAGCCTGAATATCCAGTATATTTTGTTTTGATTTTAAGGAATCAAGAAAGCTTTAATTCACAAAGATAAGCAGTTATATGAGTTAATAGTTCTGATGGTTTCTTTATTTTTACAGCCTGCTTGCCCATCCAGGATAGTTTTCTATTAAATTGATCCAGAAACTAGAAAAAAGAGTGGTAGATAATTATTTAGACAATATCTAACAATAACTCAGAATCTCTAATTACAAATGGTTTTCTTTGAAGAGAGTTAATGAATAGGTTCTCAACCGGTCTAAATCTTCATTGTTTAACAGCAAATATTTTTTCAAACATCTTTGAGTACTCTTAGATGTTTAACAATGCCACTTGATAAAATTTCACATTCCTTAGTGGTTGTCTTTATCAAATAGTTCTTCAAAGCTTCAAAAGCATCTAATTCATTTATTTTGATTGTGCATATTGAATAAAATTTGACATCAGTTTCAACACTGACACTTCTTTTGCAGTTATCAACACACAATAATTCTCCAAATCTACAATGTTAAATTGAAGTTGTTCCACTCATTAGAAGTTTCACACACACACAAAAAATCACAAGTTGTATTGACTATTTCATATTTGAGAAAAATTCATTTCATGGAGTTACTTGTCAAAAGGGTATGGTTTGGGGGGGTGTTTATTTTTTGTGCCTAATGTGAAATATTCATACCCTTGGCTCAATATAGCGAATGAACTTCAGCATGAAAAAAAACTCTGGAAACCACTGCCCACATCATTAGAAATCACTACCAAATGTTGTGGCACCTGGGTGGCTCAGTTGGTTAAGCATCTAACTTCGGCTCAGGTCATAATCTCACGGTTCATGAGTTTGAGCCCCATGTTGGGCTCTGTGCTGACAGCTTGGGACCTAGAGCCTGCTTTGGATTATGTGTCCCCCTCTCTCTCTGACCCACCCCTGCCTGTACTGTGTCTCTCAAAAATCAATAATGATTAAAAAAATTTTTTTAACCATTAACACATGTCAAATTAGTCAAGGGTTTCATGAAAACAACAAACTATATGCCATCATTTTGCATAATTTTGAAACTTATTTGATAGGGAAAACACTTGTGAGGGAAAAGAGAAGAGGAGCTGGAGGAGGTAGGGAGAGCCTCCTACCATGATGCAGGTCTGAACCTTATAAAGAAGAGGGGGAAGGAAAGAGAGGTAGGAAGAGTTTAAGAATGCAGTCCAGTTCTAGAAAAGTCCCGACAAGGCTAATGAGGTATCCTCTAGCCAAAGCTTTCCATTACAAGAATCCTGAATCTTCTAGGAATGGATCTGCCTGAGTATCTTGGCCATGCTCAGTCATTGATCATGAAATGATGGCCTTGGCATAAACCTAGCAATGGATTTCAGAGCACAGCAGCTGGAACTGTCTGTGAATTCTTCTGTCTGCAGCAGGAGATCTCTGAAATGCATCTGCACGACTGCCAAAGTGATGGCATATAAGGACAGTGAGATAAGAGGGCCAGATGACATAGGTCAATGTAGGCTATTGTAAGTACTTTGGTTTTTACTCTCAGTGACATGGGAACCACTGCAGAGTTTTGAGCAGGGTAGTTATGGGATTTAAATTAACCAGTAATAAGTTAAATTTAGAGGGTTTATGTGATTTAAATCAACAGGAATATTCTGTTATGTTGAAAATAGATAAAGGGGATGAAGGAATAGAGCAGGGAGACAATCAAACACTGTCTCGTGAAGGTGGGAGACTGCAGACTGCAGTGACTTTAGCAAATGAAGTAGTGAGAAGGGGGTGGAGCCTAGATATGTAATTTAAAGTACAGTCAACAGAATTTGCTCGTGGAGTGGATGTGGAGTATGAGCAAGACGAATCAAGGATGAGTCAAAGGGTTTTAGCCTAACCAACAGGGAAAAGGAAATTTCCATCGATAGAGATAGAGAAGACTGTAGGAGGAGCATATGTGAGGAAGAATGAACAGTTTTCTGTTGGAATAGGTTAAATTGGAGATGTTCAAACAGAGAGGCAAAAGTTAGAAAGGTGGGTCAGAGGAGAAATCCAGGCTGGAGACTGAAATTTGAAAGTCATGGTTGTATAATGGTACCTAATGATATAAAACCTGATGGAATCACCAAGGCAATTTAGACAGAGTAAGTGAAGGCCAAGAACTGAACGCTGAGACATTCAAAATTAAGAGGCCAGTAAGATGAGGAGGGACCAACAAAGTACGCTGAGAAGGAGCAAACAGTAAAACTAGAAGAAATGTGGTGATCCAGTAGCCAAGACAAGAAAATGTTCCAAGTGTGCTCAACCATGTCAGGTACTACTGCTAAGTCACATAATAGGACAACAAATTTGACCACAGATTTCACAACACTGATGATCTTGACAAGAGGAATTTCAATGAGGGTAAAAGCTTCAGTACAGTGGATTTTAAAGAAAATGTGAAGAGAAGCATTATAGACAGTACAGAAAACTGTTTTTGAACAGTTTTGCTTCAAATGAGCAAAGAAATGTCCTGGTACCTGAAGGGCTACGTGGAATCAAATAAAGGTATCTTTTCCCATCTGCTATAGGGTAACTTTACACCAGGGGTAAAGAAACTTTTCCTGTAGAGGGGCACCTGGGTGGCTTAGTCAGTTAAGCGTTTGACTTCGGCTCAGGTGATGATCTCGTGGTTCATGGGTTCGAGCCCTACATCGGGTTCTGTGCAGGCAGCTCAGAGCCTGAAGCCTGTTTCAATTCTGTGTCTCCCTGTCTCTCTGCCCCTCCCCTGCTCATGCTCTCTCTCTGTTTCAAAAATAAATAAAAAAACAATTAAAAAAATTTTTTAAAAAGAGATTTTTCCTGTAGAGAGCCAGATAGCAAATATTTTCAGCTTTGTGACCCATATGGTCTCTGTCACGACTCCTCAGCTCTGCCATTGCAGTGCACAATGAATGAGCATGCTGTGTGCCAATAAAACTTTATTTGCAAAATCAGGCAATGAGCCTGATGTGGCCCACAAGCTGGGTAGTTTGCTGACCTCTTGTTTACACAATCTAGCTTTAGTAATTATTTACAACGGTCGATCTGCAAATATTTATTAAGTCCTTAAAATACGGCAGGATTTTTCTGTTACGGGTATAGATGGAGGTAAATGAGAAAGCAGAGGTTCTGCTTCCAAGAGCTTCCACTTGAGGTCAAGGAGCATGACACAGAGCTTCAAGGCCAAATACCAGCCCTCACTCCCTAAGATTCTCCCTTCTTCTTCCAGCAATCTGCACCCAGGCCACATCAAACTTAGTCAAGTGAGCCCATCCCGAGGCTGCTTGTACCCTTGCCAGGGGTAGATCAGAGCTCCTTTTCCCACTCACGTTGCCCTTTCCTAAAAGCAGCAGTTCCCTATCTTCACAAAGCAGCAACTTTTACATAATAACCCTGCAACCTCCTTTGCGTTTTCAAATAAATTATGAAAATATGGCATTTCTTTGTCTCTTCCAGCTCCAGAGATTCTCTCTCACATTACATGAGCACAGGCATCTGTCACTGTACAAATGTGACAGCCCAGCTTGTCTCTTCTGTCTGACCTGCCAGAGCACCTCATTTATCTCCTGTGGCAGCAGGTGCAGCTGTGTCTATAGAATCCAAGTTCTTTGTGTGCTTGTGGAGCAGTCTTCCTGAAATGACGTGGTCTCTGGGAGGTCACTCCATTTGGGCAGGGAGTAGAAAAGTGTGGCACTCTCAGAATCAGTTTAAACTGCACATTGCAGGATTCAGTGCTGCTTCTCATGACTTTAGTAGGGGTCTTCTCTTTTCCTGCGCCCTCTTCCATAGTCCCTGAGTCCCCAGTTAGGATCCCTGACATTCAATGAAGCTATGGATGTGAAAGCTTTTTGAAAATGGCTGACTTCCATATAAGGTCAAGGTCAGAATCCAAAACATGGCTATAAACCACACATTTTAGGGGAAATGTTTCTAATCTTCTGCAAGAGCAACAACAAAAAGAACAGGCTTTACTCACAGAATGGAGAGAATGTTGAAGCTAAATCTCAGCTCTAATCGCTGTGTGGCCATGGGCAAGTCCCTTGAACATCTGAGTTTCCATTTCTTCAGTTGTCGAAATGGGATAGAGCTGCCTCTACTAAAGTAGGTAACCTTGGCAAATCAGCAGGCCCATATGAAGACATTCGGTAGGAGATCTGTGTATCAATCAGCAGAACAATCAAGGAGAATCCAGTGTGTGGGCTGGTCCAAGTTACAGCTGCCTGCCGAATCAAGAAGTCACCACGACAGCCGCTGGTACCAGAACCATGCCAGCGGTGCCCCAGTTCTCACCAGCCAAAATAGATGTCTCACACCCTCCTCTCTCCCCCTTACATCAATCCCAAGTTCAAGTCTCCTGGGAGTACATCTGATTAGTGTAACCTAAATCACATCCAGAACCTCAGCTACAGAGGGATCAGTACAAGGAAACATACTCCAAAGAGGCTAGATTGGCTGTTAAATGAGTCAACTCACAGTTTCCCGCACATTCCATGTGGTCAGCCCAATTTGGATCCCATGACATTTGCCCCCTGGTGTCATGCCTGTGGAAATGTTACAGTACATGTCAAAAGGGACTTTACATGTGACCTCAAGGTAAGGAGATGGGCCTGGATTATCTGGGTGGGCCCAATGTAATGATATGAGAGCCCTGAAAGCGGAAGAGGAAATAGAAAGATGCAGCAGAAGTGGAATTTAGAGAGATTTAAAGCCTGAGAAGTGCTCGGCCCACACTGCTGACGGGAAGATGAAGGAGCCCATGTGGAAATGGTAAGAAGGAACTGAATTCTTGCCAACTGCCTCAGTGAGCTTCAAAGCTGATTTCCCCCACCCAAGAGCCTCAAGACAAAAAAGCTCAGGTGAGCCACCATCTTGATTTTGCCCTTGTGTTGCCCTAACAGAATGCCTGGTTAAGACTGCCTAGACTTCTGAACTTGTAGAATTGTGACTTTGATAAATGGATGTTGTTTTAAGCTGCTAAGTTTGCTGTAATTTGTTATGGCAACAATAGAAAACTGATGCATTCTCTATCCCATTGCTGAGCTGGACCAAGTAGTATCACCTTCTACTCCTCTTTCTTTCTCACCCCACAAAAGAAATTTGCCGTCAAGTCCTTTTAATGCTCTCTGGGGAATGGGTCTCACATTTCGCCTTTACTACACTCATTCCTACTACCCTAGGTCAAAAATTTTCCTCCTGAGCTACTGGAACAGCCTCTTAACTGCTTGCCCACCGCTAGTCTCTCCCAATCTTGTTAAACCTCTCCACATCCACCAGTTACTCTAACAAAGCATTAGCATTGCACACTTCTTATTTATTTACATGTTTACAAGAAGAATATGTTTCCTTTACAATTAAAAAATAATAAAGTCACATCACTAACTCTGCCAGAAAAAAACAATAAATAAAAAAGCAAAGCAAAAACCCTGTTCATTTATTCATCCAGCAAACATTTAGTGAGTGTCTATTTTAGGCAATAGAAACACAGTGAGAGAGTGGCACAAACTGGCTATTCATTATATGCATTTCTTCTACCCCTGGGCTCGCAGACATTTCCCAGCCTCCCTTGCAGCTGGGTGCAGCTATCTGACTGTATTCCACTCAATGGAATGTGAGAAGTGCCAAATATCACTCCCAGGCCTGGTCTCAATGACTATCTTCCCATAAGCCATTTTCCTTGCTCTTCGCCCTCCTGCCAGGTTGATACCAAAGAACACAGCAATATTGGAGGCCATGTTATAAAGATCATGGAGCATCAAGAAAAAAGTCAACACTTGGAGTAGAGTCACCTCTCAATCAGAACTACAGCTTTGGAATATATGTGAGCAAAAAATAAACTTTTCGTATATTGTGCTTAGACCAGTGTACATTTTGAAGCTCACTATACTAGGCAGCGTTAGAGTATCAGCTCTCCTGGAACTTAACAGTCTAAACTTCTTAACACACAAGTCCCTTCACAATCTCGCTCAACCTACTTTTCCATTTATCTCTTCAAACATTCCTCATTAGGTGCTCTATAATCCTACCTCACCTGACACAACAGGCCCTTTCCTAACTCCATGCATTTCTGGATATTGTTCTAGTCCCCTTAAAAAAGTCTTCCTTAACTATCAACACCCTAGAGGAGAAAGCAGGAAACAACCTCCTTGACCTCCACCGCAGCAACTTCTTACTTGACACATCCCCAAAAGCAAGGGAATCAAGAGCAAAAATAAACGACTGGGACCTCATCAAGATTAAAAGCTTCTGCACAGCAAAGGAAACAACCCACAAAACAAATAGGCAACCAACAGAATGGGAAAAGATAGTTGCACATGACATATCAGATAAAGGGTTAATATCCAAAATCTATTAGGAACTCACCAAACTCCACACCCAAAAAACAAACAACCCAGTGAAGAAATGGGCAGAAGATATGAACAGACACTGCTCCAAAGAGGACATCCAGATGGCCAACACATGAAACGATGCTCAGCATCCTTCCTCATCAGGGAAATACAAATCAAAACCACACTGAGATACTACCTCATGCCAGTCAGAGTGGCTAAAATGAGCAAATCAGAACTCCAGATGCTGGCGAGGATGTGGAGAAACGGGCACCCTCCTACACTGTTGGTGGGAATGTAAACTGGGACAGCCCCTCTGGAAAACAGTGTGGAGGTT